>NC_056741.1:148811946-149141946 GCF_019279795.1 Protopterus annectens | reverse complement strand
AGGATTGTAATGGTCTTTTGACTGATGTGGAGCTATGAACAATTTGAAAATAACAGATGACACATTATCTTGGTTAAGTACAGTCATTAAAGAATGTGTCATGATACTGGGGATGTCAACATAGATTGTCCCAACCTTGTGTGTACACATTCTTCAAACAAACAAATATCAATTTTAAATTTATTTTGCTTTAAACAACTAATCCTATTACCAGCTACAGTACATAAATCAATATGAAGATAAAGTATATGTTAATGGATATTGACAACTAATCCTAACACTAACATTAAAGTAGGAGTTCTATCATGCTCTATAAGTGAACATACCCCCTTATGAAAATTAGAAATATATAAAATACATAAAATAGTAACATTTCAAGCACCAAAAGGGAACCTGGCTAGGCTTAAAATGGCCTGGAAGGGCAGCTAGCCTAGTACTTACGTTTCAACCTATGAACGTATAAGTAAAAGATATGATACAAAAAGAGAAGAAATAATATTTTGTTTCATTAAAGTCTTCCTGGAAAAGAGAGCCCAAACAGTTTTGCACTTGTAATTTGATGACACCAGTAAAGCAATATCAACCAAACCCATTCACAGAAGAGTCAAATTACAGTTTTGTCTGCAGGACAAGTTCCAGTTTCATACTAACAACTACCTCAGTAAATAATCAGTAAAATTTCATATCACCAAATGACGTGATGAATTTACATATGCTTGAGAATTCGTAAAGAATTCCACTGCTGTTGTTAAGGGCTGTGGTAAAAAGGCCTTATTTCTGTGATGCAGTATTAGCACATTTTCCATTAATGAGGGAAGACATAATTCTGTTTTAATTTGCATGTCTGAATCACAGTTAAGTGCCACAAGTGCAGATCAGCAGCCACATCATGTTATCACAGGCACTCCCTTCAGTCACTCGTATACACACACACACACACACACACACACACACACACACACACACACACACACACACACACACCATATACTCCATGTCTTTTTCTGTGCCATGAGAATATCTCCAATGTCTCCTTTTTCCTATCCTTGTAAATCACAGATGATTTCAGTCAGTCAATGCTAGACACTCAAGTTTAATGTAATTCCATGGTAGTATAAAAGCTGTTAACTTGCAACATTTCTAAGTTTGTACAAAGGCATAAATAAAATCCATCCATTATTTTGTCCCACCGCTAATTTTTGTCTTTGTCTTGATGGATTACACTATGATGTTGAGATGTATGTTTAATTTTATTTGTCCCTTTGCGTTTTAAATCACAAACTGCTGTAGGCATTGAGTAATACACAAGATCCTATGTTAAGAAAAAGACTAAAGTTATCAGTTGGTGCAGTAAGGTAATGCTGTCATGTCTTCGGCCAAGCATTCAGGTTTCAAATCCCTATTCTCACCATTTATACATAATATTTTATTTTCTCAAAAAATTTTTATACGATAGTGGTGGTGCAGAGGACTATTATCCAGTGTGAGAGTTGGGAGAATACAAGGTTGAAATCCCTTGAAGTGCCTTTCAAGGTATGCTACTGAATGTATACTTGGTGTCAGGAAGTGTGAATAGGTTTCCTGCTGAATGTTTGTTTTTTAATCAAATGCCTGTATGGCGCACTATATAAAGTATCATAGGTACCTAGTGTCCCCCCTCCCAATCTTCCATCTGTTTTTCCATTAATGCATGAGTTTGAGGAATTACCACCGGTGTCCTATGGTCCCCCACCCCCTTATCCCCATTCTGTTTTTTTGATCAAGACTCAAGGCCTGCAAAAACTATAAGCACTGTTGGTGATCCCTGCTGGTTGAGGAAAGTAAAGCTATATTTTTTGTCTGTGAATTTCTTTAATTGATAGAGATGCTTTCTGCCTTCTGCTTTGCTTTACCTGCTACATTTTGTTTTCTCTTTTTAAGAAATCTGCTTAGCCTTGTGTTTTTGTTCTATGTGGCAGATAGACACTTAAATTACCTAAGCTGTACCTTTCACATTTTTTTTTCTTCATTTGTTAGTTTGTTTCTTGGGTGATACTTAAACATTCAGGGAATTTCTGTGTCTTTATAATTTCTGATAAGACTCAAGGCCTGCAAAAACTACAAGCAGTGTTGGTGACTCCCTGCTGGGTGAGAAAAGTATATATTTTTTTGCCTGTGAGTTGCTTAAACTGATACAGTTGCTTTGTGTTTTACATGCTCCATTTTTGTTTTCTGTTTTAAGAAATCTGCTTGGCCTGGTGTTTTTGTTCTGTGTGGCAGATAGCCATGTAAATTACCTATGCTGCACATTTCACATGTTTTTTCATTGGTTAATTTGTTTCCTGAGTGATACTTAAATACACAGAGAATTTCTGTGTCTTTGTCATTTCTTATAAGAGTCAAAATCTGCAAAAACTACAAGCATTGTCATTGACTCCCTGCTGAGTGAGGAAAATAAATATTTTATTTTTTTGTCTGTGAGTTGCTTAGACTGATACAGCTGTTTTCTGTTTTTCCTGCTCCATTGCTTTTGTATTGGAAGGACTGGAAATATTCATCTACTGGTAGTGGGTGTGTACCTGGTCTATCTGAGTTGGGAATCACACAAAAGATCTCTAGGTGTAGTCGTTTTATTGGCAAGAGGGCTTAGTAGTCAGTTTTCTGTATTTCCAGTGCTGGTATAAATGTAGCATATTTGCATGGCACTGTTCCCTGTGGCAACACCCTGAACAGATGCAAACATCTGAAAACATTGATTATTTTCATTATGCGGTGAAAGTTTACTGTGTTATTTATTGATGTTCTTCGTGTTTCACTGTTTCAGTCATCACATTTGGGTTATCTGCTTGCAGTAGCCCTCATTCGGCCTGATTATCAAAGTCTTGGGTCCTGCATCAGTTGCTGTCTCATCTTCCATGACGTCAGGTAGTCAAGGGTATAAAGCATGCAGCCGGTGCCATTACATCAGTCTTTCTTGCCGTGCGGTGCCCGAAGCAGAAGCAGTTCGCAAGTGCCAGTCGGCCGACTCTTAAAATTTTCTTTTTTGAGTTTCAGAACCGAAGTCTTCAACTAAAGCTAAGTACCCCATTGGGGAAACTTTTTCTTGCTCTAAACCGATGTCAGTAAAAGTCAATAATTGTATTTCTTGTGGAAAGCAAATACCTCTTAAAGATTTTCATTCGTACTGTATTCCTTGCCTAGGCCCTGACCACGACGTACCTTGCTGTCGGTTTTGTGCCTTATTTAAACCACAAACTATTCATCGTCAGTACATTTTTGCTTCTAAACATTTTGATACTTGGTTCAGTTATCCAGATATGTCTTCAGTAAGCTACCCGACTACCAACATTCTGAAAAAACGCAAAGATAAAGACAGAGACAGGCCTCCCAGGTCCAAAGCTGCCGACGACGCTTCTCCTAAGCTAGTCACCAGTTCACTGGTACTCAGTGAGGTGCTTTTGCAGCCCCTGATATCCTCTACTTTAGATTCACAGGCCTCTACTGAGACCCATTCGGAGTCCGGTATGCTGCGAGATGCTTCAACTGTGGAATTTGCGGATGTCTCTTCCTTGGATGAGTCCGGAGCCGTTGTGCAGGCACTCGTGTCTGAGTGTGTATTCAGGCCTACTGACTTACATATTACAATGACGCCATCTTCTTCTTCTAGGCCTAAAACTCGAACCATGCCTAGGAAACTGATGCCTAGACTGCATGGTCAGGCCTCTATACCTAAAAAACAAATGATTAAGAATAGCTGAAGACGTTATTACTTTAATCAGGGGAAGCCAACCTTCCCCCTCTAAGAGACCTAGGATTGAATTTGCTTATGATACTTCTGACCAGGATTCTGAAATTTCTGTCTCCTCTGATGACCAGCATTTACCCTTATCTATCTATGAGGACTCTGATGCAGAGGACTCTATTGCCTCTGCTGCCCCCCCCCCTCCCCCCCCAGAGTATATCTCTTTTGGTGAAACCCTGCATACTCTTAGGGAGCATTTTCATTGGGAAAGCCAGGATTACTCTGATTCTAAAAAGAGGCTTAGAGATTTTTTACTCCTGCCCCAACACAGGCCTTTAGCTATCCCTCCTGTGCTGGACATTGTTGATGATGCCTTTTCAGAATCTAGCTTGGCCCCTGACTCTTTACCTCCTGCTCCCAGAAAACCTGATAGATATTACAGGGTTCCTGATTCTCACAAGTTCCTTTTTAAAAATCCTACTGCGGATCCTGAGACCATTTCACAGGGACCCAAGGGCATTAAGGCTACTACTGCCAAAAATCCTACCCCCTCTGAGAGAGATTCCAGAGCCCTGGATAAATGGAGTACGAAGGTATACACCTCTGCAGCATTGGCCATCAGGGCCTTAAATTGCCAGTTTCATATGTTAAAGTATCAGCAGCATATTATTGGTTGCTTAAACAGAAAATGATGTTGATTCCTGATTGTGCTGAAAATAAGGATTTACAGGATTTAATGCATTCTGCTGAACAGCTTGGAAAACATACTTTGCAATGTGGTTTTGATTCACTAGGGGCATCTTGCAGGGCTGCTGTCACTGGGACTGTACTTAGAAAACATGCTTGGCTTAAGGAGCAATGTTTGCCAGATCATGTTAAAACTAAATTGCTAGACACTCCCTTAAATCAGGACCACCTGTTTGGTGACAAAGCAGAAGTTGTTCTTAAAAAGATGGAGGAAAAAGCTAAATCTATGCAAACTGTTAAAGATTTTGTACAAGTGCAGCCTCCTAGATTTAGTAGGCATTGGCCCCCCAAAAATTGGTCCTTTTCTGCCTCTTCCAGGCCTTCTCAGTTCAAACCCAGAACCAGCAGAACACCCAGGCTTCAGTCCCAGGGTACGCACAGGACTAAGCAGTGGGGGGCTCCCACTTCCAAATAAGGAAGTAGTAAGACCCCCCCCCCCATGGAAAGCTGTCTCAGTGAATTAACTTTAAAACTTCCAAGCACTTACTCAACTGACTGCTCCTTTAGGAGGAAAGATTGTCCTGCAAGCAAAAAACTGGGAACTCATTACCCAGGACAAATGTGTTTTAAACATAGATTCCCAAGGATACAGATTTCACTTCCAGATGTTAACAACCCCAAACGGTTAGCCAGATCTACCCCCAAATCAGTGGGCAGAGGCTCAAAAGCAAGCACTCTGTCTCTTAGGATTAAAGGCTATTCAGACTGTACCAGAAGAGGAAAAGGTACAAGGTTTCTACTCAAGACTTTTCCTGGTACCCAGAAAAGACAACTCATGGTGTCCTATCCTGGACCTGTCTATCCTAAACACCTTTTTGGTGATTCCAAAATTCAAGATGCTAACTCTTCATCAGTTGCTTCCCATGATAGGCAAAGATGCCTGGTTGGCAACACTGGATTTAAAGGAAGCCTACCTGCACATCCCAATCAGGGAATCTTGCAGAAAATACCTACGCTTCAAAGCAGGCTGCATGCACTATCAGTTCTCTGCACTGCCTTTGGCTTATCTACTGCGCCCAGGGTATTCACAAAGTGCCTAGCTCCAGTCATTGCATTTTGCAGGCAAAAAAATATTCATATATACCCATACCTGGACGATTGTCTAATTCAGGCAGAAAGCCAGGACATACTTCTGAATCATCTGGCATTTGTACAAAAGGTGTTAACTTGTCTGGGGTACACCATAAAGAAAAATAAATCACAACTGGTACCCTGTCAACAAATTATATTCCTGGGAGCAAGCTTGAACACAACTTCCCAGATGGCTTTCCTCACGCCAGAGAAGCAAATTCATTTGACAATTTACTTCAAACTAGTGGCCACAAAAACCCTGCTATCTGCAAGGCAAATACTGCAAGCCTTGGGGTTCATGGCCTCGTGCATTCTACTAATTCCATATGCAAGACTGCATATGAGGAAACTACAGTGTTATCTAAAAAGCCTATGGTGTCAACATTCTCAGGATCTAGAAGCAATGATTCCTATCATACCTTGCCTACAGTTAGAATTCCTTTGGTGGGCAGAGGCCTGCCATCAAAACAAGGGACTACCATTCACTGTACCCCCTGCCACCCAAACCCTAACAACAGACGTATCAGACTATGCATGGAGGGCTCACCTGGCAGGGAAGTGCATTCAGGGCAAATGGAACCCAAGTCAAATGCACCTGCATATCAATCAAAAAGAAATGTTAGCTGTACAGAATGCTCTGACAGCCTTCAAGGACCACATTCTTCCAGGACAATTAATGGTAAAGATGGACAACACCACTGTTATGTGGTACATAAACAAGCAGGGGGGTACCCATTCTTACCCCCTCTGCAGACTAGCCATGGCTCTGTAGAACACAGCCTTGAGCTTTTAAGTGCATCTACAGGCTCAATTCCTGCCAGGAAAACTAAATACACTGGCAGACGAACTAAGCAGAAATCTCATGGACCCACACGAGTGGAAACAAACCAAACATTTCCAACATGTTGATCAACAAATGGGGGATCCCAGATATAGACATGTTTGCCTCCCCCCAGAACTACCAATTGGACAAATTCTGCACAAGGACTCCCACAAACAAGCTTGGAAAGTGGATGATCTGGCCTTCAACTGGAAAAATCTATCAGTTTATGCCTTTCCTCCTCTGCCTCTCCTCTCCAAAGTACTACTAAAGATCAAACAGGACAAACCAAGGATGATACTGATTGCACCAGACTGGCCACGCCAACACTGGTACCCCCTCTTGCGCAGTGTGTCACAGCTGGCCCCATGGCACCTACCTCAGACCCCTACCCTGCTGTCTCAGCAGGAGGGCCAGATTTTGTACCCCCAGCTTCAAACCCTGAACCTGGCAGCCTGGCTAATTACATAATCTCTCCATTACCATCCCTCAGTAAACAAGTGCTGGATGTCATTTTGGAGGCAAGGAGGCCTAGTACTACAAAATCTTATGCTGAAAAAATGGAAAAGATTCTGTGCCTGGAATCAAACTCAAGGGATGGCCGCAGCAGCACTCAATTTACCTTAGATTTTTCAATACTTAGCTGAGATGTTTCACAAGGGCCTTTTCTTTTCCTCCATCAAAATTCACGCCTCAGCCATTTCAGCTCATTACAACACATACCCACCCCTCTTTTCTCACCCACTGCTCAAGCAATTCCTCAGAGGAACCAAAAACGTAAGACCACCCAGGAGAGCCCCAACTCCAGCCTGGGACCTTAATTTTGTATTGGAAAAACTCACTCTTCATCCTTTTGAGCCAGCTGCAACTGCAGAGTTAAAATTCCTTTCTTGGAAAACAGCTTTCCTTTTAGCAATCACTTCAGCAAGAAGGGTATCTGAATTACAGGCCCTTATGGCAGTGGAGCCTTTCATTATCTTTCGGTCAGGGTGTCCCTTAGGACCAATCCCTCTTTCATGCCCAAGGTGATATCCAGTGTGGCTCCTAATCAGTACATTCATATGCCAACCTTCTTTTCTAATCCACAGTAAAAAGGGGAATGGATACTGCACGCCTTAGATGTGCACAGACAACTTAGATTTTACTTGGACAGGACTAAACCTCAAAGGAAATCTGAACAACTGCTGGTGGCATTTGCTGCAGGGGCAGAGGGGAAGGCTATTTCAAAGCAAACCATTTCTAAATGGATAGGCCATTGTATTCATTTCTGCTATAAGCACCATGGAAAACCTATCCCACAGGGGATTAGACCCCATTCAACCAGGGCTGCATCTACCTCTGCAGCCTTTCTCAGAGGTGTCCCTACCAGAGACATCCTAGAAGCTGCTACCTGGAGTTCTGTACATACTTTCACCAAGCATTACCATTTGCCAATTTTCTCTAAATCCAGAGCTGGCTTTGCCACTGCAGTCTTGCAGGACCTTATAGCTGGTCCTAATGCTATCTAAATTCCTCCTCCCATCCTTAGCTTTGGGAATCTACCCAAATGTGATGACTGCAACAGTGAAACACGAAGAACATAGTACAGTTGTGTACACTTACCATAAATGTAGATGTTCGAGTATATTCACTGTTGCAGTCCTGGTTTCCCTCCCTCCAGCCCCCTGACTTCTTTTGGCTATACCTCTATTCTCCTTTACTATACTTAAAAGCTTTTTGGTGTATTTGCTTTTTTGTTGGAGGTATAACCTTGTGTGTGTGTGTGTGTGTGTGTGTATATATATATATATATATATATATATATATATATATATATATAATTGCTTCCCATTAAGGTGGGCAGCTGACATCTGGGGCAAGAAAAACTGATGTAATGGCGTCAGCTGCATGCTTTATACCCCTGACTACCTGACGTCAGGGAAGATGAGACAGCAATCGACGCAGGACCCAAGTCTTTAATAATCAGGCTGACTGAGGGCTACTGCAAGCAGATAACACAAATGTGATAACTGCAACAGTGAATACACTCGACCATCTACATTTGTGGTAAGTATACACAACTGTACTTTTTTTGGACTTCTTTAAAGTTAAAAGTTGCATTTTTCAAACTTCAGTAAGGGTGGTTGTTCTGCACTGAAATACATTGTATCTAGTGTAATTACTCTTGGGCATTTGAGGTTCCTTAACACTTGTTCTCCAAACCCTGTGATTTTACAATAAGAGTGTCAAAGTCCGCACTATTGTGGCAGGAGAGGACTAATTTAATTTATCTGAGCTGGGAATTGCTTGCAGAAAGCTCATTGTGTGCTTACCTGATTGGCTTTAGGGCATATTTAGTGTAAAACTTGCTTTTTTTCTAATCATATATAAAACTCAAATTTGTGAGAAGATGATTTTCATGTGGTGGCAATTACTAGTGCCTTGTATACAAGCACTCACCAGAAGTTGAAATTTCCCCATATGAAAACCACCTTGGAACATTACCTCAGTTGCACATTACTCACAGGGCAACTAACTTGTGTGATGAGCAGCATTTACACATTGAGTTATGTCTACCTTACCTTATTATAGGCCTAAGGACTAGTGCCGATCAGAGAGCATCCAGTTTGGTGCTGGGCAGCAACACTGGTTAGGTTAGCTGCCAATTATGCCAAGTAGGCATCCTTCCCTTATCTGGTTACAAACACCCTCCACTCTTATTCCTACAAGTACACATTAGGAACCGCAACCATGGATGGGCATTTTCCTGTTATCTCTGCATCCAGCTTGGTGGACATGGGTATGCTGAGGCAGTGTAACAATTGCCTTGTGTACACTTACAACCAGTTAATTCTCGAACAGACAAATGCAGTATGTGAGAGATGTAATTACATATTGACATTGGAGGCTAGACTCACATACATGCACAAAAAGCAGTAAACAGGTTGTCAGTGACTCGCACATACTCACCGCACCTGCAAAAGACCACACACATAGACCCACATATGCGGAGATGCTCACTTGTAAGTTATGCAAACCTCAAAGGCCTCTCAGGCACAGTCCTTAGAAACTCCAAATGCACACAAACAAGACAATTCTCATCACAGCATATAAATATACATCTCATTGTGTCTCAACTATCAAGCCTATAAGGGGAAACACTCCACAACACAATATTCTAGTCATAGGTAACTCCATTGTGAGACATGCTGATGTCTCTTCTATTAGGCTAGATAGGGCAAAGTTACAGTTAGTTGCCGGGGCCAGGATGTGCCAGATCCCACAAGCACTCAGTCACTTACCCCTAACTACCAGTATGACTCAGTCATAGTCCATGTGGGCATGAATGACCTGAGACGTACCTCCTTGGACTGTATGAAGAGAGACATGATTAAACTCTCAGAATATGTGTCACAGGCAGGAATGAGTTTAGCATTGAGCAGCATTCTACCATTGCCAAGGATGATGCCACAATACCAGTAGAAAATGATTGACTTTAACAGTTGGCTTAGCTACTGCTGTCATTCCAAGGGGATCCGGTACTTGTCAGCCTGGGAGGACATGATTGACAGGCCACACTGCTTTGCCAAGGATGGTCTTCACCTGTCTCCTCTAGGCTTTCAGATACTGGCCAAAACATTATTTACCCTTACAGTGCTTTTTTTTAGACATTACCAAACAGACAAACCTTCTACAATAACAAGAAGCTACTCAGGACAAGCTAAAGCTTTTACCACTTTATGCTAGAAGTCTCAAAAAGAAACTGCACACCCTGTAAACTCTCCTCTCCCTGAAGAATGCTGGCATCTGTGCAGTTACTGAAACATGGTTTATAGCCACTGAAAGCACTCTAGCAGAAAATGGCTGTAATTCCTTTCATACATTCCTACCACCAGCGGAACATGAAAGAGCAAAAGGTGAAGGTGTATCTATCTATATAAAGGATAAGTACACCTCAAGGCTGGTCAAAAAATATGATATACTTGTGCTACTCCATGTCCAACTAACCATGGGAAAATGCCATTACCATTTTCTTGCTAACTACAGGAACCAGGAAACCCATACATCATACACGCAGTTACTAGAATCACTCACTATCCAGCCCAGTACCATACACATGCGTGATTTTTAACTACTCCCTCCATTGACTGGGAGATATACGTGGCCACTAACATGCAGACACAAAGATTTTTTGACTTTATAAATTCAAATGCCCCACTAAGTGAACAAATATCCTAGATCTGGTACTCACAAATATAGGAGAGTGCTACATCCTCCTTAGGATGTTCTCACTGGTAAGAAATAAAGGTAAAAACTAGTTCCTCCACATAACCCCAAAAACTTTAATAACTTCTCTAAGGTAAATTAGCTCCTATTATAGGATAGCATAGCTAGTTTCCAAGCTCCCCCAAATCCAGAAAACATAGAAACCCATACAAAGGCATACACAAAAACCCTGTAAGATCATATAAACAAATGCATAGAAACAGCAGTACCAGACTGAAATAAACCCAGGTCAAACCACATAAACAAACTAACATGATGGACCTCTGGTATTAACAGGTTGTACAACAAAAGAAAGAAACTCCTGTTGAGAAGTAAGAGGGACTGTGCATAACAGAGCAAAACATCCCTCATTAGTCTAAACAAGTGAAATCAGAGAATTAATCAAGTGTCTGAAAGCAGACTTTGAGGCAAAATACCCTCCAAAGCTAAGGATAACCATAAGGGATTTTTCAGTTATGTCTGCAGTCTTAAGAGCAACACCCAGCAATTTGAAGAATTAGTTGTAGATGGCATCATCTTCACTGAGCTGGAAAATATAGCAAATCATCTGGCCAACAAATTAAGTTCAAATTTCACCTCCTCTTCATCTCCAGTTCTCCCCCAAGAAATACGCTCCACCGCCAATTATCCCCAGTGAACAGGTTGCCACTGCACTCTCTAAAGCTGAAAACACGGCTTCAGTGGGATCTGACAGTATATCAGGTTGTCTCTTAAACAGATTAAATCAGGAATTATCAGGCCCAATAGGATCTCTGTTTAACCACAGCTTCTGAACTGGTATGTAACAATAGAGTGGAGTACAGCAACAGTCATCCCATATATATATATATATATATATATATATATATATATATATATATATAAGGCCATGGAAAGAATAATCATGAACCTGGTAAACAATGAAATAGGAAACCTCCAAAAACTGGACTTGACCCAATTCGGCTTTGTGAAGGGCAGGTCATGCCTACTGAATCTAGTTGATTTCTCTAAGAAAGCCACTAATGCCATGGATGAGGGTAAAGCCAGCTGCCTGGACCTGGCTAAGGCATTTGACAAAATTCTAAACTCAGGAATTGTAAATAAACTCACAAAACTGGGCATAAATCCCTGTGTCACCAGATGGATAGCCAATTGGCTCATAGACAGAACACGTGGTTAATGTGGGTACATCAGTTTCCAGTTAGAGGCCATTTACTAGTAGTGTGCCACGAGGCTCAGTACTGGGACCATCAGAATATACTTCTCTGAAGTGAAAGCCAATGTGGAAGGCCTCTGGATGACAAAGTTTGCATATGATTGCAAGCTGGGGGAAATCATTGACCCCCCCAGCAATGTAGATATCCTTCAGGAGGGTCTAGATCAGACAAATGATTGGTGCCAGAACCACGGCCTAAATCTAAATGCAAAAAATGCATTACCATACCCTTTGTGAAGTCACATACCCCTGCAAATTACAACATCAGTAGCACACCCCAGGGAGTAGACTCAGAGGTGAGAGATCTAGGTACACAAATAGATAGTAGCCTGAACTTTGACTGCCATGTGCTGCCACTGGTGAGGAACTCCTTCTATGTGGCATAACTTATAAGTAAAGGTATGGCATCCAGATCCAAGGAAATTATAGTCCTGCTGTGCTCAACTCTCATTAGACCAATTAATGAATACAATGTGCCACTTGGCATATACTTGACTAGGCCCTTAGAGCAGCTGGAGGGACCTCAGAGGTTCCTCACAAAGAAAATATTTGGAGTAAACAACATGTCCTGTGTGGACAGACTAAAAACCCTGTCCCTTTACTCTGTCTCTTACCAACTATTAAGGGGTAACCTATGCCTGACCTATGAGAGACACTTACAAATGCAGCTGTGGTGGAGCTGATACACATCTGCAAGTCAAACAGCACATGGGTCACCTGATCTAGGGATGTAAACTTAGTGACTCAAACAAAACAAGCTGGAGAAACAGATATGTGTCTTAGGAACAGGCTTCCTGTTCACATTAATCAAAGCCCTATCTTGGCCCTTTTCAGGTGCAGTTTTGATCAATGGTTGGGGAATCTGAAATTCAAACCTGGGGTACTGCCTATGTCTGTTATGAACAGGGGCAATCTATAAGATACTGAATGCATAGGCACAATTCCATGCCATTGTCTTGCCCGCAGAGACCATATATTGGGTAAAATTGGGTTATATTGGTTAGACTTGTAAGGCCCCTTAAGCTGTTAACCTAGTAATCTCCTATGAAGTCCTGCTCAAGCATGAGTTTAAAAAGTTATCTGTCTGTTTATTGGCTTCCCCCACCCTTGATCCCCATTCTGTTTAAATGCCATTTCAGCATAAGTTGAAAGAGTTATCCCTGGCAGTCAAATGGTTTCCCCCAATCCCAACTACTGTTACCTTTAAGTGCAGTAAAGACACTAGTTAAAAGATTTATCCCTGGTAGCTAGTGCTGCACCCCCAACCCACATAGTTGTAGAAGTTCATCATTTGATCACTTCTACAGTAGCCTTAACTATGTAAGTTATATCATGCTAAGGATATAGCTGCCAAAAAATTAAGAGCATCTTCCACTTTCCAAAATTCTGATGAGTAGAGCTGAAGAAAACTAATGGTTTAGTCACCAACTCTTTCAGAACTTTCCTACCTCTGAAGATCACTTCTCTTGCAGGCTTTTATAGACCAATGTTCTGCTGATGGTTTTTCATTGCAGATAAGTTCCCTTCTTGGAAAATGTCTTCCATATTTAATTTTTATTAGAGATAATTAACTTTTTCTGTAAAATAATCCATTTTAAGCTAGGAAAATGTGTTTCCATGGGATTCATGTCATTCAGTCAAACATCCTGAATCGCAAGTGCTATGACACCAGCATCCAGAACATTAAAGTCAAAAACAGAAAACAACAAAAGTATTTTTTGGGGGGGAGGGGCTTGCATTTCCCACACTCTCTGCTAATTATATCTACTAAGTTTGAGATCACAGTACAGAAGGGAAAGGGTCAGGTCCCTGATCTCAGCTGTACAACAACCACACACTGCATGTTTCCCCTTTATTTCTATACGTAATTTCTGATGTTTATGCTTAGGTTTCAACCTTTTCAGACTCGAGAGTTACATAAGTCAAGCACTTGTCATAAACCCATTTCAGTAGACTGTCATATGACTTTTAATAACTTTTTCCTGTGAAGAAAAATTTTTTACTTTTGTGGAAAAAACTTGTTAAAGCTAAGTTTAAGTTTTTACCCCTTAATTAAACTCATGTTAATTTACTTTTGCATGAAGGGTATGTGTTTAATGTGCTTTTTCACTGTGCTTTGGGTGAAAAAATCTATTTTTTTTAATACTTAAGCTGTTTCTCTGACTACTGTTGCTGGGCATCAGGTATCATTTTAAACTTCACCAAGGAAAAAACTACTGGTTCTTTGGTTCTTAATTCTTCCAGCTACAGAAAAAGTAGAAGAAAATTTCCATTCAGTTTTGCCCCTTCAGCAGGCTACAAATCTGCCGCAACTGGAGACAGGTGAAATTCTTCACTGCCTGAAGATTTTTTGCTTTCTGTCTTGAGATATCCAATCTTGACTCTGAAGAGAGTATTTATTTTGATAGTCCCCTCAAAGGATTTTCTTTTTCTGAAACAGTATCCAGAATTAATCAGTTGTTTCAGTAAGCACAAAATGATATTCCACTGTCTCTGAAGAAATATTATGATTTATTACTAATGGAATTTCATGAACCTCTTCAACATGCTTCCAGCATTGGAAAATGTTTTTATTACAGTTTGTAACTTGCCTGACAGTCAGCCTGCTGCTTCTAAGAAGGGAGATGGATTGTATAAAGTTCACCAGTCGTCTACATTTTTATTTAGTAACCCTAGATCTGACCCAGCAGTGATTTATTTTGTAAACCCTGCTGCTGCTTAACATATGGTAAATGCTAATTCCCCCCTTCTGATAAGGATGGGAATGCCTTTGAAAGATTTAGGAACAGATGTATTCTTTTACCACACATTTTTAGACCTCTTAATTGTCATGCTTACATGCTAAATGAGAAAATGACAAACATTATAGCGTATTTTTTCCTTTTCTGAAGAAACATCATCTTTATGTACAATAATTGCTTTTGTTTCTCAACTGACTAAATACTCTTTAAAGTGTGTTTATGATTCAGCTGATAACTCTTCCAGAGTTGTGGCTGCTGAAGCTGAAGCTATTATGAGGTTTGCTTGGTTGCATCTTCAAAACCTACCTGAGGATATAAAAGCTGAAATTTTGAATTCTCATTTGGATAGAGGAGTTGTATTTGGACCATCGGGTTTGGAGGTCCTAGAAAAGTATGATGAGAGAGTGAAGCAGGAAGTTTCTCAGACTTTTCAGCTTTTCTTCTCCAAAATCTGTCAAGGGATTTACAACTACCTCTGCAGCGTTTTAGAAAATTTAAAATATGTAGACGCAGCGAGCTGCTGGCAAGCAGATTAAGAAAAAAAAATCACACTGCAATGTAGAAACTTCAACGATCAAACAAATAAAACAATTTTACTGATTGACAGCAAGCTGGAGACTTTAGAAATACTTTGTAGTGCTTTTGTTTTTTATTTAATAAGAACTTCATCAGAAATAAATAACAGATCGCTTGCAGTGAATTTAAAACTTGAACCATAAAATCACATGACCTTCCTAAACCAATGAACATTTAGTACCAATTAATAAATTAATTACCTTAAAAAGCTCATGAAAAATACATCAAAACATAACCATAATAAATACAACTAACATTAATTTAAAATATAACCATATGCCATGAATTGGAATTTTTGAGGCTAATAAACATTTTAAATTAATGCACTCATTAAAATCTTTTTTTTTTTTTTTTTTTTTTTTTTTTTTTTTTTTTTTATCTGCATCCAATCTTATTTGCCATTCAGCTTCATGGCATTCTAACAACACATTGTGATTTCACTCAAAGTTTTTAAAATGAACTTTATCATCCACAAAAATCTTTAAACATTCTAAAAGTCTTGACAGGAGGTTGCATGTTTCGTTAATGCATTAGTCAGATCCTTGTTTTTTATGGCTGTAACATGCTCAGAAATTCTTCTACTTAGTTTCTAAATGGCCTTACCAATGTAATAACTCTGCATGTTTCACAACAAGCCAAATAAACAACCTCACAGGAATCACAATCATGTCTGTCCCTGGCTAATATAATTTTATTAACTGCTTTTAAATAAATGCTTGAACTGTAACTTATAAACTTGCATTACTTGCAATTTCCACACATATATGTGCCACATATTTTTCTAATGCCAACATTTGAAATATTAGATTTTTCTAAAACACTTTTTTGACATTCGTGAACTTTTTATAAGTAAATAATGGCTGATTCCCAATAACATTGACCATTTCTTTGTTACCTATGAAAATTTTCCATCTGTTTTTCAGGATGTTTTTGTAACAGTCATATCTGAAGTGATGAGCAGTGGGAACATACCCCTCCCATAATGTACTCCTAATGAACTGTCTCTAACACCTAGTGCACCTTGTTAAATTTTTGTGGTGTCAGTCAAAATCATATTTAAAATAGGTTTAGCGTTGTCCTGTCTAAGTATAATAACTTTGCGGACAATATCAGACAGCAAGCCTGTCTCATAACCCGTTCTTAGGAAGAGTTCCTTAAGATATTCAACTTCTCTTAAAAATATAATCTTCACTAGTTAATATACTAAGCCTGATAAACTGGCTCATTATTACTCCTTTTTTCATATGAAAGGAGTGTTGACTGTCTTTATGTAAGTAATTGTTGACCAATTTTTCTTTCCTAAAAATCTTACTCATCAGATTGCCGTGGTTTTCTTCCAAAGTAATAGTGATATCCAAAAAATTAATTTCTTTTCCAGTACCACTCACATCCAACTTCAAGAAAGTCGTACTCTCACTGACATATTCAAAGAATTGTAAAAATTCTTCTTTGGTGCCCTTCCAAAATTGTTAATGAGACATCTGTAAAAAAAAAAATCACTCTATCAAAAAACTTATGGGGCTTAACAAAACTTTATTCCCACCAAGCCGTCACTAAATGAGAAAAAAACGGAGCTACTCTGGCTCCCATTGCTACCTCTGCTTTTAGCTTATAATATTTTCCTTGGAACTTAAAGAAATTTTTATCTAATACTGTTTCCAGTAGTACACACACAACATTAATAAGCCCATTCTCAAATGTTGTGAAATGTATCACAGATTCTCTTACAAATTCAATCCCTGTAGATTGATGTATGCTAGTGTATAGAAAATCACATCTGTTGAGACAAAAAAACTGTACCTATCAATATTTCTCACCTTCCTTAATAATTGAGGTTCTTAACATGGAAAACAGTTTTGCTGATTGCTCAGATTTCTGCAGGAAGTGTGTGCCTAAGTTGCAAGCTGTTATGGTGGGTCAGTATTACATCATCTTCCACAAAGATAAGATTCTTTGAGAACTAATCCCAAATGTATGCCTAAAGTTGTATCCATGTTATTTTGAGCCAAGATACCCATCTCCTTGTCTTCTTTCCAGAACCTAAAATTTACACTTAAAGGATCCTCTGTCCTCCGGATGTCTGGAGACAGCTCGTTGACTATTTTGACAGAAGCAAAACTTTCAGAAACTCTGATCATTTATTATGAAGATAAGAATAGTGGACAACCAGTGTCAAAGAAGACAATCTCCAAATAGCCGTTTCATATTATTTATTTATCTTTTTACATTTGTTTACTGGGAAAGTCCGACTGGACGCAGGTGCCCTTTTTTCAGCAGGGGTCCTGTGAGAAAAGCTCCAAGGTATCATTTTTAATGCAATCAGTATTTACAGTAACAAATGTTAAAATGTATTTTCAGTGAATACATAGCATAATAGTATAATAACTTTGTATTGATATTCAGAAACATTACATTTACAGATAGAAGAGTGGTAGATAGGTAGGAGTAATTTATAAAATACAACAGAGTGATGTGTTACAGGAGAGGTAGTCACAGATTTAAATTTACAAATCTAGTGCAGATAAAAAGAATCCCAAAGGGCTATATTATTGAAGAACACCTACTGGCTAGGGAGCTTATTTGGCAGTTGAAATTGAATGCAACAGTGCCCCCCTGGGTTGAATGAAGCCTGCTCTATTAGTCCTTTATTAAAGTTAAAATGTTTATATGTTTAGTAGTTTTTTTTAGAATAGATATTTATATATTTTGTAAAGTTGGGGTTATGTAAACATATACTTAATATCTAATAAATTATGGGGATGTTCTAATACGAACCCATATATTATTCACGGTCATTCGCATCTGTTTTTATACTGTTTTGTGTACTTGTGTTTTAGTTTAAGTACTAGGTTCTATAAACACAATCTTAATGGTTTTATTGTTTCACCAAACTGATTGGTTTATTGGATATCACATGATTAGTTTGAGATGTATTTAAAAGGTCTATGTTTAATTTAATGGCAGTTCTGAATAAGTCCCATTTGGGGACAAAAGCGCTTAACTGTCTGTAATAAAATGTGTGGAGTTTTATCTGGACTTTTGTCATTTCTTCCACATTTCTGGTGTGGTTATTAATTGGACTATTGTTCATTTGAGTTTTGTTAATAGAGAAGTAGTGATAGTGATTTGTTTGTGCTAATTAGAAGTAGGTATGATGTTTTAAGAACTACAATAAAGTGAGATATTATCAGGGGATAAGCAAGTTAAGTGACTTTATACTTAAAAGGGAGGTATTAGAAAGGTGATGAAGGGAATTTGAGAGCTATGTCTCATTATACTATTACCTTTTGTTATACCCACAACAATAAGGCAATTTCAGGCAGGGACAAAGCTCAGTCTTCCAGGGCCATGGCTTCATCTGTGGCTTTTTCAGAAGGAGTGGATATTAGAAGTATTATAAAAGCAGCAACTTGGTTGTCTTACATAACCATTCAAAGCACTACAAACGAGATTCCTTCTCCAGGTCTACAGCTGGCTTTGCTTGGACCATTCTCCAGAGGCTCCTGGACCCTCATTTTTAACTCCTAGTAGTCAGTATAGGCTATAGTAGTCTACCCATATAGCTAAGCCTGCTGCAGCAGTAATCAAATTATGAACATAGTGCAGTTGTGTAAGTAAGGTTTCAATAACAGTCAATATTTGAATGATCACTGCTGTCTAGTGTTCCATGACTCACGTTACATGTAAGTGCTGTTAAGGCACATAGTTAGAGTTATTTCTGGTGGCTACTGTTTCCACTCCTAATCCCTGTTATATTGCTGTTTAGGCACAGAATGAAGAGTTCTTCCTAGTGTCTATTTTTCCCCTTCCAATCCCTCTTCTGGTGAAGTCCTGTTAAGGCATAAAATGAAGAGTTCTCCCTGGTGACTAAATACTTCTCGTCATGATTCCCATTATGTTGAAGTGCCTTTAAGGTATAAAATTAAGAGTTCTAACTGGTGGCTAGTGTTTGCCATCCTGATTCCCTTTATATTTAAGTGCTGTTAAGGCATGAAATGAAGAGTTATTCCCAGTGACTATTGTTCCTCATGAACCATTACTGCAGGCTTTGGTTGTTAGTCTGAGTGTGTGGAAATATGGCAGCTACCCACATACACATCCAGCCCTGTCCCCACCCAATCATGCTAACAGGCGCACTGATATATTCACCCATACACACACACATGCATACACATTCACACATGCAGCCCTTCATACCTAGTTACGCACACACTCTCAACACTACCTGACCACTAAACCTCACAGGACCTAACACTACCATGATAGATGAAATGAGAAGATCCATGGGGAAATCACATGGCTAATTGGCATATGCCTCTCCTCTAGAATGCCTCATTAGCATGTAGCATGGCTGCAGAGACAGCCCACCATGGTGCTGTATGTGTTCGTGCAAAAGCATTGCAGTAGGGCTGTCTCTGAATTTGAAAAAGTTACCATGAGGTATACACTTCACTGTAACTTTAAAAATCCCCAATGGTTCTTTCAACTTGCATACTGTTTTATTTGACCAAATCAAAAATTATTAAAGAATATAAATCCTATCCCCTTAGTACTCATTGGTCTTCTTGGAGAATACTTATGCCCAGTACTTGAAGCAATTCCATATCTCATTGCAGTACATCATAAGCAGATCTATAAAGGAAAACTATGCAACTGTACTGCTGAAAAAAATCACATATAATACCTGTACACATGTAATACCTGAATAGAATTATGAAACTGTAGAGCCACAGGTATTTTCTCATCTCTGTCTAAACTTCCTAAAAATGTAGCCCAGAATAAAGCAATGGTCATCTAATAAAAAGTAACTTACTTTTAATAACTCAGCATGGCTTTCATGCATGCCATAATAATGAAACTTTACTCACCTTATTAGCTATAGCAATTCAGAAAAGAAACTAAGGTCAAATAGCAGCTTCCCTATTTTTAAACTTGCCAAAACAGTCTCACAGCAATTATGTCTTACAAAATGTATGCCTCACATGTTCTAAGATTCAAAAATCTCACTTATGTAAAGTGGAACAGGTTACAATAAAATATTTACTTTTGCAGCAATTCTTCCAAATAACACACATCACTTTTTAGCAATACAAAAGATATGCTCTCAGTTCAAAATAATAAACTTAAAACAGACAAAAAAACTTGTTCAAAAGCACAATCCACCACATCAGTTAAAATCCCTTAATTAAAAGCACCATCATTCTAATAGCCCCTTATTGGCCTCGTTAGATTTGATTCCCCTTTCTTCAGCCTCATCTACTGGAAGAACAATGGATCCTGGACCCAGTTTAGATTTTCTGATGCATTCAACAGGGGCTCTTTATTCTGCACTTCATACTGTCAGATTGACAGCTTGGCTTCTCCAGTTCCAAGAATAGCCAGGTTCCACAATCTCTCACCTGCAGCTCAGAACATCCTAACATCCTTTCATAAATCATCTACCAGGAAGCTATACCTTAGTAAATGGAAAATATTTAACATATGGGCATCCCAAAACAATGCTGACCCTTATTTGGCTTTGATTTCATCCATTTTAGAGTTTCTGATCAAGCTTTTTAATGAAGAGTTGACTGCAGCAACCATTAGGGTTCAATTGGCAGCAATTTCTAATTTTCATATTGGCAATCAGGGGGGCTTCTGTCATGTCCCATAGACTTTCTAAAGCCTTCCTTAAAGGTATTATCCATTTGAGACCACCTATTAGATCTCCAGCCACACCATGGAGCCTAAAATTTGTTCTTTCTCGAATCACCTTATCCCCCTTTTGAACCAGCTTCATCTTGTGACCTGAAATACTTTTCATGGAAAACCATCTTTCTAATAGCTATTAGTTCTGCTCGAAGGGTCTCGGAATTACATGCCTTGTTCATCAAACCCCCATACTTGATTTTTCACAACGACAGAGTCTCACTGAGAACAAAGCCTTAATTTTTTCCTTAGGTTTGTTCAGAGACAAACCTCAGCCAGACTATAGAATTGCCTGTTTTTTTTCCCCAGATATACTGACAAGATGGAACATATGCTGCACAAACTTGATGTTCATAGGCAACTTCGATTCTATTTACGCAGGACTAAGGACTTTAGAAAATCAGAACAGCTTTTTGTCTCCTTTTCAGATTCAAAGTAGGGTACTCCAGTGGTAAAAACCACATGCCACTAAATCATAAAGTAAAGGCCCACTCAACTAGAGCTGTTTCCACATCTTCAGCCTTTCTGGCTAAGCTAGCTATAGATTCCATTTGTGCAGCAGCCACGTGGTCTACACCTCATACCTTTATCACTCATTACAAATTGGATACGGCCTCCAAGGACAGAGCCTCCTTTGGTTCCATGGTCCTGAGTAATATACTTTCCTGAGCCACCCAAGAAAGATGGTGCTTGGGACACTAACCCATCAGTGAGAATGAAGGTGAGATAGAACAACTTCACATAAAGAAGTTATGTACTCACCATAACATTCCATGTGAGTTGTTCATCTCACCTTCATTCTTATGTCCCACAGACCAACCCCCTACCATGAATTTCCTGAGGACCGGGAAGTTGAGACAAATCTTGGTGATATTTTGTCCTTATCTACTGTATTTTTCTTTTTCTTACCAGGGTAGTTACCTATTAGTATAGTTGGCTACAAACAATATCTGAGGGAAGCACCACTGCATCATGGGATAGGGAGTAGGCCACGAGCTTCTTGAAGATCTCAAGCTTTTGTATTTGGCCGAGTCGGAGCCGAGGATTGGCTCTGAACCCATCACTGAGAATGAAACGAGATGAACAACTCACATGGAACAGTATGGTGAGTACATAACTTCTTTTTTTATTCTGGAATATGTTTCTCAGATGCATATGTTGTATCTGGAATGTGTTATTAGGTGATAAAATAATGATTCACTTTTCAGCAAACACATTTCCAGCATCAGATGTTTTGTGCTGGATATTTTACTCTGATAATCAGATGATGACTTCACTATAGTCAACACCTGTCAGGTGTTACATATATTATTCTGGGTATGTAGGATTCTAGACATTTCATGGAAACCGTACTAGCTGATAGTATGGTGGGCAACGTAAATCAACCACAAACCAATTCTGCTATCAGTCAATATGGTGGTGATTTACAAATGCATGTGATGTAGGCTTAAATAAAAAACAAGGAGTGTTGATAAGCCTTAAACAATGCCTGAATACTAGCTCACTCAGCCACATTTCCTGGGGGGCACATTTCTTTGGTTCTTTTGAAAAATTACATACATATACATACACAGACTGTACTTTGTTCCCTATGAGCTTCCATGCATCACCAAAAGTGGAGAGGCCCCCCTTATAATTTAGGATACCAAAACACCCTACATATAATGTGCTCATGGATGGAGATACTTCCCATATTAAACCAGGCAAGTATGGGGTCACCATAGTGACATGTCTGGGTGTTACCACCTCTGCAGCTAACCCTAGCACCCTTCTTTATGCCTGTGTATCTGTTCCCAGGACACAAACACCTGGCATTAGCCATTGTACCTGGTAATTGTTCCATTCAGTAAGTTTGTAGCCCTGCATGGTCAGGCTGCCTTGCTGAGTTGTCTTCAGCCACATGGGTTTCAATGGGCTGCTGTATGGTCACATCACACAATTATAGCTATGTTCCAAAGTTGCTAAAATAAAAAAAACTTGACTACAAAAAACACATTTCAAGTATCACATGTTTAATTATGGATACTTATTTATCTGTATGCTTATGTTAATTGGACCATCCTTGCTGGGAAAAGGTCTTCTTTTTTCAGAGGGAACCCAAAGGGGAAAAGGCTCTAGCTATAGATACAGACATATTCCTCAGATGATAGTGTAATGAGCAGACAACAACAAATAGATGATAGGTATCAGATGTTTTATTTAAAATATATTCATCAGGTGATAAGTAATGATTACAGTACAACATTAAAATAATGCATTGACTGCAACCAACACCTGTTACACAGATGCTTTATTATGGTGCTATTCCTCAGATGACAAAGTAATGTCTTGACTACAACAGTACATGTCAGATGTCAGATGCTTTATTCTCAGTATGTTTGTCATGAGCAGCTATGAGATGTGTCATGCACATGTTCTCCATACCAGTTGTCCATATAGTACTTGAAGAAAGTGAGTGATGATTCATGCCTTATTGAATTTGGTTGTACATTCCACATGTTAGCAACTCAGTATAGAAAACGTTTGTTCTACTGGCTAGAGTAAGGATCTGCAAATGAATTCATATCCATAGTATTCTGGCAGTGAGAGGAAAAAGTAACAGCAAAAGCACTGGATAAGATTTTTATTGTTAAAACATTTATATACCAACATTATATCACTCCTAACTAATCTATATGAAATAAAATAAAGTTTGAATGCTCTGTGTCTGTCTTTGTACTTTAAATGACTAACTGCAAAGCCCTGCCTACTAAAGTTTTTTTTGTAAGCTCTCTGTTTTTTTAAGATGTTGCATTATAGATACATCCTGGTCCTCCATATTCAACATGTGGTTTAGTCAATGAAATATATAGAGGAGGTAACATCTTAACTTCCTTAGAACTAATTAAACACAATATGTACTTTAACGTGCCAGAGCACTTCTTTAGCATAAAATGAATGTGCCTCAAATTATAGAGGAGTTCATCTACCAAAATATTAAGATTTTTAACTTCATTTACAGCAAGAATAATTTCCTGATTAATAGCATATGGATAGTTATTGCTGACTTGTCCAAAATGTGACACATTATATTTTTAGGTTTTAAAAAACATCTGATTACATACAAGCCAGTCATAAAGATTGTCAACAAAATTATGCAGTTTGCCATGGTCTGATAAGTTTCTCATGACCATACTAATTTTGTGTCATCTGCATATTTGCTAACCCAAATTTCACTTTTAGACAGGAAAAAAAAACATATAAACAAACTTAACAAATGCAGTCCTAGAACAATGTTAGCCAAGCATCAGTCTGAACCTCATGCTTTCACTTTATCAGCCAGTGTTCAACCCAACAAATAATGTAGATGTAATGTGATCCTATCTCGCCTACATTCAATACATATGGGTTCGGAGCCGATCCTCGGCTCCAACTCGGCACCGAATACAATAGAGCGTAGTCTCTTATTGGCTGAGCTATTCTATATCCCAGGATGCACCACCACTAGTTCCCCAGATCTCGTTTGCCGCTCAAGAGCATAGACGTGGTCTCGGACTTGGCTGAGCTAAGTACTTTAGTCAGATAAAACCTTTTTGTCTGAAATTCTCTTTTTCCCCAAAAGCTGTTTTAACAGCTACTGTTGTGATACTGTTATACTTTTATTGTGTGTGTGGAAGTTTTGCTTGTGATTTTTTTGAGGTAATCTGTGGTGATTGTGTCTGTTTGTCGACAGGAGGTTCCGTTTAAGTTAGAGGGGCCTAGCCCTGTGAAATTTGTGTCAATTTTTGTTGTGGTTGTTTTTTCTCTGGCTTTACAATGTCTAAAGAGCATAGGCCTTCAGGATTCAAAAAATGCACTAAGTGCGGGTATAAAATGTCGATAGATGACCACGCGCTATGTGTGTACTGTTTAGGGCCTAAACATCTCCAAGAGTCCTGCAGTGTATGTCACGCTTTTTCCTCTCGAGTCCTCCAAGAGAGGAAAAACAAATTAATTTTAAAAGGGCTGATTGCCCCATCCTTTGAGGAAGCGTTAACTTCTGGCTCTCCTACTTCCCAAAGAAAAAAGAAATCGTCGGCTCCGACCAGTCCGTCGGAACCGACAACAAAAAAATCCAGGCAGGCTTCTCCATCGGCTCCACGGACTTCGGAGCCGAGGGTGGAACGGTCTGCCTCGATGTCTCCTGCCTCGACTCCTTCAGTTTCGGAGCCGAGAGCTCGAGCATCGAGAGGTGTGTCACCTTCATCGGCTCCATTGTCTTCGGAGCCGATAAGGGTTACATGCTCAGACACTTCCCCCTCGGCGCCGAAGTTCTTGTCGGCTCCGAGAGAAGTTGAAGTAGTGATGGGAGCTTCCTCGGCGCCGATAGTCATGGAACCTTTACGGAGCCGGTCCCCTTGTCTATCGGAGCCGATGGAGAAGTCTTCTCGGACCCGATCGGTGTCGTCCCGATCTTCGAGGATGTCCGATTCAGACATAGACAGGGTACTTCAGAGGCTTTTCCAGTCTCCAGTCTTTACCAAATTGATATCGGCTCCGACCCAGTCGGTACTGGAGCCGACTGCCCTTCCTACGTTGTCGATTCCTCCTTCAACAGCCTCGGCGCCGTTGGAGTCGGTGCTGGTGGAACAGGTCGAAGTAATTGAGTCGGTTCCGACTCTTACTTCTACCCCGTCTCTTGGGTCGGGGTTCGGAACGGGGACCTCCTCTGTCGGCCCCGGGGGGGTGCTTCGGGCCCGATTCTTTCGGTCCCTAGCCTCCCTCTCGGTGCGTCGGCTGCAGGGGCTCCTACGTCCGTTGTGGCCTCTAGGGTTGGACCTTCCCAGGATTCTGGGGGTCCGGCCTTCGATGCTATGAGGAGTGCCTTAGCCAAATCTTCTGTGGCTACTTCGACTTTTTCACCACCACCTTCCATGGATTTGGAGACTGGTGCTTCCGGAGTTCCCCTGTCTCACAGCGGAGCCCCTAGGCCTGAGGATACCCCCACGGGTGGTTCCCTTCTTCCTGGAGGTTCCTCCGACGTGCTTTCGGAGGAACCCCCCAGAAAGAAATTGTGTAAGAGGAAACACATTGACTCCCCTGATGAGTCTCTTACATCGGATACCGACCTCGATGATGCGGAAGGGTCCCCAAAGTCGTCCTCGGATGATGTCTCCTTCGCGGACATATTAGAAATCCTCAAACAACGAGGCGACTGGCAGTCCAAACCCCCTTCTGCTGAGGAGTCGGTCTTCCTCAAGGCCTTTGGGGCTCAGCCCTCCACCTCCTGGGTGTCTCCACCCTTCGATGAGCTTCTGGATTTGATCTCTCGAAGGGTGTGGGAACACCCGGACTCTGTGGAACCGGTGCCTGCTCGCCCCAACAAATTTCTTTCGGCCCCACCGGACAAAGAATTTCTATCCAAGGGCGTGGCAGTAGATGCTATGGTGGTGGCATCTGCTACCCAGCAAGATGTAGCAGAGGCTTCGACGTCCGTCCATCCTCCTAATAAAGAGTCTAGGAGTATGGATCGGTACGGCAAGCGTACCCTGACTTCAGCGGCCTTTACGCTAAGGTCCCTGAATTATTTGGCACATTTTACTAGACTGCAGAGGGATCTGGTCAAGGAGCTGTCAGACTCCCTCTCGGGTAATTTACCTGAGCAGTTAGCCCAGTCGGTTGGCACTCAGTTATCTACCCTTTCTTCTTTATCTAACTCCTCCATGAGGCTCATATCATATGCTGCTGAAGGAGCGAGTAGAGCGGCGGGTACAGGAGTTGCTTTATGAAGACAAGCCTGGCTTCGCCTGTGTCACTTTGCGGAGGCTTTCAAGTCTTCCTTTGCCGACGCTCCCTTTGATGGGTCCTCATTGTTTGGACCCAAGGTAAAGGACACCTTGATTCGCTGTGAGCAAGAGGGTAAGACTTTGGCTGCTGTCGGAGCCCGGTTTTCCACTCCCTTCAGGCCTTATCCCAAGACTCGAAGGGGTGGGAAGATGTGGTTTCGAAAATCTCAGAAGCCTTACTCGCCACAGCAGAACGACTCCCCTTCTAGAGGCAGAGGAAGGGGAAATTTTTCTGGAAGACGCCGTCCCAGAGGCGGCGGAGGCCCTCGCAACACTGGAGACCGCGAGTCCTTTCGTGGCTCTCCCTCCTTCCAACATCCCTGAAGGAGTGCCCGACTGTGCAGCTCCGGAGCCAGTCGGGGTCGTTTTGAGCACCTAGAAGCCTGGAGGCAGATTACTCAGGACCAATGGGTGCTTCGAATAATTGCCGGAGGATACACCATTCCCTTAGATCACCATCCCCCACCAACCCGAAGGATCCCGCACCCTCCACCCAGTCAGCGGGTTCTAGCAGCCTACGAGGTGTCAAAACTGCTGCGAAAAGGAGTCATCCAACCTGTCCCCGCAGACCAAGCCGGATCAGGGACTTACTCAAGGTTCTTTTGGTGCCAAAAGACCGGGAACTGGAGACCCATCTTGGATCTCAACAAATTCAACCGATTCGTAAAAAAGTCCAAATTTCGGATGGTCACCTTACAATCCATTCTTCCATTGTTGGAAGAAGGTGTTTGGATGTGCTCCATAGATCTCCAGGACGCTTACTACCACATATTAATAAACTGGGCATCCAGAAGACACTTACGCTTCAGCCTGGGAGACAGTCATTTCCAGTTTCGAGCTCTGCCCTTTGGTCTCACTTCAGCCCCCAGAGTGTTCACCAAATGTTTGGCAGTAGTGACTGCTCACTTGAGGAGTTTAGGATTCCAGCTGTTTCCGTACCTAGACGACTGGCTCCTAACTGCCACCTCCAAGCATCTACTTTTAGAGAATCTAACAGCCACTATCAAATTGGGCAGTTCCTTAGGGATCACCTTCAATTGGTCAAAATCAGTGCTGCAGCCATCTCAGCGTATTCTGTTCATTGGAGCAGAAATAGATACAAGACAAATGCGGGTCTTCCTTCCTGCAGAAAGAATAGAGACTCTTCAAAATCAGGTCCGGACTCTACTCAAAAGACGTTGGGCCCCAGCAATGATGGTGTTGCAACTACTAGGCTCTATGGCGGCCGCCATTCTCATGGTTCCCTTTGCAAGGCTGCACATGAGGATTCTACAGTGGCTTTTGTCAGTTCAGTGGTCTTACCAGGATCTCCCTCTCAACCACCAAATAATGATTACAGACAAATGCAAGCAGGACCTTCGTTGGTGGCTGGTAACCGCCAACCTCAATCCGGGTCAACCCTTTGTTCCCCCACTTCCCGTCGCCACGCTGACTACGGACGCCTCCCGGACAGGGTGGGGGGGCATTGTCTGGGCAGGTTGGTTCAAGGCACGTGGCGCTCGGACGAGTCCGTTCTTCACATCAACGTTCTGGAGATGAGAGCGGTGCTATTAGCATTGCAAGCTCTACACGACCACCTTCCCCAAGCTGTGATTGCCATCCAGTCCGACAACATGTCGGTTGTCTGGTACTTGAACAAACAAGGAGGAACCAGGTCCTACCCTCTTTGCAGGGAGGCAATGAAAGTGTGGGAGTGGGCGATTGCTACCAAACGCTACCTACTGGCAACGCACATTCCGGGGAAGTCCAACGTGATAGCCGACAGGTTGAGCAGAACTATTCTCTCTCCTCACGAGTGGTCTCTAAACGACAAGATAACCTCACAGATCTTCTCGAAGTGGGGAATCCCTTGTTTCGATCTTTTCGCGAGCCCCCTCAATGCGAAATGTCCACATTTCTTCACCCTGACTCCTGCTGCGGGGGTGACACCCAAGGACGCTCTAGTCCACGATTGGCCCTCCGGCCTGCTGTATGCCTTCCCACCTATTCCCCTTCTTCCGAAGGTGATTCAAAAGGCGATTTGTCTAAACAGCAAGATGATATTAATCGCCCCGTTCTGGCCTCGGCAAACCTGGTTCCCCTTTCTACGCAAATATGCGTTAGACGGCCCTTGGTTCCTGGACCAGCTCCCGGACCTCTTGACTCATCAGTCGGGACGACTCCACCAGTCCCTCCCTGCACTCAGGCTAGCAGCCTGGTTACTCCTCTTCCAACCATAGTGAGAAACCATTCCTTAGCCCCAGAAGTCATGCACATTTTATCCTTGGCTCACAAGGCTTCTACCAAGAAAATATATACTGATAAGTGGAAGAGGTTTGCCATCTGGGCCCAATCCCGAGGAGTGGATCCAGTGACAGCTTCCGTGTCAGAGGTGCTAAAGTTTTTAGCCACTCTATTTAACCAAGGGTCTTCGGTGTCCACCATTAAAGTACAATTGGCAGCTATCTCTAACTTTCATGAATGTATTAATCCTTCCTTAATGAGCAACAAGTTATGTAAGGCTTTCATTAAAGGAGCTTGGCTGTTACATCCCCCTACTGTTCATCCGGCACCGCCATGGGACCTTAACGTAGTGCTAGGAGCTTTGACTTCGTCCCCTTTTGAGCCAGCAGCTACCTGTGAATTAAAGTTCCTTTCTTGGAAAACTGCCCTCTTGGTCGCCATTACTTCAGCTAGAAGAGTTTCAGAGCTCCAGGCCTTGTGTATTAACCCACCATACTTGGTTTTTCACAAAGACAGAGTGTCCCTCAGACCAAATCCATCCTTTGTCCCAAAGGTTTGCTCTAAATTGGCTCTTCGACAGTCACTAGAACTTCCTGTCTTCTTTCCCAAATTTTCAGATAGGTCTGAATACGTCTTTCACTGCTTGGACGTCCACAGACAATTGCGTTTTTATTTGGACAGGACGCAAAAAACCAGAAAGTCAGACCAGCTCTTTCTGTCTTTCTCTGATAACAGATTAGGTAATGCGGTCACTAAAGTCACTATTGCTAAATGGATCAGGGACTGCATTACTCATATTTATACATCCTCGAATAGAAAACTCATAGCTCCGATTAAAGCTCATTCCACTAGAGCTATGGCTACCTCAGCAGCATTTCATTCTAAACTTTCTATTGATGATATTTGTGCAGCTGCCACGTGGACATCCTCACATACTTTCATTTCTCACTACAAATTGGATGTGGCATCCAGGGGTCGAGCTTCCTTCGGTTCCACAGTTCTCAGGAGTGTTTTCCAGTGAGCCTCCCAGGAATAAGGTGCTAGGGACGCTGTCCCATATGTATTGAATGTAGGCGAGATAGGATCACATTACATCTTTTAGTTATGTACTTACCATAACTTTAGATGTATGGGATCCATCTCGCCTACATTCCTATAACCCACCCTCCATCCCCCTGCCTCGTAGATCAGGAGAGACCGATCGAGTCTAAATCCAATTTTTCCTCTCTTGAAAGACCTGAGTATGTTATTCTAATGGTATGTCTCTGTGTCTATGAGTGCGGACAAACAAGATCTGGGGAACTAGTGGTGGTGCATCCTGGGATATAGAATAGCTCAGCCAATAAGAGACTACGCTCTATTGTATTCGGTGCCGAGTCGGAGCCGAGGATCGGCTCCGAACCCATATGTATTGAATGTAGGCGAGATGGATCCCATACATCTAAAGTTATGGTAAGTACATAACTAAAAGTTCTTACTCAAGTTCAAGTTTGTTTAGGTGCTTTTTACAAAACACTATACAGTAGTAACAGAACAGTAAGACAAGTAAACAATTAAAACAAGAATAAACTAAAATAAAATCATATAAGCATGCCATCATCGGCCAATTTAAATAAATAAGCTTTTAAAGCCCATCTAAAACCAACCAGAGTAGATAGCTAGAGACGTACTGAGCTCAGCAGGTACTGGCCTTGGAAACAAAAGGCACTAAAGCTAAAAATTTCAAAACCATTTAATACCCAAATGATTCCTGATTTCCATTGTTTGGAATGGGAACCAATGCCAAATCCTTTTGATATATCCATGTGCAAAACATCCACTGGAAAACCTTGTTCAAATGCATCAGTCACATTGGTATAGACATCAAGTAGGCCATTCAAGCAACTTCTTCCAGGTATAATCCCATGTTGAGTTGTATAATTGTCTAGTAGAGTCAGTCAAAAGTAAGATAATTTCTCTGTTCAACAACTTTCCCTCTAAACTAGTCAGACTAATTGGCCAATAGTTTGGCATGTCACCAAAACAACCACTTTACAGTTGTCTCCCTCCATACCTCAAGAAAAACAACTCTTAAAGTGTTTTAAAACAAATACATTAGACAATGGACTAATTGTGACAGCATCTTTTTTCAGAAAATAAGTGTTTTGGCCTGCTGCAGTATCACTTGTGATTCTTTGTACTATTTTGGACAAGTCTTCCACTCAATCTCATTAAACAAGTAATCCAGGATATGAAATATGTCAGACTGAGTAGTACAAGGAAAACAGTAGTTGCAATATCACTAACGACTATTCTGGAATTAGTGACAGTGTAATTAACCTGCAAACTATTATTCTGTTTAAAGGCTTCTTGGAACTCATTTAGGTTTTTGAAGAAATCCTTTTTATTATCTTTCGTGTAAGCTACCAGAGTAAACTTGCATATTGATTGGTGCTGTATAATACATTTCTCTCAACATTTTATCAGCTTTAGTGAATTTTAGTTTTTTCCTGTTTTTAAAATATGTTTTATTATTTAAGTACAGTATCCTAACACTGAGATTTGAATTAATTGGAAAGAAAACAGTCCAGGTTTCTCTACCACCCCTCCTTCATGCTGTAAGGCAAAAAAATTATTACATTAAATATCATTCCTCTTTCTCTTCAAACTTAACGAATTAATTAAACATAAACTACCATTTATCTAAAGAAAAATGTGCTAGATACCATTGACTGTTTCCAAACATCTAAAACCATCCTTTTACTTATTAAACTTGCCATCAAAATCCACCTAAATATTTTGTGATGAAAAGTATAATTACACCTTAAAACATAATGGGTAATTATACAGGAAAAACTTCTTAGATTTTAAACTTGTCATTTCAGAAGTTTTTTTTTTTCTGTAGAAGAGGACTTCTGGGATAAAACCACAACTCATGGTAATAAGTACCCCAAGAATCTAAATGACCACATCTGTGTCAATGAAATTTTCTTAAACCCTGTTCTTCATTCTTACAGGCTATAAGTTTCCTCTCAGATTTTTTTTAATTGTGTGGTTCCTAAAAGAAGGGATATGAGATTTATATGATCTCCATACCTTAGGAAAATCTGTAAAAAATAAATTGAATGGGAATATCTTGTCTCCAAGTAAAAAAAGAAAGTCATTGCTATATTAGTAGGATTCATGTTTAATTTAATAGTCTAGTAGCTAAATAGTTTTGCTAATATAAAGAGGAGAGATGTATGTTGAATGTTTTGAAAAAAGTAATACATTTATTATGTAATTTAAAAGATTGTGACCATTGGGTCAGATTTATCCACATTTAATTTTTAGTGATCATTAGAAGAAATTTTCATAGTTGTCATGAAGGTTGATTATTCACATCTAGCCTTCAGCTTTCTGGTAAACATGCAGAATATGGAATAATATACCACGAAAAATTTACTCGATGAACTATTTCCAAAAAATGTTAGTACATTTATAATGATAAATTTGAAAATATTAAATCCATCCAAGTTGATAGGTGAAATTGCTAAACCTTATCAATAGTCCAGCAAGATATTTTTTCATGTTAGTGTTTTAGTTTACATAGTTAATTAAAATCTCAATAAAAAAATGTCAGTTGAACATTTTTAACATTGAAATCAAAATTAGTTTCTGGAATCATTATAATTCCTCAAAGAATCCTCAGTCAACCACCTCTCCAAAAGAATTTTGTCCAAACTGTTTTGCCTTTCTCAAAGTAGTCTTTACTGGGCAGTACTAACATATTTTGTAAGATAAAAGTCCATTGTGGGTACATTTTTAAAATAAATACATTCTTCATGCAAAAGAAAAAATGCTTCATTCCAGACCTTAATAATATTCTCCATTTTAACATATACTTAATTAGTTTGGTCTTCAGCTAAAATATGGATGTTTGCTTGAATAAATCCAGCTCAAAATTTTGAATTGGGAAGCTATAATAAATGGAAAACAAACAACACAATGAGAAAAGATAAATATTTATTTTGATTTCTTAAGATTAGTAGAGTAACTAGTGAACTTACAGACTGTTTAAATGAATTAATTAAAGAATATAGAGAAGGTGTGGTATTAGTCAAAACTAAAATTAAGTCATTTGTATAAACTAATTATATAATACTGAGATCTTTTATACCTACAGGTTTTATCAAAGGATTACGATCAACAGACTATAACATAGGATTATTGGCTCATAAAAAGAGTGGGGAAGGGATACGGCCTTGGTAGACACCTGAATTTTGAAATAAAAGTTATGAATCAGTCATTGTATGAATAAGGAATTTAGTTTGAAAAAATAACATTGTATCAAATTGAGTACGTTTGGGAGAAGATTTAAATTTTGCAATATTTTAAATAAATAATTCCATTTAATGGAATCAAATGGTTTTGTGTGCTTGAAGAACTAAAAATGCATTTTTAAACTGATTATTATGTACCTTTAGTTTTATAAGAAAAAGTTGAATTGCCTTTAATGTTTGATTAATTGTTGACATTCTTATCTGGAATAAATTCAAATTGAATTGAAGTTTGGATATTATTTTGTAAATTGAATTGAATAAAGATATGGGATGGTAGTGAGTTGGGTTTTAGCTATCCATATCTGTTTATTTATTATTATTATTATTATTATTATTATTATTATTATTATTAATATAACTTTAGTAATAATAATAATAATAATACAGGTCAGGTGTATTCTAAGAAGAAGATAGGCATAACAGTAAGTCAAGCAATTTGTAACCAAGATCTTCAGCAAAATATTTGTAAAATGCCATGATTAGTGAATAGGGGTGTGGGGATTTGTTGTCTGAAAAAAGATTTTTAATTTGTTGTACTGAAACCAAAAAAGTAAAGTATTCTATTTTCATGCTATTACATTCTACAAATTTCAACTTCTTCCTCTTCTTCATTCTGACTTATAAAAAGGAAGAAAATAACTTTTCATAATATATATTGAAATTGTTGACTAATACCTTCAGTTGAATTGAATTTACCGTCTTATGTTCTAATCTTTGAAATAAAATTAATATTCATAATTTCTTTTAAAATGTCTCAGAATTACATTATTTTGAATTTAAATGCCTTTCCATTTTCCTTCTTCCCATTCCTTTCAATATAGTTAACCACTGTTCATGAATGTTTGTTCACTTACCTATATGTTTATAAAAAATGACACTAATTGTTTTAGTATTCCCAATAATCTAGCTACACCTTGAAATATCATTTGTTCCTTCTGTTTCTCTCAATGGTACCATATATAAAATACCAGCTATATAGGCCTTAAATGAAACCCACTTGTTTGCAAACTTGGGTATCAATACTTTTTCCCCAGAAAAGAAAAAATCTTATCAGCATTAATTTCTGGTTTATAAATTGTGAATATCTCTCTTTTTATATAAAAAGAAGAGAATGATGTTTTCAGGGAAGTTAACTTTAGCTGTAAAGGAGTATGGGCTGACTGAACTTGAAGGTAAAGCTAAATATTTTGTGTATAATTTTCCAAACTGGTCATAACCCCCACCAAAAAAATACAACCTTGTTATTTTTTTTTACCCAGTGTCCATATTAATTAAGAATATCAACACCTCCAGGTTAATTGCTCAGCATAATGCATCCGAGATTAACCAAGTGCAACTAACTCTGGGCAAGACCGCAATCCAAATTGTAACTTGCTACAGATCCCCCACCATGCCCCAGGATTCCCACCCCTCATTTCTTGATACACTGGAAAATATTAGGGTACAACCCAACACCCTAATAATGGGTGAATTGAACTACCCCACCATTAAATAGGAAAACTACTCATGTACCAGTTCTTTTGCTCAACGTTTTATGGAATTCATAAATTCCAACGCTGTGGATCAACTTATCCTCACCCCCACCAGGGCTAGCAATATTCTAGACCTGGTCATTACTAACATGGGTGACCAGTGTTCCACACCAGAGGTTAATTCCTCGGTCAGATCCGACCACAACCTAATCACCCTAGACATCCACATCCTGCCCCCACCCCCCTTTAGGGAAACCACCATAAAAATTTCTCCAAAGTCAACTTCACTCTTCTTAAGACAGAAGTGGCAAACTTCATGACACCCATGCAGATGGACAGTAGAGGTACGACTGCTGAATCCTACACAAATGCACTTTATAAGCAGTTACACAAGTGCATGGATCATGTAATCCCTAACAGAACCAAGATGCTATCCTCTGAAAAAAGGAAGCCAATCTGGTGGTCCCCTGCCATAAACAAACTCAACAACAGAAGAAAGAAACTGTTGCAAAAAAGAGTAAAATCCCATGATTGGAGGAACTCCCTGGTCAGCCTCGGTAAGAAGCTGAGATCCCTCATAAAATTCTCCAAAGCTAGTTATGAAAACAAAATTGCCACTGATTTTAAAGACAACCACAAAGGATTCTATAACTGTCAAGAATCTCAATGGCAACACTCAGATCTGCTCTGAGTTACAGCACAATGGCACTAATTATACAGAACCAACTGATATTGCCAACATCCTGGCAGATAGGTTCATTGCTAACTTTACCCCCCTCTCACCCCCTAAAGGCCCCATCTCTATACGAGTAGAATGCAAAGTTCCTGTAATCACGGCTGCACAGGTAAAAACCACACTCTCCAAAGCCAAGAACACAGCATCCATGGGACCTGACAGCATCCCAGGCTGTGTTCTACACAAACTACAGAATGAACTGGCACCCCACCTAAGCATCATGTTCAGTCATAGCCTCACCTCAGGCTTTGTGCCCACTGAATGGTGCACAGCAATGGTTATCCCACTTCACAAAGGGGGAGCCACCACGGACCCTGGGAACTACCGCCCCATTAGCCTAACAAGCCTGATCTGCAAGGCCATGGAACTTATCATTATGGAACTTATAAACAAAAGACATTGGTAATTTTCAAACTCTGGACCCCACCCAGTTCAGGTTTGTAAAAGGCAGATCATGTCTCCTAAAACTGATAGACTTCTTTGAAGCAGTCACTAAAGCCATAGATGAGGGTAAGGTGGTTCACACAGCCTATCTAGATCTCGCCAAGGCTTTTGACACCATCCCCCACTCTGGAATTATAGATAAACTCACTAAACTAGGTATAAATCCCTATGTCACAAGCTGAGTTAGTAACTGGCTCACTGACAGAACCCACACTATGAAAGTAGCAGACTCCAAATCTGACTTCAGACCAGTGACAAGTGGAGTACCACAAGGTTCAGTCCTGGGTCCTCTCCTGTTTGGTATCTACTTTTCTGAAATACAGGCTAACACAGAAAGTCTTTGGCTAACAAAGTTCGCAGATGACTGAAAACTAGGAGCCATAATTGAAACTCCTAACGATGTGTACATCCTACAAAAGGGCCTCACTGAGACAGATGCCTGGTGTCAAAGCCATGGCCTCAAGCTCAATGCCAAAAAGTGCATTGTCATCCCCTTTGGTAAAAACTTTGTACCCATGAGGTAAAACATAGGTGGTAGTCTACGTAACACCGAAAGTGTGATAAGAGACCTTGGGACACAGGTGGACAGTAGTCTCTCCTTTGATAATCACATCAACACAGTAGTCAGGAAATCCTTCTACATGGCACACCTCATCACAAAAGGTTTCTCATCCAGGAAAAAAGAGGTCATTGTTCCCCTCTACTTATCACTGATTAGACCCATTATAGAGTACAACACCCCTTTTGGTATGTACCTCACAAGACATCTACAACAACTGGAAAGGTCGCAGAAATACCTCACAAAGAGGATTACTGGCCTCAAACAGATGCCCTACACAGACCGTCTCAAAAAACTCCAGCTTTACTCTGTTGTATATCGTCTACTCAGAGGCTATCTCTGCCTAACATACAAAGCTATGTCAAACCCAGAGCTGTTGGACATGTTCCACTTAAAGAAATCCCAATCCCTCTAAGCTACACACTGTAGGGACCTAAACCTTGTCACCACAATAAACAGAACATGCTGGATGGATAGATTCCTGTCCCAGAGACTTCCCATACTCTGGAACACATCCCTTTCCCAATCAGTGTGACATTCGAGCTGGTCCTGCCCTCCCTAATAGCTGTCATAATAATATATAACCCTTATGTACTTTAAATAAAATTTATAATGATGTTGTACCTCTTATTTAACCAAATTATTAAGTAGATTATTAAGTCTGTGATTTTATCCAAGACAATATACTACATGGCTGGAAATATATCAACCTTAGTTCATTTGGCAATCAAAAAATATATATAAATATATACATATACATTTTGCATGTAAAAATCAGTTTCTATTTTCATAACTTATTGTTAACAAAGATCGCTTTCGTCCTTCTAGACTTCTTCAGGTCTGTGTACAAGAACCCTAAAAACCTATATAATTGTTAACAAAGAATTTTATTTAAAGTACATAAGGGTTATATATTATTATGACAGCTACTAGGTAGGGCAGGACCAGCTTGAATGTCACACTGATGGGGGAAGGGATGTGAATTTAACATGTGTACCAATAACACTTTGTTTTACAGCACAATAAACCACTCCCATGCCTGATAAAAAGTATATATATATATATATATATATATATATATATATATATATATATTTAGAAAGCTTGTGAGGAAATTATTACTCTATTTTTGTTTTACTTGGATCGCTTGTCTGTGTACTTAATAAAGGATTTTCGACTGGAAACAGACTGCCTGCCTTGCTTGGATTACTTTAGAATGCTTAGTAATGCTGTACAATTATATATTTTCTATTATTACTTTTTGTTTTGTTTGTTGGTGCTGCGGTAGCGTTGTCGCCTCACAGTAAGACGTCCTGTTCGATTCTCAGCTAGAGCGTCTTCTGTGTGGAGACATGCATGAATGTGCGTACCTTCGTTGAAGGTTGTGCATCAGGGCCGGCAACTCGGCACGTAAAAAATCTACTGCCAATCATTAGTGGACCGGAGTTCCGCTGTGGCGACCCTTAACCGGGAAAAGCCGAAAGACACAACAACAACTTTTTGTTTTGTTTTGACTTAAGATGAGTTTACTTTCACTACTTCTACTACTATTGTCTGATCTGATTAATATACAGTGATTAACTAGAAATATATGGATTGAAAATCTTCCACACAGAGAAGTTTCTTTCCACACTGAAACTCTTCCATACAGAGAAGTTTCTTACACTGTTTTGTGTTTGGACCCACTACACTTTAGTGGGTTGTTTTGAGACTTCGGGGATACCACGGAGATTACTTGGTTTTTGAGTCAGGAGATTTCCATGTCATTGTTAATCAAGTCCATGATTATCCTTTCCATAGCCTTGGATGAGAGGTTAGTCAGACTTACGGGTCAATAGTTTCTGGGGTCAGTTGATGGTCTCCCCTTTTGTAGAGGGATAATGGTTGCTGTCCTCCACTGTACTGGGACAAAGCTTGTCTGGAGACTGTGGTTAAGTAGAGATCTGAGTGGGTCTGCTAGGTTATGTTTCAAGTGATTTAATTAGCACCCTGGGATTCCATCAGGGCCCATTCATGTCATGTTTATAGCTTTAGAGAATGCAGTGATGACCTGTTCTTTTGTTATAAAAGGAAAAGGAATGGCAGATGCTATTTTCTGGGGAGTGACTGGAAGTGATGAAAGGGTTAAATTTGAGCTGAATTTATCGGCCAGTAGGTTTGGTATTTCTTCTGGCTGAATACAGATAGTCCCATCTACAGTTAACTCAGCACATTGTTGAGTGTTTCCCTTAAGATTTTAGACATAGCTAAAAATGCTTTGTGGTTATTCTTTGCTTGGGAAGCTATTTTAGCTTCATATTTAGCTTTCAAAGACTTGACTAGTTCCCTGATTTGCCTGCTGAGACTAATGACATATTTTTTCTGTTGTTCTCCCTCCCACTTATTTCTAGACAGGGTTTTTTTCCTTCTGTTGTATAGTCTATTTATACCAGGATCCCACCATGGTGGCTTGGTTCACTGGCGCTGCCATTTCTATGCAGTTGTTTAAGTGGTTGTACAGGGCATTCATGTATGCTTCTGCATAGGCCTCAGTGTTTTTATGGTTAGGGAGAGATTTATAATTACATATGTTACCAGTTAATTGGAGGTAAGTTGCCTTGGAAAAATTCTTTAGGGTTTTAGGGTTTGATGGGGGTACTGCCATTACATTTTTGAAAGGACACTAATTTATGATCCGTTCTTACCAATGAAGGCATTACACTGGGGGGGGGGTGCAATGCTCCCCATGTTTTTCAGTACCATATCAAAGATATTTGAGCCCCTAGTGGGAGAGCAGACCAGCTGTTCCAGAGCATTTGCATTGACAAGTCCAGGAATCTCTTAGCATACATATTAGTGGTTGTATATGTTTCCTACTTTATAGAGGGGTAGTTAAAATCGCCCATGAGTAGTGTGTTGGGCTGAATGGTGAGTGATTCTAGTAACCAGAGGTATGTGGGGAAGATTTCAAGGTTCATCTTTGTGTACCTGAAACTAGTGATGATATAGTGGGGGGTTTTGCCTATGGTAAGCTAGACAGAGTAGCTCAAGTGAGTCATCCTGCTTTACCAATCTACAGGTGTGATTGCTTTTGTTTTTAAATGGAAACACCTTCTCCTTTCATTTTTTTCCTTTTTAGAGGGTGGTCTGAATGTGTAATAGGTATTGTAGCCTTGCACTGCTGGGCTGCTTTCCACAGCCTTGAGCTATGTCTCTGTAACTGCACAGATGTCAACATTCTCTAGGGCATGGGGACCTTAAAGGGAGTGCAGTTTAACTGAGCAGTGGTACCTTCAGCTTGGCATTGGAAGAATTTGTTACAGTGGTAGATTTGTTGGTTTAGCACTGCCTAAAAAAGGCACAATGGGAGTAGCTGATACCTTGGCCAGTATTCGAAAGCCTAGCAGTGGCAGGTGCAGACCATCTCTGGTAAACCAACTTGGTCTGTCGATGATGTTGTCCCAGGTTGATAAATATTAGATCCTCTTGGAATAACAGCAGTATTAAGCTAATTATTGAAGTCAATCATTTTCTGTTTGTATTGTGGTATCATACTTGGTGAGGTTAGAGTGCTGCTCAGTGTGAGGGTAATACAAGCTTGCAACACATATTCGGTGAGGTCCATCATGTCTGTCTTCGTATAGTTCAGGGAGGTACATCTCAGGTCATTCACATCCACATGGACTATGACTGAGTCATACTGGCACTTGTGGTTGAGTGACCTCAGTGCCTGTGTGATCTTGTGAATCCTGACCCCTGACAGGCAGTTGACTTGTAACCTTCTCTTTATACAACCTGATGAGGGGGGCATCCATGTGTATCACAATGGAGTCTATGAACATGCTGTTTGAATGTGTGGTGTTTCTCCTTAGGGGCTTACTTGTGATGTGTATTTTTATGTGTAGTGGTTGGTGTTGACTTGGTTTTGTTTGCATGTGGTTTCTGAGGGCAGCATACTGGACGCCTCTGAGGTTTTGATAAGTTACTTTTGAGTACCTCCGCTTATGTGGGTTTATGTGTCGAGACCTTATTTAGTGAGGAAAATGATGTGTATGTGCTGGCAACCTGTTTGTCATTTGATTTCTCAGTATGTGAGAGTCATGTCTCAATTTTCACAATGTAACTACATCTCTCACATACTGTGTTAGTTTGTTTCAGGATTATGTGGTTGTCAGTATAAATGGGACAATTGCTACATTGCCTCAGAATGCCTATGTACACCAGGTTAGACGGAGAGATAGCAGGAAAATGCTATATCCATGCTTTCAATTTCTTTACTATGGGTTTAACCAGGGAAAAGAGTGGGTACATTTAACTGGACTAGGATGATGACACATGGATGAAGAATGGATGCTATACTCTATATGAACTGTAGATGTCCAGCAAGGCAATGCTGTCTGTGCACAACGTAGGTGCTCCTAGAGCAGCAAGGGGACTGGGTAAGGTTGCAGAGATAGTTATTCTAAGGTAAATTTTAACATGATAACGTTTGCATATATAAAAGGCATTGCTAACCACCACTGTGCGAAGAGCACCCTAACACAAACACTAGGCTTTTATAAAATCAGAAAAACATACTTTACAAACAGCAAGACTTACAGACCAGTCAGGAGAACACATAACCTTTCAGCCTGTAGTCTGCTGTTGTTTGCTACAACAAACTTTTGCCACAGGAGTGCAATCAAAAAACCCTTTTAATGTTAAAATGCTGGTTTTAGAGCTGAAGTGGAGGGAAACCACACAACTAGATACCACTGTCCTGTAAAACTAGCAGACACAAAGTAATTAAGTACTACAGCAGCAGTGGAAACAGTTCAGCTTTGAAACTCTACTAAAGTGAGAGAAATGTAAAAATTAATATGGGATTTTTATGAAATACAGTAAAAATAATCAGCAGAAGGGCAAAGTTATACTTTTGTTCTTTTAGCAGCAAATACCTTTAGATGCAGCCGATTTGGTGTAAATGTCAGGTGAAATAGCCAAGCCAAAAGAAGCTCTGAGGAATTGAACGCAATCCTACATGAATACTAGGCTTATATAGAACCAGAAAAACAATTTTTACAAACAGCAAGGCCTATAGACCAATCAGACACACAACCTTTCAGCCAGCAACTCCAACTCAGATAGGTTTGCTGCAGCACATTTTTGTCACAATAGTGCAGTCAGAAATCCCTCTTAATGTAAAAATGCTAGTTTTAGAGCTCAAGTGCAGGAAAACCACACAATCAAGATTTGACTGTCCTGTAAATCTAGAGGACATAATATAATTAAGTTCTACATAAGCAGTCAAAACAGATCAGCTTTGAAACTCTACTAAAGTGGTAAAAATGTAACAATTAATACAGGAATCTGATGTTGTCCTTTTCATTCTTCCTCAACACATGGGTTCGGATCCCACTCTCAGATCCAACTTGGCTGTGTAGTCTAGACTTTGGATCCAACTCTTGAGCACCTCCTCTACCCATACCTCAGATCAAGTTTGCCGCCATCATGCTGAGACACAGGTTACGTCTCTCAAGTGAGAAAATTAGTGTTTGGTATATTTACTTAAACTTTTTCTTTGCTCTTTCTCTTAACCTCCCTCTTAGTGTACACTACAGTGTTAGGTTTTCTTTACTAGTTTTATAGTATTCCTATCTTTACCATTTTTGGTATTTCTTCTTTACCCTTTAACAAAGGGGTATTTTCCTTAATTACCATTGCTGGTAATCCTCTTTTTTTACCTTTTCTGCTCTAGAATTAAAAAAAAAAAAAAATTTCTTCTACTTTTCTAGTGCACTTCTATTTTTGCACTGTCAACCTTATTCCTGCATGGCCAATAAACTGGCAGGGTTCAAGAAATGCACTTCTTGTGGGCATAAAATTCCAAACTGGGATGCCCACAAGGAGTGTGTTTATTGCCTCGGAGCCACCCATTTGGATACTACCTGCAGTATCTTGTCCTACTTTTAATCCAAGGGCTTTGGCTGACCAATGCAGCAAGCTAAGTTTTGAAAGGCCTCCTTCCTTCTGCTGAACTTCTTCTTCTGGGGCTAAAACCTAAAAGCTCTGGTAAATCCTCAACATCTGGTCCATTGGAGCACAGAAAATGCTCTGTGCTGAAGTCTCCTAGGACTTCATCAGAGCCACTAACTAAAATTCAAAAATCCTCAGATCCAATGTCCTTGAATCCTAAACAGTCTGATCATAAACCTTCAGATCCAGTTATTATATCTGCCAGTCCTACAGTGCCCACCAAGGAGCCCAGACGCTTGGATCTGAAACCTGGCGGAGAGTTCACACAGCAAAGTTCATCCTAGATCCAGTTTCTCCTACGCTGAATTCTCCTTTCTTGCAGACCTCTAAGAAACCTCCAGGCCGCAGTCCACCACATCCTCCATGTCCTCCAGAAGTTCATTAGAAGCAGATGTGGATAGGGTGATATGAAAATTTCTCAGAGCTCAGATCCAAATGAGAGTCATATGGACTTCATCCCCTATTTGATCCGTGAGCCTGCCAACCACATCTGATACAATTCTGTCTCCTTCTCTGATCCATCCCATTTTTCTGGAGCTCTTGGATGTGACAACCCCAAGATGTCCAGAGTTGATCCGAAGAAAAGTTCTTGTTCAACTCTAACAGCATCTCTGACTTGTTCCACTCCTATACCTTCTGACCAGAATGAGTGCCAGAGCTGAAGTGTCATCATCGGATCCATGAAGCTGGATTGACACCAATGTTATTGGATCCTTCCCTACCCTTTGAAGCCTCAGTGCTGGACAGTTCAGGTCTGGGTCCATCCTTGAGGCACAGATCTGATAGGAGTGATCCGCCTGCACTGGAAGTCTTGACTCTGGTGTAGTTGGTCACAGCTTCTCTGGGCCCATCTGCCTTTGAGGTTGTAAAAAGGGCTTTCTCTCCTTTCACAGTACCAGTTTCTCATCCCTCAGATCCAGTCCCTGTTCTATCTTTAGTTATGAGCTCTGAGTCAATCAGGACTACTCCACAGGAACATCCAGTTCCAACTTTCTTCCAAGCAGTTCCTGTAGAGGAACTCTCCCTTTCTTCATATACCTCCCCTGAACATTCTCAGAGGAGATCCATTGGAAGAGAACATGCAAGAAGAGGAACAGATTCCCTGCTGGAATTTCTCATGGAGGATACTGATTTCATTAAAGGGGAGGTGTCCCCCAGATGACCACCAGATGACATCTACTTTGGGGATGTTTTAGAGATCCTCAGACAGAAAGGTGGTTGCTCTTCATAAAAGCCCTCCCCAGAGGAATTGGTATTTTTGAAAGCCTTTGGTTCTGGCCCATCTATGTCTTTGATTATTTCACCCCCACCCCCCTGGTGGATGTGTTCCTTGATTTAGTTTCCTGCCAGGTATGGAAGAAGCTGGTTACTGTTGAACGAATTCCAAAAAGACCTGATAAATTCTTAGCTCTTCCCAAAGATAGACCCCACTGGAGCAAAGGATTCCCAGTATATGCTATGGTGATGGTGGCAGCCACTAAAAAAGAGCTAGCAGAACAGAGTTCTTCTGTCTATCTGCCAGTGAGTCTAGTGTGTTGGACAGATTTGGAAAGCAAGTCTTTGCCTCTGTAACTTTCACCTTGCGATCTCTTAATTACCTGGCACATTTCACAAGACTGCAGAGAGACTTGACCAATGAGCTATCAAATTCTCTCTCTCTCTCAGAGTCCGTGTTTTCAGAGGATTTCAAAAGAACATCCTCTCAACTGGCCATTCTGTTGTCAATTTCCAGTGCTTCCATGAGGTTGATCTCTCACACAGCTGAAGGCACCTCTTGGGCTGCCGGTTCAGACATTGCCATGAGGATATATACCTGGATGCATCTTTGTGACTTTCTTTGTCCTCTTCATTAATTCCCCCTTTGATGGTACATCCTTATTTAGTCCATCAGTTAAAGTGATACTTACCCACAACGGATAAAAAGTACAGACTCTGTTTGTAGTGGGAATCAAGTTTCGTACCCCTCAGTGAACCTTTTCTAGGAATCAAAGAGGTGGTAAGAAAATGTGGTTCTGCAAATCTCAGGGACATTTCCAAGACTCATGTGGAAACAATTCCTGCAGAGGCAGTGGAGGAAGTTCCAGTGGTGGACAACACAGTGGTGCTGCGGTTTGCATTGTTGCATCACAGCAAGAGGTTCTCCAGTTCGATTCTTGGCTGGGATGCCTTCTGTATGGAGTCTGCATGTCCTCCCTGCATTCGTGTGGGTTTCCTTCAGGTGATGCGGTTTCCTCCCATGTTACAAAGACATGTATAGGATGCATTTCTCCCTGGGCTTCCACTGAAAATTGGCTCATTCCAAGTCAGAATTTCCCAGTCAACAAATGATAAATAAATAAGCAAAAATAAATAAATTGACATTGCCCTAGAGGCAGAGAAGGCCTGCAAAATCAGGGTTTCTGTGATTCCTTTCTGGGCAGACCCTTCCAGTGCTCCTGAAGTGCTGTCTGACTGTCCACTTCTGGAGGCAGTAAGGGGACAATTGTCCTTTCACCCAGATGCCTGGGCAAATATAACAAAAGATTCCTGGGTGCCAAGAATAATATTCAGAGGTTATTCCATCCCATTTTTCCAACTTCCTTTTCGCAAAAGGAAAAAGCTTCCCAATGTTCCACCCATTCAGAGGAAAGCAGCAGTGCAAGAAGTTCAAAAGCTGCTAGACAAAAGAGTCATCCATGAGATCTGGCCAGACAAATTAGGATTCGGAACTTACTCACATTTCTTTTTAGAGCCTGGAAAGATATGGGATCTCAGACCAATTCTGGATTTGAGCCAAACTGAATCATTACATAAAAAAGTCAAAGTTCCGAATTGTCACAGTTCAGTCCATTCTGCTGTTTCTTCACAAGGATGATTGGATGTGCTCCATAGATCTTTAGGATGCATACTATCATATCAAAATAGACAGAAGCTCCAGAAGAAATTTGTGCTTTCAGCTGGTAGGCAGTCATTACCAATTCAGTGTTATGTCCTTTAGACTCACCACAGCCATCAGGATATTTACCAAATGCATGACAGTGGTGGCTGCTCACCTGAGACTCAAAGGATGTGTTTCCATATCTGGATTGACTGGCTCCTCACCATCCCATCCAATTTGCCAGTCACTGGGGATAACAATAAATTATGTCAAATCAAACTTGACACCATTTCAGAGCCTAGAGTTCATTGGTGCACATCTGAACACAACAATGCAGACTACATCACTAGGTCATCACATAACCACAGTCAGATCTCAGATCCACCCCATTCTTTCCCATCCATCTCCTCCAGCCAGATTAATTCTGCAAGCGCTACGATCTATGGTGGCAGCCATAGTATTACTTCCCTTAGCACAATACTATATGCGTGTTCTTCAATGGACTCTAGCTGTTCAGTGGTCTATTCTTCGACACACTGTATCATTTACAGTCAAATGCAACATCCACTGGTGGATCCAGTTGGACAACATTTATCTAGGCTGACCTTTTGTTTTACAGCCCACAATGGCCAAAGTGACTATGGACACCTCCCAACTTGGGTGGGGAGGAAGGACGGTCCAAGGCATATGGTCACCCCAAAAGACCAAATTGTATATCAGTGCACTGGAGATGAAAGCAGTCCTATTAGCACCACAGGCATTTCAAAATGGTCTTCCTCTAGGGACTGTTGTGATTGAGATCAACAACATGTCTGTTGTCTGGTACAACAACAAACAAGGGGGAACCTGATCTTGCCATGTTTTTAGAAAGGCCATGAGAGTGTGGCAATGGGATATGTCCTCAAACTGCTTTTTAGTTGCAACACACATACCAGGGAAAAACAACTTGTTACCAGACAAATTAGGCAGATCCATTTTGATGCCGCATGACTGGTCTCTCAAACATTCTGTTTTCATCACTGAAGCCAACCTTGCCACGACCACGTCATCCCTCCCCACAACAAGTGCAGCAGGTATTTTGCTGTGATACTCCCTCAGGGGGAGTCACTGAGAGATGCTCTCATCCACGTTTGACCATCCAGTCTCCTCTATGCCTATCCTCCACTTCCCTTAATTCTGAAATTTCTACAGCAGGCAACCCAGTTGAAGAGCTCAGTCATTCTCATTGCCCCCTATTGGCATTGATAGGTATGGTTTCCCTTCTCATGGACTCATCTTCATTATCCTCCATAGATTCTGGAACTTTTCTAGATCTCCTCTCACACCCCTCAGGGATGAGCCATCCCAATATCCAAGCCCTCAAACTAACCACATGGTTTCTCCACTTCCAGTAATGGTCAGACAGCTCAGAATTTCTTCCATAGTACATGCCATAATATTATTCTCACAAAAAGACTCTACCATGAAGGCTTAGAAGAGTAAGTAGAAAAGATTCTCACTTTAGCCATTGAAGAATGATATTGACTTCTTTTCTGTCCCGGTTTCTGCTGTCCTAGAATTTTTGGCTATTCTTTTTAAAGAAGGAGCTAGTTTTTCTATGTTTAAATTGCAATTAGCTGCCATTTCTAATTTTCACATAGAAGAAATAAATTATTCGTTGACCTCCTCCAAGTTATGTAAAGCATTTCTTAAAGACGTTTTTCTTTTCAGACTACTGATAAAGGATCCTTCACCTCCCTGGGATCTGACAGTTGTGCTACAAGGCATTATTCAAAACTTTTTGAATCTTCAGCAAAAAAAGATCTAAAATTTCTTTCTTGGAAAACAGTCCTCTTAGTTGCAATTACTTCTGCAAGAAGAATTTCTGAACTCTGGGCCCTTTTATCAAAGACTCCCTACACTGTCTTCCATAAAGACAGGGTTTCTTTAAGAACTAACCCTTCCTTTTTACCTAATGTGCCTTCTGAATCTTACATTAACCAATCCATTCACTTACTGGTCTACTGTCCAAATTTTTCAAATAAAGGAGAATACATGTTTCATCTTCTATACAGTATGTGCAGAGACAGTTACATCTTAATCTGCACAGGAAAAAACAATTCAGAAAATCAGATCAGCTATCTGTTTCCTTTGCACCAAAAAAACTGGGTTATCCACTTTCTAAAGCTAATCTAGCTAAATGGATCATTTATTGTATTTCTTGGATCTGTTCTCAGCATGACGTTTTCCTACCTAAACCATCCAAAGCCCACTCAACTAGATCCATGGCTACTTCATCTGCTTTTTGGTCAAGAACACCTATTGATGATATTTGTGTGCCAGCTACATGGTCCAATGTGCATACCTTTGTTACTCAAATTGATCGTACTTTTTATTCCCCTATGATTCAAAGCTCTGGTCCCATTAGATGTACTCTGCAGGTACAGCCAGTACAAACTAGCATCCAGACAATTCTTCTAGAGGAAGAAACCCCTATCTTTGGACACCTCCCCACAGCTTCCTGCCTAGGAGGCTGACTATAAGAGAATGTGTAAAAGGCTACACATCAATTCCACCTTGGACTCTCTTACTGAAAGTACTGACTTTGAGGAGGGGTAAGGGTCCCCTGGATCACCACCAGATGAAATCTCATTTGGAGACATTTTGAAGATCCTCAAGCAGAAAGGTGGTTGGTTCTCAGATAATCCTTCCTTTGAGGAGTCAGTATTTCTGGAAGCTTTTGGTGCTGGCCCATCTACCTCTTGGGTGACTCCTCCAGTCAGTGAGCTCATCAACCTAGTCTCTCATCAAGAATGGAAGGGGACGGATTCCGTTGAACCAATCCCACTTCTTCCAGATAACATTCTGGCCCCTCCAAAAGACAAACTTGATTGGAGCAAAGGAGTCACTACTGATGCAATGATTGTAACAGCAGCCACTAAAAAGCAACTAGCAGAGTAGTGCTCCTCTATCCATCCCCCAGCAGAGAGTCTATGGCATCGGACAGGTTTGGAAAGAGCATATTTGCTTCAGTGACCTTTGCCTTAAAGTCACCGAATTATGTGGCAAACTTTACAAGTTTGCAGAGGGATTTGACCAAGGAGCTCTCAAAATCTCTCTTGGAGTCCATGTCTGCATAGGACTATAAAAGATTATCCTCGCAGCTGGACACTCTATTATCGATTACAATGCATCCACAAGGTTAATTTCCCATGTTACAGAAGTACCTTATGGGCAGCCAGTTCAGGCATTGCCGTACAGACACATGTGACTTTAAGGAGCCTTTCAAGTCTTCTTTCATCAATGCTTCTTTTCATGGTACATCCTTCTTTGACCCTTTTGTGAAAGAAACACTTTCACTCAGTGCACAGGAAGGGTTGACCATGTCTATCATAGGGATTCACCTTTCTCCCCCAGTGATCTTTTTTGCCCCAACCAGGCATCTTCTAGAACAGTCGAGGGACTATTTGCTACATATTTGCTAACACTAGGCATTGCAGTCAACACTTCCAAAGCCAAACTCCAACCAGTACATAACTTGGAGTTTATTGGTATTGATTTAAACACAATAAGTCAGATTGCTTCTCTACCTCCTTATCATATAGATACAATCAAGGCCCAGGTTCAGCAGGTTCTTTCACATACTGCTCCACTGGCCAGACTTGTCCTTCAAGCTCTTAGTTCCATGGCAACATCTTTAGTCTTCATCCAATTGGTCAGTTACTATATGTGTGTTCTACAGTGGACTCTAGCTGTTCATTGGTCTCTTCTTCAAAATCCTCTGTCCTTCCCAGTCAAACATACTCCAGTATGCAGAAACCATCTTCATTTGTGGATCCAGTTGGATGACATTTACATAGGTTGTCCCTTCGTTATGTCTCCATCAGTGTCCACAGTGATCACAGATGTGTCCGATCTGGGGTGGGGGGGGGCATTTATTGGGAAGGAAGGTCCAAGGCACATAGTCTTCCCAAGAGACCAGTTCATGCATTGATGTCCTGGAGATGAGAGCAGTCCTTTTAGCATTGCAGGCATTTCAAGATACTCTTCTTCTGGGAACTATTGCAGTTCAAACCAACAGTATGTCCATAGTCTGGTACATCAACAAGCAAAGGGGGGGGCCTGATCTTATCCTCTGGATTGAGAAGCTATCTGCATTATGGTCTATAACTTTCATTGATGATATTTGTGTAGCAGTTGTGACGTCCCCCACTGTGGGCCAGTAAGAAAGGAGCCTGAGTACTCACCACTGATACTGGAGATGGACATTCATTTGGAATATAAATGGATACACTCAGTATTTCCAGATGCAGACCTCACTGCATCAAGCACATTTTCCCCTTAAGAGCAAACAGGGAACACACTCAGCCCAGGGTCTGGGTTTCTCTGTCTGTCTCCCTCCAGGTTCCCAGTAAGACTTCTCACTGGTACAGCTGCAGAATTAAGTCCTCAGCCAAATGCCCAAGCCAAGTCCTCCACCACTCTCTCTGTGAAACCAGTATTTCGTGCCCCTGCTCCCTGTAGCTGACATACACACTCTCTGAGATTTAATTTTCACACACACACACACACACACACACACACACACACACACACACACACACACACACACACACACACACACACACACACACACACACACACACACACACACACGCACACACACACGCACACACCTGGGAAAGGCTGGCGCGCACACACACACACACACCTGGGAAAGGCTGGCGCGCACACACACACACACACACACACACACACACACACACACACACACACCTGGGAAAGGCTAGCACACATTACCCACACTACCAACTTTGCCCTGACTATAAGGTAGATTCACTGCCACCAGTCAGTTACTATAAGGCTCTTAAAAGGGTATCCAATATTGCTGAGTGAAGTTAATATTAATACAAATGGTAATGTTGACAAAATAGCCAGGCTTCAGGAGTGGCTACTGACACTGTCACTCTCTTACTTAGGATACAACAGAAGAGTCTTCATGGGTTCTGTTAAAGCAGCTTTATTATATACAAACACATCATGATAAAGGTTTGCTGACTTTAACTTAAGTAACTTATATACAAACTAGTTATTGCAATCATACATGCTCATTCTCTGGCTGCACTCTCAAAATAGCACTGGGATAGCATGTGCTTGCTATTTATATGTGCATGTTCAGTCCTTCATATGCTTCTTAAAGATATAGCACCAGTACTCTGATCTACAGTCACCAAATAAATATATGTAAATTCTCTCAAAACTTAAATATTTTTCTATAAGGACCAGCCACAATGAGAAGTTTAAATATACTTAATAACAAATAATGAAAGAACATGAAAATACTAAATATCTATTTACAGTAAACACCAAAGTTTCAGCCACAGAAAATATTAAAAATAACTCTGATGGAAAGTTTCACACAGATGCAGAAAACAGTGTTTAGCTAACCTCACTATCTTTTCCTGATTGACTAAAAGAATTACTGTTCCCTAGTTAAGTTACTTACTACTGCAAGGCAAGATGATGTGGGTGAGGTTCTTTCTAGTCAGGCTTCCAAGAACAGACTGCCTCCTGTAATATTAAAACTTTATTTATGTATGTACGGAATGACCTCACACACATCTGGTCATCTGACATCTGGTTCCCACACTATTACCAACACTAGAAGCTGCTAAGGTTTAGCACCTATGTGCTACCATACATATCTGGAGCTTTTCTAAGATCTTTTGCAGCATCTGGAAGCCATACAACAAAAAAAAAACATTCCACTCTTCCTACAGAAGATACAAACTATTCTGTAGTACAGACATTGCTTCTCTGGCTCCATTCAAAACTGTTGGATAACATATTTATGGCTTAACTCATAAAGTAATTTAATTTCAAAAATATTTTTCAAAGTCAGGTGGATTAACTTCTTCTCTTCCAGTATATGCTGTTGATATGTATACATTTAAACAGTTACAATAATTTAACTCAGCTTTCCAAATACATTTTTAAATGCAAGCATCTGTACACATCAGTTTGATACACAAATGATACAATTCTTTACAAAATTCCACCTAGCTGTGCTGGCATATGTTACAAATCCATTGTCCTACTTCTCCTGGCATGGCTGGTAGTACCTGCTATCATCACAACAGTACCCCATTTGAAAACTCAGGCTAGGTTTTCAAGTGCCCCCTGAGAAATGTTGCTTGAGAGGAATGAGCCTATCTGGGAATACATTACCCCATACCCTGTCTTGAGATCCCATCTGTCTTGGTATTGCTGACCTCACTACAGTGCTGCACTGTCATATCATATGCCTGCAACTCTTAAGTTCCACCATAGTAACGTGGCATTTTGCTGGCTAACTCTCTGTAGCCATAGATCCCCCTCAGACTCCTCAAGCCTCCTACTGCAAATACTTAGCATCAGGGCCTCTCTATCATGGTAAGGTTTCATCATGTTAACATGGTGTCCATGCCTCCTGCATAGCAGTTCTGCCATGTAGTTAACATCACTTACCTTCCATGCCACTTTTAATGGTCCCTTCCAAGCTTTCTTCAGCTTATTGTGTCTGATAAGAATGAGAACCATCACCTGTTGCCCCACAACATACTCTCTGGATCAAGCATTCCTGTCATACCTGACCTTTTTCTGCTGTTGGGCTCCTGTCAGGTTGTTCTGGGTCAAGCACATGTGCTCCCTGAGCCTTGTCCCGAGGTTTAGGACATATGTCACAACAGACTCCTCATGGGATTCACACTCATCCTCCCACTCCTCATGAATCAAATCTAAAGGTCCCCTTACCCTATGCCCATACAGCAACTCAAAAGGTGAAAAAACTGTGGATTTCTGGGGTACCTGTCTGTAAGCAAACAGCAGATGGGGCAAATATTTGTTCCAATCTCTCTTAGACTGGTCTGCAAATGCTGATAGCATGGTCTTTAGTGTAGAGTTTAATCTCTCCAGAAGATGATTAGTCTGGGGATGGTAGGGGGTGGTCTTTAGGTGCTTCACCCCACAGTGCTTCCACAGACAAGCCAGCAGGTCTGACATGAAATTGGCACCTCCATCAGTCAGTATTTCTCTTGGGAAACATACCCTGCTGAAAATCTCTATCATAGCATTGTCCACCTTTTCTCCCTCGATGGAGGACAGAGCCAACGACTCATGGTATCTGGTAGCATAATCAACTACCACTAGGATATACTTCTTCCCTGTGAAACTTGAGGTACTCAAAGGCCCCACAATAGCCACAGCTACCCTCTGAAATGGCTCCTCAATCACAGGCATAAGCATTAATGGAGCTTTGACCTTGTCTACTTTTTGGCACTGCTCACAGGTCGCATTGCAATCCCAGGCCAATAAAAGTTCTGCATAATACTTCTCTTGGTACGCTTTATGCCCATATGCCCTGGAAATGAAATATCATGGACTATGGCTAGGAGTGCCAGATGGTAGGCTCTAGGCACTACCAACTGGTGTATTACCTCACCCTCTAGCCCTCCCTCAGGGGTCCACTCTTTATACAGTAACACTTTGTTCCAGTATACCAACTTCCTTTTTCCTTGAGAATCAGGTGCCTCCCTCACCACCTCCCTCAAGCTGCTTAGTGTAGGGTCTGAGAGCTGAGCCTGTCTCTGCTATACTTTTATGATTCTACCCAGCTCCCCTTCCACAGGAAGTGTGGACTCCTCTGATAGTGGTGCCTCACTGTCATTCTGGGTGCTACCACTCACCTCTGCCCTTGCAGTCACTCTGTCCTAGGGAACATCAGTACATACCAGCAGCTGTGGCTTACCTTCAGGATGACTGCTACACGGTAGCTCCCTCCCTGAAATAGCAACAGCACCAGCTTTGGCTTTAGGTGCAGTGTCTGTCTGAGTCTCCCCCAGGCTACCAGACCCTCATACCTGTCTCCAGGCCTAACTGCATGTAACTGTATGCACACAAGGTACTGCATTATCAAAATCATGCCCTATCAGGATGTCTGCAATGATATCCTCAAACACACCTACTTACTTGTTTTCTTTTTCACCCTGTCAAGGTGAACCCTGGCCAAAGGCATTTGGAATGGGTTCTGTCCTAAAGCTCTGACTGGAGTGGACTGCCCAAGCAAGTACTGCTCCTCTTTAACTACTGCAGGCTTTACAATGGTTATGTCAGAGGCTGTGTCTCTCTTAGCAGTGTCCTGTTTTCCATCCACTAAGACAGGATATAACCTCTTGTGATAGTTTGGTACCAGTGTTGTCTCCAGACAACTTACCACTGGTATACTGTTATTCCCACTTGCTGACTCCTCCATCTTTTGTTCCTCACCTTGCCTCCATGGACATCTGTATGACACATGGCTCCACTGGTTACATTTAAAAAATGTAACCCTTGATCCTGGCTGCATACCTTACTAGTGGCTTCCCCTGTTACTGGTGGATTCTGTTGGGTGGTTTAGGCTGCCCACCATGGGTTCCCTTATGTCCATGTGCAGCACTGAGTATCTCCTTCCTGTGCAGTGATGCCCTGCTTGCTACGTAGAGATCTACCTTCTTCTCCAGCTCATCTCCAGAGTTACATTCCTGGTCTTCCAACGAGATTCTCATGTCCTCAGGCAAAGTGCTAAGGGTTTGTTCCCTCAAGAAAAGCACTGTCAGCCCTTCAAAAGTGGTGACCTGGCACCCAGTCACCCACCTATGAAAATAAGTATATCAGCAATATAATCACACACGCTTTCATCTGCCTTGCATTTATGCAAAAAAAATTTTTTCTGTAAGCTTCAGGTGCTAATGTAAAATATTCAAGTAAACAACATTTGACTTGATCAGAATTTAAACAATCAATGACAGGCATTTTAGAAACAGCAGTTACAGCTTTACTATGGAATTAGGGGGTCAGGAACCGTACACAGAGCCCATGGTCAATATTATACTGTTTACATACCCTTTCAAAGATATGAATAAAACTATCAAAGTTATCACCCTTTGTAAAATGTGGAAGAAATTTACTGACCTTTTTTGCTTCTGGGGTTCAGTTATTCCCTTTCCCATTAGCTCCATGACCCTGGCAAAGAGTCAGCATCTCCCTCTCATGTTGACGCTGCTTCTCATTTTCTTCAGCCACCAAAAGCTGCAGTGTCTCATTTTCTTTGGCATCCAAATGCCACAGTCTCTCTGCTGATTCTAATTCCATCTGTTTGCCTGCCGCTGTCTCTGCTCATTCTAATTTCATATGTTTGGCCTCCAGTTCAAGTATCTTTAACTCCAGATGGATTTTTCAGTCCTTTGAGGAAAAAGTGAACTGTCCTGTTTCTGAGGGCTGCAGATTCCATCACAAGACTGGTTGTCCTCCTGGTTTCTGGTATGGGCTGTGACTAAAGATGAAATAATTTTCTCTTTAGTCAGGTTGGCATGCACCAGTCTTTTGGCTTCACACACCTTGGCTAATTGGTTCTTTGATAGCCTGCCATAATCCTCTGCTGACATCTTTGCCTGCTTTCTCTGACTAAACTAAAACAAAAAAAATTAAATAGAACTGTTGTGAAATGAAACTATGAATATCTACCTTGTGGCTGCTGAGAGAATGCACACCTTTAGTGACAACTGCTTACAGGCTACAGAAGTTCAATTAATATCCCACCACTGCTCACCAATATGTGACTTCCCCCACTCTGGGCCAGTAATCAAGGAACCTGAATCCTCACCACTGATACTGAAGAGGGATGTTCACTTGGAATACAAATGGATACACTTAATATTTCCAGATACAGACCACTCTGCATCAAGCACAGTTTTCCCTTAAGAGCACACAGGGAACACACTCAGCCCAGGGTTTGGATTTCTCTGTCTGTCTCCCTCCAGGTCCCCAGTAAGACTCCCCACTGGTACATCTGCAGAGTTAAGTCCTCATCCAAGTGCCCAAGTCAAGTCCTTCACCACTCTCTCTGTGAAACCAGTGCTTTGTGTCCCTGCTCCCTGTAGCTGACACACATACATTCTTTAAGATTTAATTTTTACACACACACACACACACACACACACACACACACACACACACACACACACACACATACACACCTGGGAAAGGCTGGCACAAATTACTCACTCTACCAACTTTGCCTTGATAATTTATGTTAATATTAATACAAACAGTAATGTTGACCAAACAGCCAGGCTTCAGGAGTGGTCAGTTGTCACTAAATAAATGTATGCAATTACTCTCAAAATTTAAATATTTTCTATAAGAACCAGCCACAATAAAGTTTAAATATATTTAATAATAAATAATAAAAGGACATGAAAATACTAAATATCTATTTAAAGTAAACACCAGAGTTTCAGTCACAGGAAATACTAAAAATAACGCCAATGGAAAGTTTCACACAGATATAGAAAAACAGTATTTAGCTAATCTCACTATTTATTCCTGATTGACTAAAATAATTACTGTTCCCTAGTTAAGTTACTTGCTACCACAAGGCAAGGTGATGTGGATGAAGATCTTTCTAGTCACATTTGCAAGAACAGACTGCCCCTGAGACTTCATTCTCCTCTAAAATTGAAACATTATTTCTGTACAGAATGACATCACATACATCTGTTCATCTGACTTTTGCTTTCTACACTATTACCAGCACTTGAAGCTGCTAAGGTTTAGCACCTATGTGCTACCATACATATCTGGAGCTTTTCTAAGTTCTTTTGCAGCATCTGAAAGCCATACAACGATAAAATCATTCCATTCCTCCTACAGGAGCTACAAACTGTTCTCTTGCACAGACATTTCATCTCTGGCTCCCTTCAAAACTGTGGATAACATCTTTATGGCTTAACCCGTAAAGTAATTTAATTTCAAGAATATGTTTCAAAGTCAGGTGGATTAACCTGTTCTCTTCCAGTATATGCTGTTGCAGTGTATACATTTAAACAGTTACAATAATGCATGTGCATTTCTTTTCTGTCCAGCAGGAAACATGGTTGATACATTTTAAGACTAGCAACTTTACAATTGCATTTTTAAACATAAGCATCTGTACAAATCAGTTTGATACACAAATGACATATAATTCTTTACAAAATTCCAGCTAGCTGTGCTGGCATACATTACACATCCACTGCCCAACTTCTCCTGGCATGGCTGGCAGTACCTCCTATCATCACAGCAGTGACCTGGTCTAGTGCTCAAACCTTTATTACTAATTACAAATTAGACATAATTTCCAGAAAAAACAACTGCTTTTGGTTCAGCAGTTCTCAGAAATATCCTTCCATAAGGGCCACCCAAGATGCACTTAGCTGGGCACTTTGTCCCATATGTTTAGGAAGAATCCAAAAGACAACATCAGATATTAAAGTTATATACTCATCATAACTATGCATCTGTGTTGTCCATTTTCATTCTTCCTCATCTCCCCTCCTACCTACCTACTCCCTGTCATCCTCTGGAATGACCTGATGGACGTTTTGGAACCTGTTGTTCCATGTTCGAGCCCTAGTATTGTTGTTGTTCTTCCATCTTTATGTTCTCAGATATTTTTAGCAGCAAACTTGATCTGAGGCATTGTGGGAAGACTATGGCATTATGGGTAGAGGGAGGAGCATGTTAGTTGGCTCCAAAAGTCTGTGGAATGTGCAGGAGCTCGATAGTTGGATCTAAAAGCCTGTGGAATGTGGCTGAGTTGGATCTGAGGTCAAGAAGAAGAATGAAAATGGACAGCACAGATGCATAGTTATGGTGAGTACATAACTTTAATTTACCATCTCTTGCTATTCTATTTATTTATTTATTTACTTACTTACTTACTTTTTCACTTCTGGAAGAAGGCCTGTTGTAGTTCCTAAATTAGCTTAATGGAAACATCTTCCAATGCTAAAGGATTCAGGTCCTTTTTTGTTAAGTTGCAAGTGTTCTAAGTCTTTACAGACTGAGAACTGTGGGACAAAAGGTTGCCCTCAAACCCAGCACACTATATGATAACCTCTTTGGCAAAAAAGAATGGAAGATGACACAGGCTGCTCCACCTTTTAGCTGTACATTCAACAGACATCTTAGAAAAGGGGATTTCAGTCATGCTGAGGGATATCCCTAAACTCTAGAAGTCATAGTCTAAGGTGGATATCTGCCCCATGGATAAGTATTCTATTGCTGCAGACATCCCTGTACTTGAACATGTACTGTCATAGTGAATATGGACAGGCAACTGTAGTACTCACCTCTCTCTCTCTCTCTCTATATATATATATATATATATATATATATATATATATATATATATATATATATATATATATACAGAGAGAGAGGGATAGAGATACAGATACACACAAGCACATACACTTAGGCACAAATGTGTGTGCACCTTTGTAACTGAGGTTCTAATCTGTAAGTGACACATGAAATAGCTTGTACTGTGGGATTAAGGAATAAGATATTTCATGTATCACATAAATCAGATTTCTGCTTATTCAATTTATTAATTTTTGAGGGTTTTTTTTCCATTGAGTGTTATTTCCCACTGACTTTGGTGAGAGACATCAGTGGCATAAGTTTCTGCTGAATAAGGTTTTTATTTAGTTTGCATGACTTCATATGAATGGAGTGTCTTGTGAACTTTGAGCCATAGTTCTGAGATAAATTTTAATTGGGGTTATTTCAGTAATGATGATTGACTTATTTGATGCAGTTTAATAGTTAGAGCTATGTTTAAATTAGTTTAGATCGCTAGAAGTGGATCTGTTTTGCTAGTAAGCTGTTCATAGGTTCATAGTTAGTTACTAGCCTTGAGATTTGGAGGATGTTGAGAAGACAAAGCAGAATAATCTAAATGAGGTGAGATACATTAACGACCCTGACCAATGAGATCTTTATTTGATACCCAAGAGGTGAATTTATGAATTCCTATCTAGTAATTGATTTTGTCTGTAAAGGTGGCTAAATTATTGCTTTTTTGATATACAAGGGCAGTATGGACTATAGATAGATGATGTGTTGATTGTGTGTAACCGTCTAACAAGCCAGCAGTCTCTGCTTATATGCTAATGAAGACTGAGGTTGTTGGTGTGGGTATTAGTGGTGATGTAATGTGATCCTATCTCGCCTACATTCAATACATATGGGTTCGGAGCCGATCCTCGGCTCCGACTCGGCACCGAATACAATAGAGCGTAGTCTCTTATTGGCTGAGCTATTCTATATCCCAGGATGCACCACCACTAGTTCCCCAGATCTCGTTTGCTGCTCAAGAGCATAGACGTGGTCTCGGACTTGGCTGAGCTAAGTACTTTAGTCAGATAAAACCTTTTTGTCTGAAATTCTCTTTTTCCCCAAAAGCTGTTTTAACAGCTACTGTTGTGATACTGTTATACTTTTATTGTGTGTGTGGAAGTTTTGCTTGTGATTTTTTGAGGTAATCTGTGGTGATTGTGTCTGTTTGTCGACAGGAGGTTCCGTTTAAGTTAGAGGGGCCTAGCCCTGTGAAATTTGTGTCAATTTTTGTTGTGGTTGTTTTTTCTCTGGCTTTACAATGTCTAAAGAGCATAGGCCTTCAGGATTCAAAAAATGCACTAAGTGCGGGTATAAAATGTCGATAACAGATGACCACGCGCTATGTGTGTACTGTTTAGGGCCTAAACATCTCCAAGAGTCCTGCAGTGTATGTCACGCTTTTTCCTCTCGAGTCCTCCAAGAGAGGAAAAACAAATTAATTTTAAAAGGGCTGATTGCCCCATCCTTTGAGGAAGCGTTAACTTCTGGCTCTCCTACTTCCCAAAGAAAAAAGAAATCGTCGGCTCCGACCAGTCCGTCGGAACCGACAACAAAAAAATCCAGGCAGGCTTCTCCATCGGCTCCACGGACTTCGGAGCCGAGGGTGGAACGGTCTGCCTCGATGTCTCCTGCCTCGACTCCTTCAGTTTCGGAGCCGAGAGCTCGAGCATCGAGAGGTGTGTCACCTTCATCGGCTCCATTGTCTTCGGAGCCGATAAGGGTTACATGCTCAGACACTTCCCCCTCGGCGCCGAAGTTCTTGTCGGCTCCGAGAGAAGTTGAAGTAGTGATGGGAGCTTCCTCGGCGCCGATAGTCATGGAACCTTTACGGAGCCGGTCCCCTTGTCTATCGGAGCCGATGGAGAAGTCTTCTCGGACCCGATCGGTGTCGTCCCGATCTTTGAGGATGTCCGATTCAGACATAGACAGGGTACTTCAGAGGCTTTTCCAGTCTCCAGTCTTTACCAAATTGATATCGGCTCCGACCCAGTCGGTACTGGAGCCGACTGCCCTTCCTACGTTGTCGATTCCTCCTTCAACAGCCTCGGCGCCGTTGGAGTTGGTGCTGGTGGAACAGGTCGAAGTAATTGAGTCGGTTCCGACTCTTACTTCTACCCCGTCTCTTGGGTCGGGGTTCGGAACGGGGACCTCCTCTGTCGGCCCCGGGGGGGGTGCTTCGGGCCCGATTCTTTCGGTCCCTAGCCTCCCTCTCGGTGCGTCGGCTGCAGGGGCTCCTACGTCCGTTGTGGCCTCGAGGGTTGGACCTTCCCAGGATTCTGGGGGTCCGGCCGTCGATGCTATGAGGAGTGCCTTAGCCAAATCTTCTGTGGCTACTTCGACTTTTTCACCACCACCTTCCATGGATTTGGAGACTGGTGCTTCCGGAGTTCCCCTGTCTCACAGCGGAGCCCCTAGGCCTGAGGATACCCCCACTGGTGGTTCCCTTCTTCCTGGAGGTTCCTCCGACGCGCTTTCGGAGGAACCCCCCAGAAAGAAATTGTGTAAGAGGAAACACATTGACTCCCCTGATGAGTCTCTTACATCGGATACCGACCTCGATGATGCGGAAGGGTCCCCAAAGTCGTCCTCGGATGATGTCTCCTTCGCGGACATATTAGAAATCCTCAAACAACGAGGCGACTGGCAGTCCAAACCCCCTTCTGCTGAGGAGTCGGTCTTCCTCAAGGCCTTTGGGGCTCAGCCCTCCGCCTCCTGGGTGTCTCCACCCTTCGATGAGCTTCTGGATTTGATCTCTCGAAGGGTGTGGGAACACCCGGACTCTGTGGAACCAGTGCCTGCTCGCCCCAACAAGTTTCTTTCGGCCCCACCGGACAAAGAATTTCTATCCAAGGGCGTGGCAGTAGATGCTATGGTGGTGGCATCTGCTACCCAGCAAGATGTAGCAGAGGCTTCGACGTCCGTCCATCCTCCTAATAAAGAGTCTAGGAGTATGGATCGGCACGCAACGCACCCTGACTTCAGCGGCCTTTACGCTAAGGTCTCTGAATTATTTGGCACATTTTACTAGACTGCAGAGGGATCTGGTCAAGGAGCTGTCAGACTCCCTCTCGGGTAATTTACCTGAGCAGTTAGCCCAGTCGGTTGGCGCTCAGTTATCTACCCTTTCTTCTTTATCTAACTCCTCCATGAGGCTCATATCATATGCTGCTGAAGGAGCGAGTAGAGCGGCGGGTACAGGAGTTGCTTTACGAAGACAAGCCTGGCTTCGCCTGTGTCACTTTGCGGAGGCTTTCAAGTCTTCCTTTGCCGACGCTCCCTTTGATGGGTCCTCATTGTTTGGACCCAAGGTAAAGGACACCTTGATTCGCTGTGAGCAAGAGGGTAAGACTTTGGCTGCTGTCGGAGCCCGGTTTTCCACTCCCTTCAGGCCTTATCCCAAGACTCGAAGGGGTGGGAAGATGTGGTTTCGAAAATCTCAGAAGCCTTACTCGCCACAGCAGAACGACTCCCTTCTAGAGGCAGAGGAAGGGGAAATTTTTCTGGAAGACGCCGTCCCAGAGGCGGCGGAGGCCCTCGCAACACTGGAGACCGCGAGTCCTTTCGTGGCTCTCCCTCCTTCCAACATCCCTGAAGGAGTGCCCGACTGTGCAGCTCCGGAGCCAGTCGGGGGTCGCTTCGAGCACCTAGAAGCCTGGAGGCAGATTACTCAGGACCAATGGGTGCTTCGAATAATTGCCGGAGGATACACCATTCCCTTAGATCACCATCCCCCACCAACCCGAAGGATCCCGCACCCTCCACCCAGTCAGCGGGTTCTAGCAGCCTACGAGGTGTCAAAACTGCTGCGAAAAGGAGTCATCCAACCTGTCCCCGCAGACCAAGCCGGATCAGGGACTTACTCAAGGTTCTTTTTGGTGCCAAAAAAGACCGGGGACTGGAGACCCATCTTGGATCTCAACAAATTCAACCGATTCGTAAAAAAGTCCAAATTTCGGATGGTCACCTTACAATCCATTCTTCCATTGTTGGAAGAAGGTGTTTGGATGTGCTCCATAGATCTCAAGGATGCTTACTACCACATATTAATAAACTGGGCGTCCAGAAGACACTTACGCTTCAGCCTGGGAGACAGTCATTTCCAGTTTCGAGCTCTGCCCTTTGGTCTCACTTCAGTTCCCAGAGTGTTCACCAAATGTTTGGCAGTAGTGACTGCTCACTTGAGGAGTTTAGGATTCCAGCTGTTTCCGTACCTAGACGACTGGCTCCTAACTGCCACCTCCAAGCATCTACTTTTAGAGAATCTAACAGCCACTATCAAATTGGGCAGTTCCTTAGGGATCACCTTCAATTGGTCAAAATCAGTGCTGCAGCCATCTCAGCGTATTCTGTTCATTGGAGCAGAAATAGATACAAGACAAATGCGGGTCTTCCTTCCTGCAGAAAGAATAGAGACTCTTCAAAATCAGGTCCGGACTCTACTCAAAAGACTTTGGGCCCCAGCAAGGATGGTGTTGCAACTACTAGGCTCTATGGCGGCCGCCATTCTCATGGTTCCCTTTGCAAGGCTGCACATGAGGATTCTACAGTGGCTTTTGTCAGTTCAGTGGTCTTACCAGGATCTCCCTCTCAACCACCAAATAATGATTACAGACAAATGCAAGCAGGACCTTCGTTGGTGGCTGGTAACCGCCAACCTCAATCCGGGTCAACCCTTTGTTCCCCCACTTCCCGTCGCCACGCTGACTACGGACGCCTCCCGGACAGGGTGGGGGGGGGCATTGTCTGGGCAGGTCGGTTCAAGGCACGTGGCGCTCGGACGAGTCCGTTCTTCACATCAACGTTCTGGAGATGAGAGCGGTGCTATTAGCATTGCAAGCTCTACACGACCACCTTCCCCAAGCTGTGATTGCCATCCAGTCCGACAACATGTCGGTTGTCTGGTACTTGAACAAACAAGGAGGAACCAGGTCCTACCCTCTTTGCAGGGAGGCAATGAGAGTGTGGGAGTGGGCGATTGCTACCAAACGCTACCTACTGGCAATGCACATTCCGGGGAAGTCCAACGTGATAGCCGACAGGTTGAGCAGAACTATTCTCTCTCCTCACGAGTGGTCTCTAAACGACAAGATAACCTCACAGATCTTCTCGAAGTGGGGAATCCCTTGTTTCGATCTTTTCACGAGCCCCCTCAATGCGAAATGTCCACATTTCTTCACCCTGACTCCTGCTGCGGGGGTGACACCCAAGGACGCTCTAGTCCACGATTGGCCCTCCGGCCTGCTGTATGCCTTCCCACCTATTCCCCTTCTTCCGAAGGTGATTCAAAAGGCGATTCGTCTAAACAGCAAGATGATATTAATCGCCCCGTTCTGGCCTCGGCAAACCTGGTTCCCCTTTCTACGCAAATATGCGTTAGACGGCCCTTGGTTCCTGGACCAGCTCCCGGACCTCTTGACTCATCAGTCGGGACGACTCCACCAGTCCCTCCCTGCACTCAGGCTAGCAGCCTGGTTACTCCTCTTCCAACCGTAGTGAGAAACCATTCCTTAGCCCCAGAAGTCATGCACATTTTATCCTCGGCTCACAAGGCTTTTACCAAGAAAATATATACTGATAAGTGGAAGAGGTTTGCCATCTGGGCCCAATCCCGAGGAGTGGATCCAGTGACAGCTTCCGTGTCAGAGGTGCTAAAGTTTTTAGCCACTCTATTTAACCAAGGGTCTTCGGTGTCCACCATTAAAGTACAATTGGCAGCTATCTCTAACTTTCATGAATGTATTAATCCTTCCTTAATGAGCAACAAGTTATGTAAGGCTTTCATTAAAGGAGCTTGGCTGTTACGTCCCCCTACTGTTCATCCGGCACCGCCATGGGACCTTAACGTAGTGCTAGGAGCTTTGACTTCGTCCCCTTTTGAGCCAGCAGCTACCTGTGAATTAAAGTTCCTTTCTTGGAAAACTGCCCTCTTGGTCGCCATTACTTCAGCTAGAAGAGTTTCAGAGCTCCAGGCCTTGTGTATTAACCCACCATACTTGGTTTTTCACAAAGACAGAGTGTCCCTCAGACCAAATCCATCCTTTGTCCCAAAGGTTTGCTCTAAATTGGCTCTTCGACAGTCACTAGAACTTCCTGTCTTCTTTCCCAAATTTTCAGATAGGTCTGAATACGTCTTTCACTGCTTGGACATCCACAGACAATTGCGTTTTTATTTGGACAGGACGCAAAAAAACAGAAAGTCAGACCAGCTCTTTCTGTCTTTCTCTGATAACAGATTAGGTAATGCGGTCACTAAAGTCACTATTGCTAAATGGATCAGGGACTGCATTACTCATATTTATACATCCTCGAATAGAAAACTCATAGCTCCGATTAAAGCTCATTCCACTAGAGCTATGGCTACCTCAGCAGCATTTCATTCTAAACTTTCTATTGATGATATTTGTGTGGCTGCCACGTGGACATCCTCACATACTTTCATTTCTCACTACAAATTGGATGTGGCATCCAGGGGTCGAGCTTCCTTCGGTTCCACAGTTCTCAGGAGTGTTTTCCAGTGAGCCTCCCAGGAATAAGGTGCTAGGGACGCTGTCCCATATGTATTGAATGTAGGCGAGATAGGATCACATTACATCTTTTAGTTATGTACTTACCATAACTTTAGATGTATGGGATCCATCTCGCCTACATTCCTATAACCCACCCTCCATCCCCCTGCCTCGTAGATCAGGAGAGACCGATAAAGTCTAAATCCAATTTTTCCTCTCTTGAAAGACCTGAGTATGTTTTTCTAATGGTATGTCTCTGTGTCTATGAGTGCGGACAAACAAGATCTGGGGAACTAGTGGTGGTGCATCCTGGGATATAGAATAGCTCAGCCAATAAGAGACTACGCTCTATTGTATTCGGTGCCGAGTCGGAGCCGAGGATCGGCTCGAACCCATATGTTGAATGTGTGCGAAGATGATCCCATACATCTAAAAGTTAAGTGTACATAAATACACTAAAAGTTTTTTGTTTTTGAAGAAGGAGTGAGTCTGTGTCAGACTTTTTTTACTTGGCATGAGCCAGGTAGAGTTAGAGTTAAGGAAAAGCAAGAGACTATATTATAAACAGCAGAATACAAAGTCTGTTGGAATAGCACAGCGAGCTATTCTATGCATTTCTTTTTCTTACTTAAAAACTTTGGGGCATAGCTCAGCTATTTTGTTTAAGAATGGAGGAGTCAACCAAAAAAGATAGAGGAAGAGGGAGGCATAAAATCAGGAGGGCAATATCATATATAATTTAATTTTTTAAGTTAATAGAACAACAGTTTTTTCATCTTTGAATCATTTTGACACTCTGTAGTAAGTAAACTGAAATAGGTATTATTATTAACTGACTGTAATGAATGATGATTATCTCAAAAATGAAAAATTTTTATAAGACAAGATAAAAAGACAGAGCAGACACAGAGACACAGTTAAGACACAAGCTTTGTTTTCTTTTAGTTTGGGCAAGATGTTTGAAAAGATGTCTGAGACTTAGGGAGACAGGGACTTAATAAGACTTCCTTTTTAGACCTTTAGAAATGGTAGAATGATTTCCAAACTACAAACAATTAACAATTACTCAATGATTCAAAATTATTTAATTAATTAATATGCATTAGTAGATCTCAAAGGCCTTTTATTGGGCTCCCTCACAACCAAATAAAACCACACTACACACTTTGCTCTGAGTTTCAGTTGCATTATAACCCAGCAGGTGTTGGCTCTTGTTATGATTTGGAATTTTATGTTTTTTTCAGTGGCAAGTTTAATGGAGCACCACAGCTAGTGCAAAGCTGAAAACTACAGATGATAGTAGTGAGACTTAAAGATCTATAATTTCCAGGACTTGTGGTGGGCTTCTGTTAGGTAGTGGCATCACTGCAGCAGTTTTCTAGACATCTTGTTCATAGCCAGTGAATAAATACAGGTTAAAGAAGTTGAGAAGGGCCAAAGCTAGTGTTCATAGTTTTTGCCAGTAAAGATAATATGTGATTTTTGGGTAATTTTGAGAGTAGTGGTGGTTTGGGGAACAGTGGACAAATACTGGGCTGAATGGATGAGAAGAATTAAGAGTTGCATTTTTCAACTAGGATGTTGGCAGTGGCTTAGGATCAGAATAGGTGGTGCCATTAGATATTATCTTGGAGCAACGCAGTGTGTTATATGTTTCCTACTACAGCCAAATAAGCCCTTATTGTTGCTTTTGTTTGAGGCAGCAACTTTATATTTAAATTTAACCTTGTAAGTTTTAATGATGTTCTTGAGATTTTGATAGACAAGACTAGGTTTTTTATGCTTTGGAGTAAGAGATTTATTATACAGGGTGTTTTGTTTCTTCCTTTTGTTACACAGATTATTTATGTAAGAATTCCATCTTTATGAATTTATTCTTGTGTGACTAACTCATTATATTTATAACAGATAGGAACAGGTGTACCAATACTGCTGTTAAGATGAAAGTACATTTTAGAGTTGTTATCTTTTCTTAGGTGATGTGAGTGTAGATGAAGGTGCAGCAATAGAGGTGTTTCACAGTGGCTGATATCTAGTAATACAATGCTCTGAATGCTCTGCTACTACCCAGGTGTATGTGGGTTTAGTATGGAAGCTGTGCAGTGTTTGAATACTGTTTACCATTGCTAGTATGTTGTGAAATATTTGTCTTGCGATTGAATAAATATTTATATCTCTCATAGATAGTGTGAGCATTTGATAAGAATAAGGGATTGTCAGTAAACATAAGATAGTTGCTAGATTGCCTTACACTGTAGAGATGCTTTGCTGTTACATGTTACCAGAGATTTTTTTTAACCAATACAAGACGTCAAAACAAAACTATAGCCCTCTGCTTACAGTTTGTGCAGGGTGGTTTTGAATGCAGCTAAGCTGAAATGTAAGACCGCCTGTGCCTTGGTGTAGGTGATTTGCTCAATGTGTATTGGTTGTAGTGAAGGAATTAAGCAAGGATTGCCTAGAATGAGGTGATGACAATAATTAGATCAGTGTTGCAGTAGCTGAAGCTATATGGGACGTGTCATTTTCTTATGATACTGCTGATGCTATTTCTCTAACAACTGTCTCTGGATCTGCTGTGAGAAGATTAGCCTGGCTACATTCTCAGAATTTTCCAGAGGATGTGATAACTGAGCTCTTGAATGCTCCCCCCCAAAGTATCATTTATTCCTTCCTGTTCTGAGGTTCTCAAAAGATTTGATAAAAGGGGAAAATTAATTCTAGGTGGTGCCTGGATTTTTCAACCCCCATACCTAAATATAACATAAATTTTCTTTCCAGTTCATGTTCCTTTAATTAAAACAGAATAGGCAATCCCAGAAAAGCACAGGCAAGCAAACTTTTAGAAAATGTATGCATTTTGTATTAGTTACACTTTGTTGACAGGGTTAGTCCCACTAAGACGATGACCTCTTTTCATGGGAAACTCAAGGTATTATTCATACTGGCTTGATGAAATTTGACCAGGGCACCAGGGATCTTCCACTGCTCTGTGGAGGAGAAGTGAAGCACTCTCTGGAACTGCTGCATGTTGCTGGAGGGCTGCTACTGCAGTTCTTGGAATTCCAAGATGGAGCAGAGTACAGAACAGGTGGAGATTGGAGTTGGAAAAAACTTACTGAAGAAAGGTGAAAGAGATGAAATAACTGCTACAGAGTTGGAAAATGGAGGACTGGAGACACAAGTGGTGATCAATTTGTTGAACCAGGCAGAGAAAAGGGAAGCAGAAGAAGCAAGATGGATTGACATAGTGGAGAAAGTATTACATGAGGAAGAAAGAGAGAGGTAGGAAGCACAAACAACAGCAGGTGAAAGTAAAACAATGGAATTAATCTCAGCTGGTGGAGTAGCCAGTTTTCAGCATTTACTTCTGCAACAGGGTTTTTTTCTTAGTAGAAAGATGTTATGCAGCTGCAGCAAGGCAAGGAAGACTGGAAGAAGGAACTGAAAGAGGACAAACAGTTGCAGGTTCTCAACAGCCACATAGTAGATGAGCAGTAGCAAGAATAAAAGGTAAAAGTGATGGCAGTGTGAACAGGCATGACATTATGATTACTATTATTTTGCCATTAGGGATAACACAAAAGCCATAGAACATTAAAATCATTTGGAAGCTGAATTTTTTGAGAAGTAACATTTGAAAGCTTTAACTTGCTGGAAAAAATGATGACAGAGACTGAAAAAAACACAGTAGCACAATGGAAAGATAGCTTGTGTCTACAATTAAAAAGAAAATAAATATGCAGTTTAGGTACTAAAATATGGATGATTCAGGTGATTCAGTCATGTTGACTAATATCGCCAAAAATGTGCATGGGTAGTTACCAGTGATAAGTGGGTTGAGAACCTGGCCTACTCTGACCTACACTTGGGACCCTTGCTAAAGGTGGAAGAGGTATATGTGACACTTTTGGCCAGTGTGTGCCCGCCATAAAACCCAGCAGCCGTGGGTCAATAAGTTACTGGCTGGCCAGTATTTAGAAGCCCAGCATGTGTTACCTGGGATAGCTCTGTTGAGAGAAAGCTGGATGTAAAACCAACCAACCTGCCAAACATGAGCTGAGAATTGCTACGCTTAATGTAGGTTCACTGACAGGACGCAGCTTTGAGGTGGATGACATGATGATATGGAGGAGGCTGGACATCCTATGTATCCAAGAAATGAGATGGAAGGGCAGTGAAGCAAAACCACTTGGCTTGGGATCCAGACTCTACTACTCAGATGGGGGACAGGCTAGAAATGGTGTAGGAGTTGTGGTGAGAGAGAGCCTTCAGAAGGCAGTGAGGGATATCATCAGAATTAATGAGAGACTCATGGCAATCAGACTTCAGTGTAATGAGAGGGCAGTATTGATAATCTCAGCCTGTGCCCCACAGCAGGGTTGTGATAGTGAGGAAAAGAGTGCATTCAGACAGCAGTTGCAGGACCTACTAGATAAAGCAGGACAACATGAATTGTATAATAATGGGTGACTTGAATGCAGATATCAGGACAGACAGAACAGGATATGAGGACTTTCTGGGTCCAAATGGATGGGGCAACAGGAATAAAGAGGGAGAAGCCATTCTAGACTTCAGTCTGGCAAATGGCTTGATAGTAGCCAACACATGGTTCAGAAAGAGAGACAGTCACAAGATCACATACAACATGCAACTCAGGTAGACTTCCTCCTAGTAAGGAAAAGGCACTGGGGTAGAATCCATGATTGCAGAGTCATCCCCAGTGAAGTGGTCGGCCCACAGCATAAACCATTAGTTGCCACAATCAGCTGCAAGCAGTGGTCAAAGAAGGTTCTAAGGTTAACAGACACCAGGCTGAAGCTCTGGAAGTTGACTGGAGAAAAACTACAGCAGTTCAAGGAATTACTCAGGGCTCTAGCACCCCAAGAAGGGGAGGAAATAGGTGGAGTTGAAGAAGAGTGGCAGCGTCTAAAAACAGTATGTGTTAGGACTACAGAAAAGATATGTGGCCAATCTAGGTATGGCAATACAGTATATAAGGAAAGCTGGTGGTGGAATGCAGAAGTCCAGGAAGTTATCAAAAGAAAGAAGGAGTTCAGGAAGAAGTGGGAGACAGAAAAGACTGACTAGGCTAGGAAAAGACTACTGGTTGGCTAACAAAGAAGCTAAGAAATAAGTTGCAATACCAAAGAATAGGGCATCAGAGGCAGTCTACCAACTTCTGGAAAGTGACTCAGTAAGGGGCACAAAGAAATTATATCAGGTTGCAAGGCAAAGACAGAAAGATAAAGAAGATAGTCAGACACCCTTCATAAGGGATTCCAGCAACAACCTGCTCACCAGTCCACAGGACATCAAAGGCAGATGGAAGGAGTATTTCCAGTAGCTTCTGAATGAAGAAAACCCCACAGAAGCTGTACTGCCCCAGAAACAGCCTACAGTGAGAGAAGAACTAAGGAAGATGAAGTCAGGGGAAGCAGCAGGCTCAGATGAGGTCACAGCAGATATGATAAAGATGCTGGGTAAGATGGGGGAGAAATGGCTCCTGAGGGTACTAATAGCTGTGTAGAGAAAGGTGTATCCAAGATGACTGGAGAATAAGCATACTCATGTCAGTGTACAAGAAAAAAATGGGACATCCACAACTGTTGGCAGTACAGAGGCATCAAACGCCTACCACATTGCAGGAAAGTTCTGGAGAGCGTGATTGATAAACGGATACACAGAGTAGTAGAATATAAAATGGGAGATGAACAGTTCACATTCAGATGAGGATGCACCACAATTGACCCAATGTTTGCAGTGAGACAGATACTTGAGAAGAAGCTAGAGATGAGGAGAGAGTCCAACTGGGTATTCCTAGACTTGGAGAAAGCATATGACAAGGTCCCAAGAAAGCTGATTTGGCAGTATTGCAGTGGTTTGAAGTCCCAGAAACATTGCTAGAATTAGTGCAGACTATGTACAAGGACCCAGTCTACTGCTGTTCATACTGGTGATGGACTACATTAGCAAACAGGTTGGGGGGACAGATCAGCAAAGCTGCTGTATGCAGACAATGTTGGCAATACAGGCAGATTCTGAGCAAGAACTTCAGCAAGGGGTAGGAGAATGGAATACAAATCTGAAGGCACATTTATTTATTTATTTTACATTTGTTGACCGGGCTAGTCCAACTGGATATATGTCCATTTTCACTAGAGGCCCGGGGAGATAAGCTCCAGCAAAGAGATAATAGCAACATCAGTACAGTACAATTTTAAGACCAGAAACGCAATTTTACATAATAGCATTTATTCATATAGCTAACGTATTTTAAAAAGAAAGAAACAAGAATTTATAAGGTAGGGATAGGTTTATAGTAGAAAGCTTGCTATGCAAGTTCATACTCTGCAGAGGTTCCCAAGAAAGGCTAAGTCAAGACAGACTTAAGTAGCTTAGATCATGTTCTCTGAGGTTTATGAAGGAGATAGACATAGTGCAGCAGTAGTAAGATAAGTAAGCAGTGGACATAGCAGTACGGGATTATTTGTCTGAGTTAGTACATGGGCAAAGCCAGTGAGAATTAAGGTAAACTTTAAGTTGCTTTTTGAAAAGTAGTGTTGTGGAAATAGATGAGAGCTCACTAGGAAGCAGGTTCCAGATTTTCCCGACAGTGTTGGGGAACAGTGAGTCTCCAGCCTTATTGTTGAATTTATGAATGGATACCGGTGATTTATTTGCTGAGCGTAGGATTGTAAGATTTTTGTAGGGGGTGATAAGGCTAGTGAGTATTGGAGTATTACTAGGATGATAAAGGGTCTTGTGGGCAATAATAAGTTGGTGAAATTGAAGCTGATTATGCTGTTCAAGCTATCCAAGCTGTTTTAGATTGTGACAATGGTGGGTTCTAAATGGGGAGCCAGTGGCAAATCTGGCAATATTATTATAGAAGCTTGTCAGTTTGTTGAGGTTGGTTTTGGATAGATTGGTATAAATGGGTGAGACATAGTGGAGGGTGGAGATAAGATGGGTGTGGGCAATAGTCGTTCTAGCTGTTGGAGTAAGGAAGGGTTTAATCCTATAAAGGGAGCCTAGTTTTCTGCTGACTGATTTTATTGTAGTGTTCGCGTGTGTGTCAAAGTTAAGGTTGTGGTCAATTATTACTCCTAAGAGTTTAGTGGTTGGGTCAGGAGATATGACAGTGCCATTAGTAGATATAATTGTGAGGTTTATTGGGGGGACTTTTGTGTTGGAGTGAAGAGCAATAATTTTGCTTTTTTGGGGTTCAGGAGGAGGCAGCGCTGTAAACTGCTCAGGAAATACAGGACTTTAGGCATGGAAAATAAATAGTTTGAACAATGCATAGAGTTAAAAATAGTGCTGAAAGGACTTAGGTTCTTTAAGTGTCCAATGGAGTAAAAGCATCTGACCCATTTTTTACTACTCTGAGTTCTTTAACAATGCTGGAATTGAATCTTTAAAGTTACTGATAAAGACCAACTCAGTTTTACTGAAAGCTTTGAGAGACTAAATAATTAAAATTAATCAGTGTATTAGCACGGGTCTATATCACATCATCGAACTTGTATAAGTTCAAACGATGTAATATCAAACCCAAAAGTCTGAAGCACAAAAATAGCGAAGCCACGGCACATCAATTTTTTTTCACGGGGAAAAAAATCAGTGGGCCGTTTTCGGGGCTTTGCTATTTCCTCCACTGTGGTGCAATCTTGGAGTTTGTATATTTAAGTGGGGGGTTTAGTTTTAGTTTAAGGTTTATGTTTTTTTTTTTTTTGTTAGGGAACAGCGATTTTTTTTCCCTGGGAAAAAAAATCGCTATTCTGTGTGTTCGTTATTGTGCGGTTTCAGACTTTTGGGTTCGATATTACATCATTCGAACTTATACAAGTTCGACAGTGTGATATAGACCCGTATTAGCACTTAAAGAAATCCCAATCATACTCTGGAATAGACTGCCCATACATGTCAAGCAAAGCGCCTTCTTGGCCCTCTTCAAAAGGAACCTTGATGATTGGATGGGAGATAGGAGATTCATCCCGGGGATCACGTCAGTTGCCCTACTAGACTGGGGTCCAGGGAAGTAAATATTGTGGGAAGAAATATCCAGGGAGTTGTTATGGCTAGGCTTGTGTAGGCCCTAGGGCCGATAGCCTAGTACCAACTTATGAGCCTATGAACCTATACGGCTTATTCTGTTTTTGATCCATCATATTATATTTAAAAACTGCTCTGTTAATATGAACTATACCTTTAAGAGACTGCCAGGCTCCAGTGAGGTGAATCAGTTAGAGAGGAGTAAATCTTCAATGAGGAAAGAGCATCGTGTCATTACCGAGGCATAAAAAACTGCGGAGCTGATGAGAGACCCAGTGAACGTAACAAAGATAGAGACTTTGATCAACTGCCATTACATTCGTCCCCAAAGAAGGACTTGTCTGAATATGCAAAAAACAGAGCTAGACCAAAAATGTTTTTTCAAAATATAGATGAAACAACATGGAGGGTTTGAACAATGAGAACACGGGGGTGAATCAGATTAGATTCATCAATGGACAGCTAGACAGGTATGAGGCAAAAATGTATAACTTCTCAAGTTTCTGTTTAAATGAATCTCATGAAAATGTATTAAAATTGGGTCTACTTTAGTTCAGCGAACGATCAGATGATCGAACGCTGTTAGTTCGAACACTAAGTGTCGAACCGGCAGAATAGCGAATGGCCGGAACAGCGAATTTTTTCCCAAGGAAAGAAAACTGCTGGGCTGGCCATCCAGGTTATGCCATTTCTTCCACCGTAGTGCGATCTCGGAGTTGGTATATTTAAGTGGGGGGGGGGGGGGAATGAAGCCCTCCACTTTATTTAGTGTTTAGTGTTTTTTTTTTTTTGGGGGAACAGAGATTTTTTTTTCCCTGGGGAAAAAAAAATCACTGTTCTGGTTGTTTGCTGTTTTGTGTATTCGAGATTTAGGGGTCGATATAACAATGTTCGATCATCTGATCGTTCGTTGTTATAATATAGACTGAAAAATTAGGACTGAGTTTTGTTCCTGCCAGAAAGCAGATATTTCTAGGACACATTTGGATTTAAAAGAATATATGTGTAAATTGAACTTGGAATATATTTTGAAAGATGTTTGCTTGCGAAATTCATTGTTAGTAAAACCTTCTTTGTATGATGCAGCACTTAATCATGCTATTAAAGTATTTGAATCTACTTGTGAAAATGCTCTTAGAGAACATTTAAGCAATAGAGTAAAAACAGGAGGTATTTTAACTTATCTATTCAAAACAAACAGGCTTTGAATGAAATAAGAAACAATAAAAAATTGAGGGTTATTAAGGCAGGTAAGGGGCTGGTCTTATTTTAATGGATCAGAAGAAATATATTGAATGTAAGGAAGAAATGTTGAATAATAAACAAGAATATGTTAAGGTGGATAATTCTTGTATTAATAGGTGTTATAAGTCCATACATTGTTTTTTACATAATTTTATGGAAGGTAATCTTGATCAGGAAATGTATTATTTTTGCAATATTGAGAATCCTAGGGTAGGTGTGTTATTTGGAATTCCTAAGATACATAAGAATCTTAAAAAAAAAAAAAAATTCAGCCTATAATTTCTGCTGCTAATTATATTACAAAAAGTATTTCATTATTGGTAGATGCCTTATTTAACAAGTTAGATTCATATATTAAAGATTCCTGGGACTTCCTAGAAAAGTTCCGGGAATTTAATGTTAAATATAATTTTACACCTGAGAATAATATTATTTGCACTGTTGATATCTGGTCCTTATTTATCTCCATACCCCACGAAGAAGGGGTTGAGAATGTTAGACAATTTTTAAATAAGTTTTCTGATTTCCCCACCCAGCAGGTTCATTTTTATTGTAGTTTAATTGAAGTTTTATTAGATAATAATTATTGTAGTTTTAATAAAAAAAATTATAAACAGAAGAAAGGTGTAGCTATGGGGTGTCCAGCTGCCTCTTCATTTGCTAATATTGTGTTGGGTTGTTAGGAATTTACAGTTTTAAGCATTATTAAGGACACTTTTAAAGTATGTTTTTACAGTCGCATTGTAGATGACTTGTTTAATATACTTGAAGGAACGTCTGTTGAGATTGAAGAATTTTTATGGGAATTGAATGACAGCTCAGAGCTTTTACATTTCTAGTGGGTGAGTGTGGTATTCATATTAACTTTTTAGATGTTACCTTAAAGTGAAATAATGATTCTATGAGATTTGAGAGTTGCATTCACAGAAAGAAAACTTACCAATAGTTAGTTACATTATAGGAGCGACCATCCATATTTTATGAAGAATAATCTGCACAATCTGGACAATATATTAGAGCAAGCAGAGTGACCAGTAATGACTTACATCTAAAAGAAGAAAAAGTTATTTTTTAAATAGAGGTTATGATAAAATGTTTTTAGAAGGAATTGAGACTGAAATAATGAATAAGAGAAATACTTTATTTCCTCCTGTTTTGAAACAACATTTTGTGAGTAAAAAAGAAACATCTAGAAATTAAAAGCAGTAATGAGAGAAAATGAGTTTGTAGTTTAGATATGATGGTTGATGGCCATAAAATATGTTCTATTATTCACAATAATTCGAAAATTTTACAAGGAAATAAAGATTTGTGTAATGTAGTGAGGAGTTCACCCAAGTTTGTTTATAAAAATAATGTCAACTTTAAAACTCTGTTATAAAAGGATAATACAAAGGTTATGTTAAGTAGTTATTTTACTGAGAAACCTAAATGGGGTGTTTAAGTGTGGTCAATGTAATGCTTGCCGTTATATTTTAGAGGGTCCTTATGTATTGTTAAATAACCCCCCTTTTACTTTGACAATGTCAGGGATATTTAATTGTAGGACTAGGGGGGTTATTTATATTTTTGTATGTTCTGGTTGTCCTGCTTTTTATGTTGGGATGACTATCAGGGGACTTTAAGAACGTATAAGGAGAAAAGATTCAAAAAGTGCCCCATTTAAGCATACTTTACAGTGTCCAAAATATAAGAAATTTCTTTTTTTTTGTCTTAGAACAAGGTTATTTGGATCTTAGAGTGGGTGATTTTAAGAATTATTTGGAGCAGAAAGAAGCCTTAGGCAAATAAAATTATGTGCTGATAGGTTGCCCAGGCTGAATGATATTGTAAGTATGAAGTGCTTTTTAGAGAATGTAAGAGTGTATGTTAGTAAGAAGTAATATATTTCATTCATAAATTGGTTTTGTTTTGAGTTAACTAATCTTATTAGAATTTATATAAAGCCTTTATGAATCTTATATTTATTGATTAGGTATTGTCTGACTGGATACATGTTTGTATAAATAAGATGTGGTAATTCTGTTATTTATTCTGAAGAAGTCATTTGATGAAAGCAGTTAATAAAAAGTGTAGTACACTAATTCTGTGACTACCCTTGCTGTTTGGTTGATCCATACAAGTTTTTTTGTTATAGGAAATAAATAGTGCCAAGTGTACTTTTAGATGCATTGGTGAAAATGATTTGACCCTGTAAAGCATCCCTAATTTTTGGTAATGCCAAGTGTACTTTTAGATGCATTGGTGAAAATGATTTGACCCTGTAAAGCATCCCTAATTTTTGGTAAGTTTTTCTTATGCAATTTTGTATATGCAGGTCGAATTTAAGATTATCATCCATTATCACCCCTAATCATCTGCTATGAGAAGTGACTTCAGTGGTTGTATTATCAAGAAAGAAGATCTGAAAATGTGTTTCGTCATGAGAGGGGGATTTGGGGAAAAAATAAGTTGTTTTTTTTTTTGTTTTTTTGGTCGCACATGAGTTGTGAATTACAAAGCCATGCTTCAATGTCTGTTAAAGCTTCCTGAGTAATTTTCTGGAGGTGTGCTATGTTGTCAGATGTGCAAATGAGTGTGGACTCATCTGCATATTGTATTAGTGAGACCTGTTGTGTGGATGTGTGGCGAGTGTGGGGTGTAGAGCCTTGTGGTACACTGGAGATGACCAGGAGATATGGAGAGGGGGTGGAGTGATATTTTACTGACTGATACCTATTGGACAGGTAGCTTTTGAACTATAGAAGGGTGGGCTGAGAGAAACCTGGGGAGAACATTTGAAGTAGAATTTTTATGTGACAAACTGTATCAAAGGCTTTAAACAAGTCTAGAAATAAGAAGACTAGAATGCAATTGTCTCTAGCTTTTTGACAGTATCTGTATAGGTTAGAAGTGCAGTATTAGTATTATGGGAAGGATGGAAGCCACGTTGTGTGGAGGTTAGGAGTGTTTCTTGCTGGAAATAGTTTAGCAATTGTTTTTGAATACATTTTTCAAGTATTTTGGAGTGGGCGGATAAGATTCCTGTACCGCTAAAGTTAGTAATGTTTGTTGAATTTCCTCCTTTGTGTAGAGGGATATTGTGTGACTTTTTCCAGAGTGAGGGAATGTGGGATTCCTGGACTGATCTATTTATAAGGATGGAGACAGGATAGGTAATCCTGTTGGCTGCTATTTTAAGGTACTCACTTGGAAGGTTATCAGGTGATGTAGATCATGGTTTGAGTTTTTTTAAGAATAGTTTTATATAGGATGTGGGCACAGGTTTGAAGATGAAAGTGGATTTGGTGATACATGACCTTTGGACAGGGCTGGGTTTAGATTTTGGGAAATCTTGGTTAGGGATGCTAAACAATCTATGAAATAAGAGTTGAACTGTATTGTAGTATTGAGTGTTGAGTTACTGAGAGAGGGATTAGGATTCCCTCCATCAGGTCAGTTATTACAGAGAGAAATCAGTTTATAGCCAGTACAAGGCAATTAACAAAGAGGAACAAAGCAAAACTTTTTTTCATTTACCAAATGCAAAAACCAGTAGCCAACTTAGTAAGTGGTCCTAAGAGTGCACGGACTTCTCTTGTGGAGGTGGGGGGGGGAGTAACAGCCACTTTCCAGCACAGGATAAGCATGTATTTGACTAATTAAAGCTAATACATGGCAAGGATCTTTATGTTACATTTGCTTACATTGGACAGTTACAATATTCACAGTGAATGCTTTCTGTAGATGAGCCTTGTGGCAGAGGTCTTGCAGTTATATTACCAATATGTATGATATATGCAGATGATGTAACTTTAATAACAAAAAAACAAGGGATGGATAAGTGAGGTTGTAATAAAGATCAGAAAGTTGTTAAAAATCTGGTCTGCAGCTAAAATTAAATATAATGGATGTGGTGAGATAAAAATACATGGGATATATTTCACAAGAAATGAAGTAAAGATTTTGGGAGTGACATTAGGTGAGTATGAAAATGTAATAAATCAAGAGAAAGAGATACTGGCAGAAATAAAAAAAATAGCTCGGTGGGAAAGTTTTCATTTCAGAAAAAGATGTATATGCTGCATACTATTGTATTAGGAAAACAGCAAATTTAGGAGGAATATATATGTTTCCCAGTCAAATGGAAAAAGAGTTATTAGAGATTTTTTAGCTTCATTTGGGGCTCAAGACTGAAGCTAGTCAGAAGAGGGATAGTTTATAATAAAAGAAAAATAAAACAGTGGTTTGAATTTAAAAATCCAATGGTGCATTTATCATCAATGAATTTATTATGGGTAATGAGAAAGGTGAAAGAAAAAAGAAGTGATAGGTAAAATGCTATATGAAAATTGTATTTATTTATTTATTTATTTACATTTGTTCACCAGGAAAGTCTGACAGGACACGGGTCCATTTTCAGCAGAGGCCTAGGAAGAAAAGCTCCAGTTATAAGACATAATACAGTAACATTGCAGAAGTTGACAATAATGTGAGACATTTTGGAAATATTCACAAGCAGCAGTTACAAAATGATGAATAGAACTGTTGTATAAAGTAAACCTTTACAACACTCATAATACATGATTATATACAGTTTAAATGAAAAAAAAAACTTTCCATATATTGACATCCTACAGCATACGTGAATATTTACAATATACATGAGAAAGAGACTTTTTTCATGCAGTAGAGGTCAACTAATTGGTATAAGATAACCCCAGAGAACAGTGTTTAGATACAGAGACTGAGGTAAGGTCTATCCAGGACAGTTAAGGGACAGAGCCAAGTATCAATTAAGTGAGATTTTAGGAGCTTTTTAAATTGTATTATAGAGCAGTTACAGGTTATAAAAATGTAAGTAAAAGAAAAAAAAGAGATATGATGGAAGAAAATGTGGCAAACAGTGAAATTATGGAAGTTAAATGCAAGTAAAGTTGCTGGGAAAAGAAAATAAATAAATGAATATATATGTGTGTGTGTGAGTGTCTGTGAAGGCCTTAAAATGATGAAAAGGCAATAAAAAATAGAAGAAATGTTTGGAATTTTTATGAAGCAGATTTTTTTTTGTGGAGAATTTTACTAGACAAGTTCCTAGTAAAAGGGAATATGAACTCTAAAGTAAGGGAGGAAAGAAAATGCATTGACTGTAGTGAATAGGAAAAAAAAACAAAACATTATTTTTTGAATTGCAAAAAGAATAAATAAATGTATGTGATAATGATAAATGATATAAAGTACTGTTTCTGACAATATGGGCCCTATGGGAAAAAAAAAAGATGTCAGAATTTATTATATAACAAGAAAATGCAAGAGGATGATATATTAACTGATTGAGATGGTAGTAGAAGAAAGGGTGGGGGGTATAGACCAAAAATATATCAGATAAAAACAATAGAAATAGAACTCTGTAGTTAAGTTCTTTTGTGTTGCTAACTTGTAAATAATTTTGAATGTAGAAATGAGCATGTAAATAATTGATTTAAAGTGTTTTATATATATATATATGTATATATATATATATATATATATATATATATATATATATATATATAAATACTTTCCATATATTGACATCCTACAGCATACATGAATATTTACAATATACATGAGAAAGAGACTTTTTTCATGCAGTAGAGGTCAACTAATTGGTATAAGATAACCCCAGAGAACAGTGTTATATATATCTGGGTCCCCAGATATATATACGTTATATATTGTTATAGGTTCATAGGTTCATACTAGACTATCTGCCCTAGGGCATTTATAAGCCTAGCCAGAGTGTGTTTGGCTTTCGCCACCCATTTTAAATTAATTTTGCTATGCCCTTTTTCGAGGTTAGTATACTGTGCCTCTGTCTAACAGTGACACAGAAGTGATACCCGGGGTAAACCTACGATCTCCCATCCACTCATCAAGATTCCTCTTGAAGAGAGTCAATGAGGGACTCTGCCTAACCTGGACTGGGATTTTATTCCAGAGTGAAGGTGCTTTACCTTCTATTTGTGTTATGATTTACATTGTACTCTTCTTGCATTTTTACTATGTTTTTATATATTGCATTTTTACTATGTTTTTATATATTGTATCCATGGAGCTTTTCTCCCCAGGACTCCATTGAAAACGGGCTCATTCGGCCCAATGGACTATCCTGGCAACCAAACTTCAAATAAATAAATATATATATATATATATATATATATATATATATATATATATATACACACACACACACACACACACACACACACACACACACACACACACACACACACACACACACACACACACACACACACACACACACACACACACACACACACACACACACACACGCATACATATAGCGAGAGAGGGGGAGAAAAAATATATAGATAGATATATCGAACAAATTGAATGTAAATGTTAATAAAGCACCCCTTCTCTGGAGCTGCTAGGAGGGCCTATAAAGGAGAGATAGCATGATGGACTGACTTGGTAGAGCCAGTATTATAGGAGGAAGAAACAGTTTGGAAACAGAAGTAGCAGCTCGTGAAGAGAAAATATCAGAGATATTTCTTGCTGGTGTTATAGCCAATTTAAGTGTTTACGTCTGCAAAACATTTTTGTGTGAAAAGAATGCAAGACTAATGTGGGTGAAGCAAGGAAAGGAAGACTGGATGAAGGAATGGAGAGAGTATTAGTTTATCACTAGCTACAGAGGAGATGTCTGGTGGTAAGAATAAATAATAAAAACAGTGACAACATTAACAGGTATGATACTATGCACTGTATTACTTTGCCACCGGGTTTTTAAATTAAAGACTTAAGGGTATTAATTCATTTGGGAGCTGAACATTTTTGTGAAGTGATATTTGAACGTGTTTATGTTTTGGAAAAATTTATGATTGAGACTGAAGATAGGAATACAGCAGCACAATGGAAGGGTGGTTTATTTCAGAGTTTAGAACTACAACTAAAAAAGAAAAAAAATTAACAATTTAGGACTTTAGATATATGAGTTAATTTTTTTACACTATATAGTAAACTACATAAGTTAAAAAATATGTGATAATAGAAAAGTTTGGGAAGTGTGGGTAACAATGGATGCTAATGATGGAAAAGTGCAACATATTTCAAATACTATAGTGAATGATAAGAGGAGATGCATTTGGTATTGGGGCCTATTGTGAATGATAAGAGGGGAAGCATTAGGTATTGAAGCCTATGTTCAATGATAACAGGGGATGTGTTAGGTATTGGGGCCTACTGTGAATGATAAGAGGGGATGCATTAGGTACTGAGGCCAGCCTAAAACATTTCAGAAAAAGACATATATGCTGCATAATATTGTATTAGGAAAATAGCAAATTTAGGAGGAATATATATGTTCCCCAATCAAATGGAAAAAGAGTTTAGAGATTTTTTTTAATACAAAGACTGTACCGTTAGAGATTTTTTTAAATACAAGACTAACAAATGAAAGGGTTTCCAATATGAGGAGAATGGACATATTGAAAAAATGTAAGCTGTTTTGTAGAAAATGTACAGAATTTGGGCACTTTTGCTCTGACTGTCCTATATTAATAAAAGAAAGAGCGGATGAAGAGGAAAGCTCAGGAGAAATACAAACATTTGAAAATCTTACTATAGAAGATGTTAAAAGAGATGCTGGTATGGAGAGATGGGATACTAAAGATAAGGTGTGGAATGAAGAGGTGACTCAAGATGATGTTGTTAAAACACAGAAAAATATATTATTTATTTATTTGACATTTGTTAACAAGGTTAGTCCAACAGAGTCAGAAGCCCATTTTTTGTGGAGACCCAAGAAGCATAATACAAACAATTCTGCACATACTTTTGAGATTAACAATAGAATAAAAATAGGTGGTTACATAGAGTAGAGCAGAACATTAATTAAGCTAAGACAGATAATTACATAGAGAATTGAAACAAAATAAAAAAAGTATATACAAATGATGTTGCATTGAAAAAGTGGCTACAAAAATGTATATACAAATATGCAGTTTTAGAAAGTAAAATGAAAGAAAAAGAAGAATAGAGACTGGAGGAGAACAAGAACAAAATAATGACAAATCAGTTGGTGAGAGACGTAGGAGAAGGAAAAGAAAAATAAGATCTGGAAGTAAATAAAACTTAAATAAGATAAATGATATATATGTTAGCATTAAATGTGAATAGCATTGGACGTTTCCCTGTCTGTTGCTGCTAATCCTGGTTGCATTGTAGTCACCTTGCTGAAGGGCAGTATAGCTAATGAATATGTTGTTTTATGGTAGAATTGTACTTGAGTGTTCTTTTTTGCTGTATTTTTACATTAAGAGGACTAGGATAATCAATATTGTGGCAGAAAGTGCTTGCCTGTTATATCTGAGTTAGGAAGCACTCTAAAGGGCTCAAAATGTTATTGTTTACTGGCCAGAAGGCTCAGGAGTTAAATTTCAGTTTCCTTTGTACTGGTATAAACTTGGAGCATTTGTGCAGCTCTGTGCTCATGTCTGCAGAGCTCAGCAAATGTTGGTGTCCTCCCTTGTGATCTAGAAGCATTTCAACTGCATCCAGTGCCCTGCTGCAAAGGTAAGTTCTTGCACTTAATTTGCTGTTCTTTAAGAGCTCTCTGACATTTTCTTGTGTTATCAGAGCACTCAAATTACATTTGATAAAAAAAAAAAAAAAATCTCTCTCTTCTCTGTCTGTTGTTACTAAGCCTGTTTGCACTACAGTCCCCTTGTTGAAAAGTGATCTAGCAAGTGAATAAGTTGTTTTGTGGTAGCATTGTGCTTGAGACTTCTTTTTTGCTGTGGTTTTACATTAAGAGAGTAAGGATCAACCATCTTCTGGCAGAAAGTGATGGTCTGGTCTATCTGAGTTGGGAAGCACATTAAAATGGTTGAAAATGAAGTATTTTATTGTTCAGAGGGCACAGTTGTTAGCTTTCAGTTTCTTTACTGCAGGTATAAATTCAGCATGCTTGCATGGAGCTGCACACTACACAGCAGCAGTTGGCAGTACAAAATGTCTAGATGTAAAAACTACTATTAGTACTGAAAACTGTAATTTAGTGAGGCTAAATCTAAACCATTGCACAGAGACAACCTTGCATAGTTAATTTGCACATTGAACAGCACTACTATTAGATCTTATAACTATCTAACCTAGTCTAGTGCCGAACCACGGGGACCACCCTAGAAGACCTCTGTAAAACTGGTCCTCAACCTGTATTAGCCCACCTAAATGCAGGTCTATATTAGCCTTCCCAAATACAGGTCAGAACTAAGTGGATATGCAATTTCCAATGTCGCTGTAGCTAGCTTGATAGATATGGGCATCATTAGACAATGTAGCATTTGTCTCATGTTCAGAAACAACCGTTTAATCCTTAATGAAACAAACGGTACAGAGACGTGCATACATAAATTCTTTGGAGGAAAAATCCTGCATAGAAACGATGTTGTCATAAACACACACACACTACAGCCACCACACATACTGCACTGCACACATAATCCATCCTATGCTGAGGAACTAAAACACAATCTTCCAATACCTCAAAGACATCTTAAGTTTATAAATGGCAATGCCTATCCTCAACAATCCTAAAGCAGCACCAAATACCACACAAATGCTTACACCCATTGAAGCCCAAAGAGAAAAGCACATAAGGCAAACAAACACATTACCCAGGATTCTTGTCATAAGGGACTCCATTGTATAACAAATACCTCACTCACCAGACTAAACAAGGAGAAAATAATGGTTAGTTGCTTATCTGGAGGCATGATCTGACAAGCCTCATGCTCACTCAAGTTACTGTACTCCAGGTACCAGTATGATTCTGTCACAGTCCATATGGGTGTAAATGATCTGTGACCTACCTTCTTGGACTATATGAAGAGAAAGTTTTTGATCTCTCTGAATATTTGTCTCAGACAGGTATGAGCCTTGCATTGAACAGCATTCATAGTTGAAGAAATTCTGCTACATGACTTCTTGCACAATTGCTTGGAAGACAGATGCCTTTTCATTCCATTGGATGGGGATGTTCCTGTGTTCCCTTTCCTATGATAACTAGGGCCCTTATGTTGCCTTCTCCTTCCTTCTTGGCCATTTGGTTATCCCCCCAGGCGAATAACAGCCTGCAGTACTTCATAGTTTCTCCGTGGCTCAAGCTCCTCTCCCCCATAATTCCCTGTGCTGCACTGTAGCTAAAGATCTCATTTGCCACTCTTACAAAGCAGACTTGTTCTCTAGTGCAATGCATGTGACTTATTTTTTTAAAGATGAGTGCCTTTTCATATTACTGTATATTTAAATATTTACTATCTGTATTTCTTTTCTTTTCAAATCTATTAATATATATATTTTCTCCAAATTAAAAAGACATTTCTCCGGGGATCCAATATCTTCTCAGCTCCACTCACGTTTCTTACAAGACACAGCAAGGAAACCCTCCAGATCACATACTAGTTCATTCCTTTGGTTCTCCAGGAGTTTAAGTGAGGCAGAGGTGGACAGAATGATGAAGAAGTTTCTCAGGGCTCAGATCCAGATGGGGGTAATTCTGTCTCCTTCTCCCATAGGACCCGTGAGCCTGCCCTGTTCTCAACCCCAAATTATATCTCCTTTTCCAATCCAACTGGTGGTTTTGGAGACCTTGGATTTGAGATCTTCTAGAATGTCCTTGTCATATCCAAAGAGAGGCCATTCTTCCACTCTGACCATGCTGCTGAGTCACCTGGCTCTGATATCTTTGGAGCAGGATGACTGTCAAAGCCAAAGTGTTGGCACCAGCTCCAGGTGTTGGAGTTGACTATGAAGCTGTCAGAGCCATCCTTGCTCTCAGCACTTCAGTGTTAGATAACTTGACTCTGACTCCTTCCTCAAGGCAGGGATCTATGGAGATTCAGAGTTTGGTGCAGGTAGCTTCAGTGCTGATGTAACTGTCTATTGCTTCCCTTAGATCTTCTGCTTTGAGATAGTGAAGAGGTCTTTCTCTATGCCCAGAGAGAGGACATCCTTACCCTCTTTGAATCTTGTTCTACTTCCTCCATCGTATTTAAACACTTAGCCTCTCATGTCTATTCCACTGGGACAGCCATCCCATATTAGCCTTCAAACAGTCCTCATACAGGACTCCCCACCCACTTCTGATACTTCACCAGACCATCCGATGAGGTCCCTAGGAAGTGGACATGTGAAAGGAGATACCTAGAGTCCCCTCAAGTATCTGTCACCAAAGGCCCAGACTTTGATGAAGATGAGTGGTCCTCCAGATCTATACCTGATGATGTCTGCTTTGAAGAGATCCTGGAACATCTTAAACAGAGAGGTGGATGGTCTACCAAAGCCCCTTCCCCAACAGGAGTCAGTGTTTCTGGAGGCTTTCAGGGCTGGTCTTGTTACATTTTAGGTGGCCCCTCTAGCTGATGAGTTAATTGACCTTCTCTCACTCCAAGCATGAAAGGAGACAAATACTACACAACCCATACATAAGAAGATAAGTTTTTAGCTACACCCAAAGATAGGGCCCACTGAAACAAGGGAGTCCCACCAGATGCTATGGTGGTGGCTGCAGCCACTAAGAGGAAGCTTGTGGAACAGAGCTCATCTGTGCATCCCCAGGGCCTTTGACAGATATGACAAACGCATTTATGCCTCAATGACCTTTGCTCTTTGGTTTCTGAATTATTCGACACACTTCATCAGATTACAAAGGGATTTGACAAAGGAGTTTTCCAAATCCCTTTCAGGCTCCATGTCTGTGGAGAGCCAGAAAAAAGTTTCTTCACCCTTCAGTCTATTTCCAACACATCAATGAGGCTGATCTCTCATGCAGCTGAGGGTATCTGTAAGGCTGCAGGTTCAGACATCGCAGTCAGGAGGCATGCCTGGATGTGCCTGTGTGATTTTGTGGAGCCCTTCAAGTCTTCATTCATCAGTGCCTCTTTTTATGGGTCATCATTGTTCATCCCTAAAGTTAAGGAAACACTCTCCAGAACTCATCAATATGGAAAGACCCTATCTGTTGTTGGGATCTGTTTTCTTTTCCCTCAGAGGTCCTTCTGCAGGAATCAATGAGGTAGTAAAATGATGTGGTTTCACAAATCCCCAGGGCCTTTCCGGGATTCATGAGGCGATAGTTCTTACTAGAGCAGAGGAGGGCTGTTTAATGGAAGATGCCATCCTCACAGCAGGGGTGGTGCACAGATCCAGAGCTTCAGAGATGCCTTCTCTGAAAATCCCTACCAGTGCCCTGAAGGGTTGCCCGAATGCTGTATTCTGGTGGCAGTTGGGGGTGCTTACCTGTGCACCTAGAAGCCTGCTCATCCATCACAAAAGACACTTATTTGCATATATTTATATCCAGAGGTTTTTGTACCATTTCTCCAAATTCTAGCAACAAAAATGAAAAATATCCCTGATGGTCCATCCAATAAGAAGGAAGCAGCAACATTGAAAATAGTAAAGCTGCTAGAAAAAAAGTCATCCAGAAAGTACCCCCAGACCAGCAAAGATCCTTCTTTTTAGTGCCAAAGAAAAGAGGGAACATGAGACTAGTTCTGGATCTCAGCCAATGTGTAAAATACTCAAGGTTTTGGATGGTCACAGTTCAGTCCATTTTCCTGTACTGCAAAAGGATGAGTGGATGTGCTTGACAGATCTTCAGGATGTGTACTATCATATCAAAATGAACATGTGCTCCAGAAGATACCTGCACTTCTGGCTGGGAGACAGTCATTATAAGTTCAATGCACTGCCCTTTGGTCTCATCACAGCCCCCAAGGTGTTCACCAAATGCATGGCAGTGGTAGCAGCTCACCTGAGTCTGCTGGGTTTTTTGAATTTCCATACCTAAGTGACTGGCTCCAGACCACCCCATCCAGGCATCTGCTGATTCAAACAAAGGATTACTTGCTCCAGTTATGTCTTCACTTGGGCATCACAATCAGTTACACCAAATCACAGCCTATGCCTACACAGAGTCTAGAGTTCATATGTACTCATCTAGACAAGATCAACCAGATAATTTCCTTCCTCCTACACAATTCATGCTGTCAGCTTACAGATCACAAAAGTGATCTCCCATTCTTACCCTCCATCAGAGTTAGTGCTGCGTGCCTTAGGATCAATGGCAAAAGTGGTAACTCTAGTTCAATTAGCCAGGTTTCATACGTGGGTCCTGCAGTGGACTCTTTCAGTGCAGTGGCCTTTTCCTCAGCATCTTTAAGCACTCCAGTCAAGATTTCTAAAGTTTGCAAGGAAGATCTTCTGTGGTGGATTCATTCAGAAAAAGTTTGTCATGGTTATCCCTTTGTTCTCCCACAACCAGTAGGCACAGTCACCAAAATTTAGTGGCAGAATATCTTGGGAATGGCAGTCCAAGGAGCATGGTCCCCGGAAGAGGCCAATCTGTACATAAATGTCCTGGAAATAAGAGCAGTCCTACTAGCATTGTAGGCTTTCCAAGATGTTCTTCCTTCAGGGGTGTTTGTGATACAGACAACATGTCAGTAGTCTGGTATATCAACAAACGGGGGAAACCAATTCTTACCCACTGTGTCGAGAGGCATTGAGAATGTGGCAATGGGTAATCTCTTCCATTCACTTTCATATGGTAATGCACATACTGGGGAAAACCAACATGCTTGCAGACAGACTAAGCAGGTCCATTTTGATTCCTCAAGAGTGGTCTTTCAGTCAAAGAGTAGTGGAAAAGACTATTCATGGATGGGGCCAACTATGCTGCGATCTTTTTACTTCTCCCTTCAACAAGGAGGCAGCAGACTCTTCACTGTGGTCACTGCACAGGGGGAATCACTGAGAGATGCTGTAGTCCACAATTAGTCCTCTGTTCTCCTTTATGCTTACCCCATTAACCATCATTCCCAAATTTCTACAGAATGCATTCTGGTTGAAGAGCACAGTCTTCCTCATTGTGCACTATTGACCTCATCAGGTTTGGTTCCCCTTCCTCTGGCCTCATCTTCTGTATCCACTTTGGATACTGAATCTACATCCAGAACTTCTGTTTCATCTGACAGGTATGAAACACCCAGGCATCAGTGGCCTCAAGTTGACCACATGGTTTCAACCAGTTCTAGTGATGACTAGATAGTCCAGGCTTTCCTCCCAAGTTAAACATATTCTCTTATCCTCTTATAGATTCATAGGTTGGTACTAGGCTATTGGCCCAAGGGCCTACGTGAACCTAGCCAGCAAGGTTCCATAGCTTACGCCACCCAAGAAAGTTATTTTCTTGTGCCACTGTCCAGCAGAGACACAGAAGTGATCCCCGGGGTGTATTTCCTATTTCCCATCCACTCATCAAGATTTTTCTTGAAGAGTGCTAATGAAGAACTTTGCTTGACATAGATGTGTAGCTTGTTCCAGAGTATAGGAAGTCTCTGGGACAGGAATCTATCCCTCCAGCATGTCCTGTTTATTGTGGTGACAAGGTTTAGGTCCCTAGAGCATGTAGCTGGGAGAGATTGGGATTTCTTTAGGTGTAGCATATCCAACAGCTCTGGGTTTGACATAGCTTTATATGTTAGGCAGAGATCACCTCGGAGTAGGCGATATGGGGGTAGATAAAGTACTGTACTTGGATGTCTTGTTAGAGAAGGATATTGTGTACAGTTGTTTCACAGGTAGAATTTATAGGAATCCCAGTCTAATACATCTTTACATTTTACTAGTTCCCACCTATTTAAACAAAAGAGAGCTGTCATTAAGTGCCAATTGGTCCAGGCAGCTTGGATGATAATGGTGTTCCTTAAACCAGTTGCAGTATTTGCCAAACTTATCCCCTGCCATTTCTTTGCCTTCTTGCTTCACCAGTTTGTAAATCAAAATGATGAATAGCTCTGTTTCGCCTCATATCCAGGAACTACAGTTAAATTATTGTACCACACCACCCTTTCAACCCGCACTCCAGTCCAGCTCAGTCAAGCATGGATACTCATTCCAAGGTAAACATCAAATTGTACAGCTTTTTTTCACCAAAATATTTTTCTTGCCACAATGTTTTTTCCTCTTCTATTTACATAATTTATTGTAGCTTCTTTTACTACTTGTATGTTTCCAAGATCATACATTTACAACTGGTATTATGTCTTATGGACCTTTTCTCCCGGGCCTCCTCTGAAAATGGTATTTATGCTCAGTCGGACTTTCCTGGTAATCAGATGTCAAATAAATAAATAAAATAAAATAAAATGATTTGCCGATGGTGACTATGACACTTGTTAACTACATTTTATTCAAATCTGCAAGGAGCCAGTTGTAATTGTATAATATAAAGGGAGTGTGGAGATGAAGTTCCCCAGGAAAATTACCCATTATTTATTTATTTATTTACTTTTACTTTAGGCAGTCATATCCAGTGTTGATGGGTCACTGCTGAATAAGTCAGTTGTGATGAATTAACTGCTAAAAGTGCTTATAACCTCATATCAGGTATAAATCGTCTCACCCCCCCACCCAATGGCTAGACATAACTGAAGTGAATAAGGTTGTGTGACACATAGTATGCAGACTAGATCTTGCATACACTGATAATTTACTTCTTGTCATGTAATATGTCTAGAATACCTGACCCTTGGATCCTGTTCTCAGGATTCAACCTTTCAAGAGTTCAACTTTCAATGTTTTTGGTATACCTCATTATCTCTCTTTGTTTTCTTGCTCTTCACTTCTAGTTTCTCTCTTTCTGCATTTGTCTTTCTGTCTGTCTGTCTCCACTTACAAGATAGCCCTTGATAATGCAAGGGAAATCTGTGCAAACTGAAAAAATATAAGTCATATGTGAAATCATAAGACTCAAACAAACTCCACTAGCAGTGACGAATATCCACAGACAGAAGATTGATCACACTTAAACCAAATTAAAGAAACATACACTAAATATTAATATGCAAAGACTGTCAGCTAAATAATAAACACAAAATAAAAAATACAAATTAAAATTTGTATTTAAATGTTGATTAAATATTCAGGTATACTTGCACTGGTTTGGTTTAAGTGTGATGTAAGGCATTGCAAGTTTCTATTGGTTTATTTGGATCATTTGACCTTTTTGGAGGGTTATTTAAATGGTATTGATTCAGTTTGGATTTTTTCTGATAAAGTTCTAATGAAATTAATGAATTAAAGTGCTTAAAAATGAGTTTTTTTGTCTGTGGATATTTATCACTGCCAGTGGGGTTTGTTTGAGTCTTCAGTTTTTAGTTTTGAGTTGGTAGTGCAGTGTTTTTATCAGTTTTTTTGTATGTGGAGTCATATTTTACTGATTTCTGATTTTTAGGGTGGAGTTAATGATGACATCTCATTAGCTGCATACATTGTTGCTGCACTTCTGGAACTACAGACAGAACATCCTGTAAGTATTATGCTGGTTGCTAATAAACCAAGTTCTTCATGCATGTAAGTCAAAGACTTATCTATTGAACAAAGCTTAATCTATGGTAGCATATATCTTTCAGACTTTGCACTCACCCTTTTGTTATAAATCTTCCATTTCCATTCATTCATGTACTTATTTATTTTTTTCTCTGTTTTCATCATTTACAGAATCTAGTCATAGGTATAGAGTAATTTATTGTATTAATAATGCCTATTTGTTAACCAGGTAGGTCCTTTGAGCACATAGTCCCTTTTCAGGGTGTCTCAGAAGCAAAGTCTGGTTAAATGACTTGCTCAAGGTCATACAGTAGCCAAACGAGCTATGAAAGAATCAAACCCTATACCACGGGAACTTCAGCTCACAGCCTTAACCCTATGCACCAGCTGCAGGACAAAATTTGGCTTGTGCTTATGACCAAGACACACATACTGCTTCATTTGGAGCTTCTCTGGTGGGCAGTATACAAATGACTAATATATCTTTCATCATAAATAAGCGCTATTGAAATGGATTATTGCAGTGATAAATAGTAGGAGTTAGTGTTGCATTATTTTAAATGCCCCTGACATTTACACAATGTGGTTGCATTTCATTTTTATCACAGAATAGAGTTATGTTGCTTTCCCATTTTCCATTTACCAAATGAATTTACACTACAGTTCCAAATGTTGCTGTCTGGAAACATTTTAAATTACTCTGCCTTGTTTTTGTTTTCCCATCATCATACATTTCAAAGCAAAATGTCAGAGCTTCACCCATACACATTTCTTGTTCCAATGTGCATTAATATGTATTGTCAAAACAGTGATACTTTTGTTATTTATTGCACAAACACAGTTATGGAACAACTTTCTATTAGTAAAGTGCCATAAATACATGATTTGCAGAATACAGACATAGCACATTATCATTAATATTAAACATATTGTCTTGCAGAGTGAACCTGAAACCAAATGTAGTGCCATTTTCTTTCTTGGTAACCTCTGCCAGATTTTTTTTTTTTTTTTTTTTTTTGCATTCAACACTGAAGTACCAAATTTTGCTTTCCAGAATAGTATTAAAATGCCATATTTTGTTTCCAGTCATTATAAAGTACAAAGAAAAATGTTGCAGGTCTTCTCAGAAAAATGCTTCCTATACCTGTGTGCATTAATATGTAATGTACAAAGCAGTGCTATTTTTACTGTCTCTTACACAAACATAAGAAAGGAAACAAACTGTGTGGAACAGCATTCTGTTAATGCAGTAACTTTAATGCAGTCACTTTATGTTGTTTTATACAACCCTCCAGCATGTATCATAGAATAGCATTTGTTTTCAAGTATACTGGTGGGTGTGTCTTCAAAGGTTGAGGATAGAAACCGTAACCACTGGAACAGTGAGAATGTAAGTGCGAACAGGGGGAATATTTACCAATTTAGAGATTGTGGTACTTTGTCCATAGGTAGTTACTATGTATGCAGTCCTGGAGACTGTAAAGGAGCCTAGCTCAAGTTTGCCAATTGCCAAAAAACATTCCATGATTAAGTGACGTGCTCAAGGTCACCGAGTAGGCAAACGAAGGTGGGAAGTTTCAAACCCTATACGTATCACACAGGGAGCAGCTCATTACCAAGTCAGAGGTTTAGTCCTTTGCACTAACTGACAGACCATTCTGCTTTGGGCACTGACGGCATATGGCATGACAACAAAACAGAGTGAATCCCCCTCCCCCCCGCCCCATATTTATTTAGAATAATAAACATCTGGTGAAAAAAACATGGTCGAAGGACAGACTCAGTAGGATTGCCTCCAGTGATGAGAATTCTTAAAAAAAATGTTATAATGTGTAGCTTCCAGTGGATCGAGGATATATAAAGCACTGTGATTCTGCAAATCTGAGAATAAATTCAGTTGTGCAAGTACAATATAACAGCATTATTCACTTAATCTGCAATTAAACATCTTACTTTAAAAAAATATATAAATTCATGGACCACTCAGAAGCTGAAACCCTCGAAAATCTCCCACAAGAAAAGAACAGTTTAAAACTGAATATAAAATCTGAGCCCACGTTATAATACCAGCTCCTGTGTTCTTAGCACAAACTACTATACCTATAGCTGCAGTACCATTAATATATTAACTCGTTACTAGGCTGACCACCTCTTAGCAGCAGCAAAAACATGTTAAAGCAATCACCCCCAAATGCTGTAACACAGACTACACTGAACACATTTTATAAAAGTCATGATGTTCATCATATTGATCTCTGCAACAGTGTTCATCATATTGATTACTGCTGCAGTAGTGTAAGCTAGATGGGTTATATCCTGCTAAGGATTTTAACTGCCAGCCAGCTTCCAAAGCTTCAGTGTACCTTCTACACCCCTAACCATTAGGCAGCTTGAGCTGAACTGCCTAAGAGACAATGAATTTTTACCATTTCTGAATTTTACCAGCTTGTGATGCTTAGAGGCATCAATTTTAACTTGACCATGGGAAAAAAACTACCGGTCCCATGGTCAGTCTTTCTTCTAGCCACAAAAAGAAAAAGTTAACCAGATATCCATTGCCACCACAGCAGGATAGCTTTTGCCTCAGCTGAAAGGTAGGTGACTCTGCTGTGGCCAAAGTTGTTTTCTCAGATCACTCATCCTTTTCCCCAAATCCCTCTGGTGAAGCACATACAGCCACTAATGACTGGGGGTTAGCTATGTTCTCTGCAGCTGTTGGAGTCCCCTTAGTAGGCATGGGAAGGCCACTCTTGTTGGTCTTGAGAGAAGGGACAGGGAAGGTACCCCTGCTTAGACAGAATGCTGTGCCCATCCCTGGGGAAGCTGTCACTGCTATTAACAAACCCGTTTCTCTAACTTTCCTGTCAAAAAGAAACAGAAAACTAAAAATTTTTATCTTCTTCTGCACCAGTTTTACTGAACAGAAGTAGTTTATTAGGTCTGGCTTACGGTCTTGTACAGGCTATTGCCTCTTCTTATAGGGTAATTTATGGTAAAAGAAAAAGGGATTCCTCTTTTTTGAAGAGGTCAAGCATTTGAATCTTTACAGGAGTGTGATGGGAAAGATGCTGGTTTTCTCATCAGATTTCTGACTCAGACACAGAGGAGAACATTGTATCTGATTCTCCCTGTGTGGAATTCTCTTTCTCTATGACAATTTCCAGAATGTGCCAGTGCTTTCATTGGGAGAATACTGAAATCTGATGCTCTCTATTCCATCTGTTCCTCAACAGTTGGATATTCAGATCTTACATCAGATCTGACTTTGGCCACTCTAGAGTTTCGATCCAAAACTCAGACTCCTCTTGTTACCCATAATTCCTTCCTGCCCCTGAAGTTACCTCAGATCTCATTTGCTGCTCATTTAATACAAATGTGATCTCCACTGTTCAGGCCTGTCATAGCTAAGTGCAAGTCCTTTTTTGAAGATTCTTGAATATTTTTTAAGGTTTTTGATATTTCTATAACTTACTAGTTTTTTTTTTTTCACTTTACCAACTTTTTACCTGTAAAATTGACTTTTAAAGGTAGGGGGTTCTATTCATCATCCTCTCTCTCTCGTGCACATATGGTGCTGTTTTTGTCATTACTGAGTATTGGTGGTGTTTTTTCTACTATTATAAGTTAATAGATGTTTAGCATTTTTCTGTCATAGTGTAGGATATTATACTGTATCTGAGTGATGTGTATTTTAAAATTTATTGTAGAATTGTTGTAGTGTTTGCTGTGCACTGGGACTTTTCACAGGATGTCCCACAAACCTTCTGGCTTCAAAAAATGTGTGCACCTGCAAATATTGAATTTGAATTCAAACACTAAATATGTGTATTGTCTTGGAGCTCCGCAATTGGGTGAACAGTGTTCCACCTGTACTGCTTTTGGTCCTTGAGCCATTATGGCATGCAGGAATAAGCTCTTCCTAAGGGGACTTTGCTCTGTCCCCTTCAGGGGATTTGTCCCTTTCTCATCTTTCTGCTTCTGGAGCTTCCCCTCACTCAGAAAGCCTACTGACAGACATAAGGGTGAGAAAAGTGGAGACAGACTTAAGGAGAAATCTAAAGAGACCAGGAAGCATTCTTCCTCTTCTCCTTCTTTGTCTCCAGTGCCAAAACTTCCAAAATCTTTGGATCTGACCCCCATCTTGGATCTGATAGTTACCATATCCAGTCCCCATCTGCTGCCGGAGCTTATGTTCTTCCCAGAGCCGATTTCCCCAGACTGTGTTTTCCTTTGTTATGGTAAAGGGTCTTTTACTGGTCTTCCAGACCCCCATCCACAAATTCATCTCTTCAGTCAGTATGGTCTACCAGAAGCCTATATGAAGAGGATGTGGATAAGAAGATGAGCAAGTTTCTCAGGACCCAGATCCTGTTGGGGGTTCTCCCAGCTGTGAGAGAGCATTCTCCCTTTCTGTTGAGACTTTCTCTTCCACACTCCAGTCCAGTTATCTCTCATAGGATGTTCTTGAGTCCTGATCCTTCTCATCTTATCCCTTGGGACATCTGGCCCCATCAAGCCTCGAGACAGTCCATCTTCAAGATTCATATATCTTTTCTTAGTCTTCAGCAGAACATCCCAGCATAGAAGTTCCTTAGTAGCGTGCATGCAAGAGGAGGCATGCCATCTCCCGTAAGGAGTAATTAACTGAAGACACTGACTTTGATGAAGGGAAGGGGTCCCCCAAATGCCTTCTTAAGAAATTCTCATTATCAGAGATTCTTGAGCTATTGAGAAAGACAGGTGGGTTTTCCTCTGAAGCCTATTCCCAGGAGGAGTCAGTCTTTCAAGAAGCCTTTGTGACTGGGCCAGCTACTTCTTGTGTGGCCCCAGCTGCTGATGAGATAGTCAACCTATTCTCAAAGTGGGCATGGAAGGACCCAGACATGGCAGCATCTATTCCATGCAAGCCAAATAAATTCTTAGTATCATCTCAAAGATCATCTGCATTGCAGCAAGCGTCTCTCAATTAATTCCATGGTGGTGGTGGTGGCGACAACCAAAAACAAGTTTGCTGAAGATAGCTGTTCTGTCTGTCCCTCTAACAGTGAGATCAGGGAACTGAACAGATTTGGGAAGCAGGTTTACTCTTCAGCAACCTTCATACTGAAAATGTTGAACTAACTGGCACATGTAACATGTTTCCAAAGGGATTTAACTAAGGAGCTCTCTCAGGGTCCATTTCTGTAGAGAACAAAGAAAACTATGGACTCACTGTTGGCCACTCTTTAGTCCTTTTTGAACATCTCAATGTGCCTCATTTAAAATGCAACTAAGAGCATGTTGAGAGACATGCTTGGATATGCTTGGATGATTTCACAAAGCACTTCAAGATGTCCTTTGTTAATTCCATTGATGGCTCAACACTGTTTGGACTTAAAGATCAAGACACCCTCTCCAGAAGTGAGCAATATGGGAAAACCCTATCTGCCACAGGAATAAAATTTTTAACCCCCAGATGTCTTTCTCAAGGATACAGAAGGGACAGAAGAAACCATAGTTCTGTAAGTCTCAAAGGTTCTCAATTGATACTTCTGGAGATAGACTCCCTTTGGGCAGAGCAGAGAATGATAACAGTGGACATTACCCCCATGGTAGAGGTGGTCCGCAAAATCAGGGCTTCCAGGGTCCTTTCTCTGAGAGGCCCTACCATCTCTTCTGAGTGGTTGCTCAACTACCACACTCTGGAAGCAGTTGCAGGCACTTGTCTCTGCATCCCAAGGCTTGGACATTTATCACAAAAAACGTGGGTGAAACAGGTCATAACCACAGCCTTCTGAATCCCCTTTCTGTGTTATTTTCTATTGTCAAGAAAAATCTCCAGAGTTCCATCCTCCCAAAGAAAAGAAGCAGTTTAGAGGTAAAAGAGCTGCTAGACAATCAAGTTGTCCAGGATCTCCCACCAGATAAACTTGGATCTGGAACTTACTGAAGATTATATTTGATACCAAAGAAGAACAGGAACCTCAGGCCAATTTTGGACCTGATTCATTTAAATCAGTATGCCAAACAGATGAAGTTCCAAATGATTTCAGTGCAGTCCATTCTTCCATTGTTGACAAAGGATGATTGCATATGCTTGGTAGACCTTCAGGACATGTATTACCACATTAAAGTGGACAGGCACTCCAGAAGGTTTCTCTGCTTCCATCTGGGATCTAGTCATTTCCATTTCAGAGCTCTGCCCGTTGGTCTCACCACAGCCTCCAATGTATTTCACAATGTGTATGGCAGTTGTCACAGCTCACCTCAAACTTCAAGGGTTACAAGTGTTCCTGAACCTGGGTGACTGACTTATCACTGCTCCCACCAGGAATCTTCTTATCTGTGCAAGGAACTCCTTTCTTCAACTTTGTAATGAGCTAGGCATCATAGTGTACTTGGCCAAGTTTTAGCTCCTTCCTCTTCAGAAAATAGAGTTTATCGGAGCACACCTGCACATGAAAGACCAAATATCAGGAACTCTATAGAGAAAAGGATTGCCACCCTCCACAAACAGGCCTTAGATGTTCTTCCTAGTCAGAAACCACCAGCAAGACTGATTCTTTGCCTCCATAAATGTATGTCTGCCTCAATATTCCTGGACCCTCTCACCAGGTATTGGATGAGAGTTCTTCAGCGGACACTTTCATTTCAATGGTCTATTGGATATCAGCCCATGAATTTCCAAGTTCTTCTCATGAACATTTACAGAACACACACATAATGGTGGCTTGAATCACCAAAGGTCTCCTAAGGTCGTCCTTTTGTTCTTCTAACTCCTCCCCATGCCACAGTATCCATAGATGCCACCCAACTAAGGTGGGAGGGTACTTTATGTGATGGACTTTTCCAGGTAGGTGGCCCCTTCTGAGGCTAGTCATAATATCAACATCCTGGAGATGAGGGCACTCCTAGTGTTGCATGCCTTCTAGGACTCCCTCCCTGTGGGAGTGATAACCATTCATATGGACAACATGCCATTAGTCTGGTTCATCAACATGTTTGTCCCTGTTATGTTGAGAGGCTATGAAATGTTCACAATGAGCAATATCTTCCCACTGCTTTCTTGTAGCAAGGCATATCCCAAGTGAATCTAATGTTCTGGCAGCCAGGTTGAGCATGTCTATCATTTTCCTTCACAAGTAGTCGCTTTATCTGGTGGTGGCGGAACAGATTTTCTGCTGCTGGGGTAAACTATGTTGCAATCTCTTTGCCTCCCTTTAGAAAATGAAGTACAGCAGGTATTTTACCCTAATCTCACAGGAAAAGGAGTCACTGAGGAATGCTCTGACTACCTTTTGCCCCTCCCCTTATCCCAAAATTCCTGCAGAAAGCCTTGATGAGGAAGTTCACAGTCATCCTCATTGCTCCATTATGGCTGCCACAAGTGTGGTTTCCCTTCCTTTGTCTTGAACTGTTAGATGCTCTTTGGGTACTGAATCCCAGTCCATATCTCTCATTCATCCAAAATGCCTCAACTGGACATTCAAGCCCTCCAGTTGACTGCTTGGCTTCGCCACTTCCAGTTATGGCTAGTCAGTCAATGTTGTCCTCCCAGATAATTCACATTCTTATTTAAGCACAAAGACCATCTACCAGTAAGCTAAACAAAAGCAAGTGAAAAGATTTTAATTTTGGACTTCTCCTAGAAAGCTAGATCCTTTTTTTTTTTTTTTTTGGCTAGGTACTCTGCTATTAAAGTTCAGTTAGTAGCCATTTCAAGTTTTCATATTGGAGAAAATCAGTCTTCTATCGTTTCCATTAAATTATCCAAGACTATCCTCAAAGATACCTTCCTTCTCAGACTTCCCCTTAGGAATCCTGCTTCCTCTTGGGATATCGACGTTCTCTTACAAGCTTTGGCTAGACCTTCTTATGGCAGTTACTTCAGCTCAGAGAGTATCAAAATTGCAAGCCCTTTCTTGCAAACCTCCTGATCAGGTTTTTTATAAGGACAGAGTGACACTGCGAACTAACCCATTTTTTAAGACAAAGATATCTACAATCTGTCAATCTTTTAGTTTTATTTCCCAAATTTGCCAACAAAGGGGTGTGTGTGCGCTGCATTGTCAACTCCATTTTTACCTTCACAGTACAAAGAAAATGAAAAAAATCTAATCAACTGTTTATCACCTTTTCCACAGCCAAACTAGGACAATGAGGTTATAAGATGACTCTTTCTAGATACGTTATCTGACTGCATTTCGTATGTATACAGAGAGGAGGGATTGACATTTTCCATACCCATTAATGTATACTTGACTAGATCTGTGGCTGCTTCTATTGCTTTCTTTTTAAGAGTTATCATTGTTGATATTTGTGGTGCAGTCACTAGGTCCAATGTTCCTACCTTCATTTCTCATTATGAATTGGACTTACACTCCAGAGATAGGGCTACTATTGCTTCAGCTGTCCTCTCAAATATCCTTCCATGAGCCCTCCCAAGAGTTTCATTATCTGGGGACTTTGTCACAGCCATTGAAGAACTGTCATAAGAGACAACATCAGATACAAAAGTTACATAGTTATAATGATAGGTGCTTGTTGTCTGCTTCTGTCCTTCCTCAACTTCTCTCCTTATTCTTCCTTCCATTATTATTTCTTGGTTCCTGTTATGACTGTACTGCATTTTACCTGGTTCTGTTGATATACACTTCAAGTCCCAGAACAGAGATTGAGTTACTGTACTACATTTATTGAATTTGTTCTCTGAGAAGAGGTGTTTTTATCACTTAGTTAGTGTTTCGGCAAGCAATCTGAGGTAACTACAGTAGCAGGAGTGGATTTGGAGTAAGGGGAGGAGCCTGAACTTTGGATCCAAAGTCTGGAGTAGCCAAAGCCAGATCCAAATACCCAACTGTTGAGGAAGAACAGAAACAGACAAAACAGATCTATCATTATGCTAAGTATACAACATTCATGTGTCTCAGTCCCTCAGAAATACTGTGAGTTGTTACAACTGGAATTCCCACAACATTCACCCATGCCCCCAGTTTTGTCACTATTGGAGGATGTGTTTGTCACAGCCTACAGTTTCCCTGGCAGCCAACTTGCTGCACATAAGAAAACAGAGAGAATGGCAGGCTCAGGTGTTAAGGTTTTTTTTGATTAATTGTGAAATTCATTGTTTAAAGTGTGTATATGTCTGTGTAGATCTGCTTCCTGGGCTGTTGCCACTGGGACTGTATTGAAGAGGTTGGCTTGGCTGCATGCATTTTCAAAAGCTCCAGAAATTTTGAGTTTCCTTTAGACAGAGATTTAGTATTTGGTCCTTCTGTTGCAGAGGTTATTGAAAAATGCAAACTGATTCAAAGGATTTCTAACATTTTTCAGCCCTCCTTTAAGTTTTCAACCTTTTTTTTTTTTTTGCTCCCAAAAATAAAGTAGGAACTCCACAAAACAAAGGACAGTAAAATAAGGCAGAATATAAGGGACCTTGTCCCATCCCCCTGTCCCCCCCACACACATACCATCTTGGCAGCCCCTTTCACCTTCTGGAAAGTCCGAATCTTCATTTCTCTTTTTGGCAACATATTGTTTCATGCAAATCTAAACCAGTTGGTGGTAGTGCCCAAGTTCAAAAGATGTTCTCATCATTACCAGTTTCCCCTTCTTCCTCATTTGAGCTATTTTTTTAACTTTACATTGAAAAGATTCACATCACATTCTTATTCATCCAGACTTCAGATGTTTCATAAGGATTTATGCATCTGGGTCACGTGACTTCTCTGTTTCTCCCTTAGGGCTATCCACTGCTCCAAGAGTGTTCACGAAGTGTCTATCTCCTGTTATAGTCCATTGCAGGCTGCATGATATCCAAATATTTCTATATTTAGATGACTTGCTTATCTTTTTGGAAACTTTTTCAAAGTGTCAGGACCCTCTCACTTGAGGGAGAGATCTCCTTTGCAAGCTGGGATTTCAACAGAACATTCAAAAGTCTTTTTCAACTCCATCACACAAGATTGTATTCCTGAAGTGTATGCTAGACATATAAGTACAAAGAGCATTTCTTCCAGAGGAAAAAATAAATCTATATTTAAATCTATTTCAGGGGTTTTCCAGTCAGACTTTGACAATGTAAATACCTCAGGTTTCTGGGTCTCATGGCATGGATTATTCTAATGATTCCTCTGGCAAGACTCCACATGGGAAAAATAAAATGGAATCTGAAGTCTTCTTAAACCCAGCACCAACACCCATTATCTTTTCAGATTCCATTTCTGGAATTTGTGAGAAGAGAAAAAACTTGGTGGAGACATCAAATCTCCCTGAATTCAAGTTTTCCTTTCTCCACTCTTGCTCCAAAACAGTCAGTCACCATGGATACCACAGACTTTAGCTGGGGAGCAGTATCAAAGGGGAAAACAAGTGTAAGGTGTCTGGGACAACCAAGACAGATCAGAGGACATTCATATAAACAAAATGCTTGTTCTTATCAAGGCACTCAATTCTCTGAACCACCATTAATCCCAAGGACCTCTTCAGGTAGTTACAGACAATACCACAGTGATGTGACACTTTCCCAGATTTCTAGCATTCTGTGTAGCAAGTGAGAATCAGATCTTACACTTAGGCAGACTGGCTGTATTAGCATGGTATATTACAGTGCAATTTCACTCTACAGGTATCATACATTCCATCAGAGGAAAAATTGTGAGGCAGACAAGCTGAGCAGGACAAAGGCAGACCCTCATAAATGGAAACTAGATCAGGATCTTCCAATATTTACTCCATCTGTGGGGAGATCTTCAATTAAATTCATTTTTCATATTTTCCAGAGCTACTATATGTCATGCTTTGCTTGGACCATCCTCCAGGGGCTCCTGGACCATTTTCCTTCCTCCTCCCGCATGTTCTATGCTATGTTAATCTACCCATTTAGTTTAGGCTGCTGCAGCAGTGATCAATATGATGAATATAGTACAGTTCTGCACGTAACTTACCATAACAGCAGATATTTAAATGATCACTACTGCAGTATCCACTCCATCCCTCCCTCCCTCAGTCTAACTTGATTTTTGATGAATTTTTATGCCAAGATGAGGACATTTTGTTTTTGTTATAGGTTCATAGGTGCTTACTAGGCTAACGACTGCAAGGGCCTTTTTAAGCCTAGCCATGCATCCCAAATCTCTGACAAGTTCTGATACCCCTGATAAGTGTAAGCATGGACATAGGAGATTAACCATTTACAGGTTAAGTGTTTGCATTAGAGACATAGGTGCCAAACCAGGGATGAATTTCCTGTTTCCCATCCAATTGTCCAAGTTGCACTTGAAATGGGTTAGGAAAGGACTCTGCTTCACATGGAAGGGAGCCTGTTCCGTAGACATGGTAGTCTCTGGGATACATACCATATCTCTCCAGCAGGTCCTGTTTATATCACAGGCAATGTTTAAGTCTTTAGAATGGGAAATTCTGGTACTGTTTGTTTTGTGGATATGCAGGAGATCCGTCAGAGTGGGGTCTGACAGTGCTCTGTATGCCAGGCATAGATCTCCCCTCAAAAGCCTGTAGGAGACAGAATACATGGATAGGCCCTTGAGGCAGTCTGCATAGGACGTATTACTTATGCCCTGTATTCTTTTAGTAAGGAACCTCTGTGGACATTCCAGTTGTTGGTTATGCCTGGTTAGGTACATACTAAAGGGGGCGTTGTACTCAATGATAGGTCTGATGAATGCCGAATACAGTGGAACAATGAATTCTTTGGACTTACATGCCATACCTTTGTTTATAAGTTACACAACATAGAATGATTTTCTCACCACTGTAGACACGTGATGATCAAAGGCTAGATTGCTATCTGTATGTGTCCCTAAGTCCTTGACTACTGGGTCAACTCTAAGGGGTGTGTTGTCAGTATGATAGTTATCAGGGATGGAGGACTTCCAAAAGGATACTATTATGCATTTCTTGGCATTTAGTTTTACTCCATGGCTCTGACACCAGTTGTTTGTTTGTGTCAGCCCCTCCTGGAGAACATTTGTGTCATGTGAGATTCAGTGACAGCTCCTAATTTGCAATCATTTGCAAATTTAGTCAGTCAGAGACCACTGACATTGACCTTGACTTCTGAGAAGTAAATGCCAAAAAGGAGCGGTCCAAGGACTGATCCCTGAGGGTCTTCACTTGTGACTGGCCTCTTTGTAGAGGTGGACTCCCCAATTCTAACTTCCTGGGTCCTGTCTGTGAGCCATTTGGCTGTCTACTGGGTGACATACAGGTACCTAACCTCTTGAGTTTGTCAGCAATGCCCAAGTGGGGTATTGTGTCAAATGCCTTGGCCAGGTCAAGGTAGGCAGTGGGAACAAATTTACCCTCATCCATTGCTTTGGTGACCTTCTCAAAGAAGTCCACCAGGTTGACTAGGCATGATCTCCCCTTGACAAAACCAAACTGGGTTGGGTCCAGTGTCTGGAAGTTTACTATATCTCTATTGATTATCTCCATGATAATTCTTTCCATGGCTTTACATATAAGACTAGTGAGACTTATGAGTCTATAGTTTCCAGGGTTTATATATAGCCCACCTTTGGGCAGAGAGATGACTGTTGCCTTTCTCCAGTCATGAGGCATGAAGCCTTTTTGGAGGCTATAGTTAAATAGTAATTCCAGAGGCCCTGATTGGTCATGTTTCATGCTATGTAGAAAGCATCCTGGGATATTGTCTGGGCCTTTTGATGCAGTGCTCTTGGTCTTAGAGAGACCTTAGAGAATTTGATGTCTATGCAGTCACTGAAACATGGTTTAAAGCTGCAGAGAGCACACCAACAGTGCAAGGTTATAATGCCTTCCACACATTTAGACCATGTACTTCACAGGTAGGGACTAAAGGTGGAGGTGTCTCTATTTACATAAAAAATAAATATACTTCAAGGCTGCTCAAACAGGACAATGCACTTGAGCTACTCCATGTTCAAATCACCATAGGTAAAATCCAATACCACTTTCTTGCAAGCTATAGGTCCCCGTCTATGACCTAGGAAACCCATACCATGCATTTAAACTTATTAGAAATACTAACCATTCAACCAATAGTATATTCTTAGGTGACTTTAATTACCCCACTACTAACTGGGAATCCTGTATGACACTAAACGTATATGCACAGAGATTCCTGGATTTTGTAAACACAAACTCCCTGGACCAGATAGTCAATACACCAACCAGGAGTGCAACCATATTCCCAACAATATACCCTCAGGGCTTGGCCTCCTGTCAGTTGGCATGAAAGCTGTGCTTGAGCTGCCTAATGGGTTGGGCAGGTAGAAGGTGCACTGAAGCTTTGGAAACTGGCCAGCTCTTATATTCTTAGCAGGATATTTCCCATATAGATAGGGCTACTGAAGCAGTGATCATTCAAACATCTACAATTAAGGGAAGTTTACTTACACAGTTGTACTCTATTAATGAACAACCACAAGCAGCTACATCTGCAAAATGTTGTGTAATATTGTGAAGCCAATTCTGTCTGTAGAAAAGGAATTTTAAAAACTTCCAAAAGTAGCAAAGCACTTTATTTACAGTGGTGAATGTAAATTTAAAGACTCAAGATTGGAACAATAACAGCAGTGCAGCATGCATGATAAAGTTAAACCATTTACTACTTGCCCTGTCTATTTTTGCTCATGCTCTTACCCCTTCAGAAAGCTTTAACACTCAGATAATACATTTAAACCAAATTTTACAAGTGAGACTAAACACAGTAACTATTCTGTTTGTAATATTTTGTAAACAACTTACAATGTTTCACCAACTACTCAATTTACACATACGGTGTCAGCAACATTTTATTCATCTAGCTGAGAGCTTTCATATGAGGTTAAGGAGTTCTGTGTTACTTGGTTGTTGAGATATTTAGAAAAATGGGAAAATTATACCTATATAAATTGATATAATAAAAACAACAGTTAATATCTAGTTACCTACACTAGATAGAGGTCAAATACTAATGCAGTTGAGTTTGCCATTGTGTAAGCCTTAAGATTAAATCTTTTAAAACCTTGTACATCACATAGGTTTGGAATTATTGAAGCAAATATGAGCAAGAAATATTTGATGCCTATAAGCGTCAGTAGGAGTTAACTGCAGAGTCACCTGGAGGTGTCACTCAGATGTAATGAGTTAAGTAGACAAGCCAACAAGCTAAGTAGAGCTTCATACTACTACTACTACTGTGCATCTTACACTGGTGGAAGTCTTAACTGCTGTCCTTTCCTCAGATGGTTTACCATGATTTCAAAGTCAGCCATACAGTTTTGAAACTGAAAAGGGAAAAATGGAAATCATTACCAATATTGCAGTGAACTATAATTTAACTGAAACACCCAAAAGAAAAAACTGCAGAACTGCAGGGAGATGTCAATTACTGCCCACCAGAAACTAAAACGTTTTATTTCATTGTGTGAAACAACTGCACAAACACTAAAGTAAGGCAGAAATAGCAACATTGCATAATGCATCTTTATAATAAAGAACACATCACCTTGCTAAAAACAAAATATCTGGGGTTCATCTAAAACCACATGTGGACGTACAAAGCTGATATGAGTATTTCTTTGCGTGTGCTGTTTCTCAGTGCTATTTATCAGTTCTGTGCTGCATTTATTGATTTTGATAAATATATCACTGCTTTTCAGTCATCACTTGTTAAAGAAACTCCATAGGTTTGTTACTGTACTGCTCTTTGGTCATTTTAACAGTTTTACAGTATTTCATAAGCTCCTCTGAGACTGGAAACATTGTTCTGAGTTTGCCAAAATATTTCTAAGCTTTGCAAAAGTTTTCTCTGTAGAAATTCTCCATTTGCATAGATTTTTCTGTATTAGGAAACTTTTCTCAGGGTTGAGAACTTGTTTCCAAGGATTCCTGATACTGCAGGAGTTTAGCAATTGAGCTCAAAACTAGTTTGTTTTACATTGAGGGTTTTTTCTGGTGGGAGCAGAGGGCTGATTCAACCCATTCGAGTTCGAAACTGCTGATGGAAGGCTTATTGTGTGTTTCTCTGACTGACCTGAGGGCTTAATGGTATAAAAGTCATTCATCTTGCTGGTATTTCTATATTTAGGAACATTTCTCACTGTTGAGAACTTACTAAAGCATTTGTTACAGCACTTGAAAGCAAAACCAATTTGTTTTACCATAAGAGTTTTTTTCTGCACTCTGTTGGGAGGTGAAGGCTGATTCAACCCATCTAAGACAGGAACTGCTAGTGGAAGGCTTATTATGTGTTTATCTGATTGTTCTGGGTGCTTAACTTTGTAAACAGTATTCATCCTGCTGGTATAAAAGCCTTACATTTTTGTGAGACTGTGTTCATTTATTTAGAGCTTCCCTGTGCCTGACTTAGACACTTGTGACTACAAGACTGTAGGTTCATCTAAAACCATCTGTGGACCTAGAAAGCTTATATAAGTATTTTTTTTTTGTATTTGCTCTATCTCAGTGCTATTTAACAGTTCTGTGCTACATTCATTGATCTGATTGAATTTATCATTGTTTTCAGCCTGCACTTGTTAAAGAAACACCATTTGTTTGTTACTGTACTGCTCTTAGACCCTTTTAACCCTATTCTGGTATTTCCTAACCTCCTGTGATACTATAAATGTTGTTCTGAGTTTGTCAAAGTTCTCCTGAGTTTGCCAAAATATTTCAAAGATTTGCAAGGTTTTTCTTTGTTTGTAGACACTCATTTGCATATACTTTTCTGTATTTGGGACCTTTTCTAAGGGTTTGTGAACTTATTGCCAAGGATTCCAGATACTGCAGGAGTTCTGCCTTTTGTTGTAAAGCATCTGTTACTGTGCTTGAGCTCAAAACCAGGGCTGATTCAACCCATCCAAGTTGGGAACTGCTGGTGGAGAGGTTATTGTGCTTTTATCTGATTGACCTGTGGGCTTAATTTTGTAAAAGTCATTCATTCTGCTGGTATCTCTGTATTTGGGAACATTTCTCGGGGTTGTGAACTTACTAAAGCATCTGTTACTGCACTTGACCTCAAAACCAGTTTGTTTTACATTAAGAGGGTTTTTTCTGCACTCTGGTGGAAGCAGAGGGAAGATTCAACCCATCTGAGCTGGAAATGGCTGGTGGAAGGCTTATTGTGTATTTATCTGATTGGCCTGATGGCTTAACTGTGTAAAATTCCTTCAACCTGCTGATGCACAAACGCGGTTACCAGTGCCATGTAAATTACTACGCAAACCTCTTCATTTTAAAATCATCTATAGGAAATTCTCACTATAATCTCCCACTGTTCATAGCTGCTCAAAGAGCTGCCATTTTGTGCAGAGGGCAGTACCACTGCAGGTCATTCCCTCCAGTACAGCTCTTTTGAATGTGTACCTTTAACTCCCACTGGATGTGGCTTGAGGCTTTAAAAAAATGAAGATATCACCTTACAGTTCTAACAAATACTCATTGACAAAGGTCAAATGTCAGTGCAGTTGTTTGCCATCATGTATGCTTCAAGATAAAATATTCTGATACCTTGTACGTAGCATGGTTTTGGAATTATTCATTCAAATATGAACAAGCAATATTTGACACCTAAAGGTGCAGTAGGAGGTAACTGAAGAAATGCCTGCAGGTGCACTTGGCTGGAATGAGTTAATAGCATACCATTAAACACTCTCACTTAGACCTTTAAGTGACTGTCCTGTACTACTTCCCATCTACTAAGGATCTGGTATAATGGATAGGTACTTCCCTGTCATCTCTGTTTCTGGCCTGTTGGATATGGGCATCCTGAGGCAGTGTAGTAACTGCCTCATGTTCACTGACTACCATTTAATTTTAGAACATACAAACGCAGTGTGTGAGAGATGTAGATACACAATGTCATTGGAGGGAAAACTCTCACATACACACATGAGAAATGCAAACCAGGTTGTCAGTGTTACACCCAAAACATTTACTACCAACACTAAGGAACAAATGCATAGACCCAGATATGTGGAGGTACTCACTTGTAATCTACCCAAACATCCAAGACCTCCTAAAAGCATCTCTTAGTGACCCCTTGCACACTCAAAAAAGATAGCAACTCACATAACACATAACTCTGAAAATCCTGGTTCCAGGCGCATAAGGCAACACACCACACAGCTAAACATTCTAGATCTGATTATGTCATTTTCATTCGTTCCTCAATTAATGGGGTCAGATCCATTTTGGCCATTTTCTTCAGATTCTATGATTTGACTCTAGAGCTCCTCCCTTACCCATAATGCAACAGATAACTGTATTATCTTGGATCTCATTTGCTGCTTTTCAAGATCCTATGGGATTGTGATTGCTTGAGCTCCTTGTGGGTTATAGTGAGTGGATAGTTTGTATTTTCTATATAGTTTTCTATGTATATTTTCTATGTTCCCCTTTATGTACTAAGACTATCTCCCTTGCCCTTAAAAATATTTCCTTACTGAGTTTCTTCAGTAAACTTTTACCATCATTGTTGATAGCCCATTTCCTTCTGTTTACTTGAAGGTTTGTTTGTTCTTCTTTCGGCTTTTCCCGGTTAGGGGCTGCCACAGCGGAACTCTGGTCCGCTAATGATTGGCAGTAGATTTTTTACGGGTGCCGAGGTGCCAACTCGACACCCAACCTTCAACAAAGGCACACCCATTCTACGCATGTCTTTCGAACGCCACTCAACCGCAGGGAGGACATGCAGACTCCACACAGAAGGCACTCCTGCCGAGAATCGAACGGGAGCAACCCTGTTTACTTGAAGGTAATATTTTTTTATTCCAGTGTTAGTACTTAGCTCTTCTTCCCTTTTTCCTGCCTTCCTGTGTAATAAAAATAAAAAAACAAACACAAAAATTTTTTATGCGCACATTTTTCTTGCCCTTTTTTTCTAGTATGATTGATATGCCTACTGATTTCAAAACGTGCACTTCCTGTGGGCATAAGATCCCCATTTCTGATGCCCACAGGGAATGTGTTTATTATTTGGGCCCAGCACATCTGGAACCTCCTGCTCCATTTGTGTGGCCTTTAATGCTACAGCGATAAGTGATAGAAAAAATAAGTTAATTTTAAAAGGTTTCCTTCTGGCCTCAGCTTTTTCTACAGGCACTTTTTCAGGGGTTCAAACTCCCTTCCAAAAATAGAAGGAGCCCAGGGAGCACCATAAAAGCTCACCTGCTAGGTCTCTTCTTTCCTCACCTTCTTCAGAGCCTCCTTAGAACGTTTACAAGACCTCAGATCTGAAGTCCTCAAATCCGCCACCAACTACAGTCAAAACTACTTGGCCCCGTCATCCAAGATTTTCTCTGGATCCAGTATCCCTGAGATTGAGGTCTTCTTTTTTTACTAGAAACTCCCAAAATGTTGTCCAGGCCACCTTCAACTTCCTATTCTGTTAGGTCTTCTTGAAGCCTTTTTGAGTTGGAGGTGGAGCAGATGATGAGAAAATTCCTCATAACACAGATCCAGATGGGGGTTCTCTGGGCTCCACCTCCCATCTGATTTGTGAGCCTTCAATTTTCTTTCATTGTTCTCAGAGCCAAAATGTCGGCATCGGATCCGAGGGGTTGACTTTGACTCTGAAATTTTCTGAGCTGTCACTTCCTCTTGTAGCTTTAGCATTAGATAGCTCAACTCTGACTCCTCCCTCAGAGTGGAGAGTTGGGGAGGCCCAGGGGTTGTCTGCTCCAAGAGTATCAGCTATGGTGGAACTGTCCTCAGCTGCTAGAATCTAAAGAAAAAAACTGAATCAGACCCAAGGATCACATCCAAACCCATTTGTTGAGGAAGAATGAAAATAGACAACACAGATGCATAGCTATGGTGAGTACATAACTTTTATTTATTGGGGTTTCTATTGTAAGACATACTGATGTCTCCCTTACCAGGCTAAACAAGAAGATCACAGTGAGATGTCTGTCTGGAGCCAGGATCCACCAAATCATGCATGCACTTAGGTTTTTAAACCACAAGTACCAGTATGACACGGTCATAGTCCATGTGGCATAAACGACCTAAGATGTACCATACTGGACTACATGAAGAAAGACATGATGGAGCTCTCTGAATATGAGTCCCAGGTGGATATGACTCTAGCTTTGAGTAACATCCTACCTTCACCAATTATGATGCCACAGTACTAGCAAAAAATTATTGACTTCAATAGTTGGTTTAGTTTTTGATGTCACAACAAGGGGATGCAATATCTGTTAGTTTGGGGACACGTGATTGACAAATTATGATGCTTTGCCAGAAATGGTTTGCAGTTGTCACCACTTGGCTTCTTGACACTGGCAACAATATCTATCCCCATAGTGCCTTTTTTAGTCAATGCCAAGTTGTTAAATCCTTCAGCATAAATAAAATCACTCATGACTACCTGAAGGTACTGCTGCTCAGTGCTAGGAGTTTAAATAAAAAGCTGCACTCCCTGGAGGCAGTCCTCACCCTGGAGAATGCACACATATGTGCAGTTATGGAAATGTGGTTCATAACCATGGAAAATAACCTGGCTGTTCTATGTCCAACTAACCATAGGTGCGACCCCTTATCATATCCTTGATTGCTACAGATCCTCTGACATGAATCTGGGAAACCACACCTCCTACCTAAACCTACTTCAATATGTTATCATTCAGTCTAACACCATACTTATGTGTGACCTCAGCTACTCTTCTATAAACTGGGAGACTTATTTGACCCACAATTCACTTGCTCAGAGGTTTTTAGACTTCAGTAATGCAAACACCCTGGAGCAACTAGAACATGGGGGGGGGAGTTACTGCTCCCTCCCGTGCATTAACTCCTCCCTGGTAAGATCTGACTACAAAATTATCTCCTTTAGTATTATACCTAACCTATAACCCCCATCAAACTCCAAACCTGTTAAGAACTTTGTTAAGGCCAATTTCCTCAAACTAAGGGATAGCTTATTAAACTTCTAAGCCTCTCTGAACCTGGATGACACCAAGGCCTACTCTGAGCTGTACACAAAAGCACTGTATAACCACATTCATAGCTGCATAGAGGAAGCATTACTTGTTTGAGTCAAAACTATGATTACTGACAAAAATAAATCACGCTGATGGACCCCTAGCAGAAACAGAGTATTCAAAGAAAAAAAGGAAAAAAAAATCCTCTCCAAAACCAAGAAGGAACAGGAAAAACAGTGCAAAAAGACAATCACTTGTCTAAACAAAACAATTAGAGATCTGGTCAAATCTGCCAAAGCAAACTATGAGGCAAAGATATCTTCCCAGGTGAAAGATAACCATAAGACTTTTTTAATTATGTTCGCAGCGTCAGGGGAAATGCTCAGCAGTGTGCCGTCCGACTTAATCATGAAAAGCAGCACTTAACATCCAGCCTGAAACTGTAGCAAACCTGCTGGCTGACAATTTCAGTTCAAACTTCTCCCCCATCACCTCCTACCAAATAGCTGCGACCATCCTCCTAGTGGTCATTACAAGGGAAGACGTCCTTACTGTGCTGCTAAAGCCAAAAAAATCACCCTCCATGGGTTTCAACAACAGTCTGGGATGCTTCTTAAATAGCTTCAAACAGACTCTATCAGGGCCACAAGAAACTCTCTTTAACCATAGCCTCCAGTCTGGCTTTGTCCCAGAGGAATGGAGGACTGCAATAGTCATCCCTCTGCACAAGGGGAGCCCATCAACTGACTCAGGGAACTACAGACCCATAAGCTTGACCAGTCTTATCTGCAAGACCATGGAATGAATTATCATGGGCCTCATCAATAATGACATAGGAACTCACCAGACACTGGACCAGACCCAATTTGGCTTTCTCAAAGGAAGATCTTACCTCCTCAGTCTGGTGGACTTCTTCAAGAAATTCACCAGGGCCATGAGTGAAGCTAAAACAGTACACACCATTTATCTAGACCTGGCCTAAGCTTTCAACACAATCCCTAACTCAGGGATCATAGATAAACTTACTGAGTTAGGCATACACCCCTACATCATTAGATGGATAGCAAACTGGCTCATTGACAGGACACGTTATCCAGACAGATGAATCCACCTCCTATAAGTAACCTGTTACTAGTGGTGTCCTACAGGCTAAGTGTTGGAACCCCTCCTGTTTGGTATACACTTCTCTGAAATGAAGGCCAATGTTGGGGGCCTCTGGCTCACCAAGTTTGCCAATTACTGCAATCTAGGAGCAGTCATTAAATCCCTAAACGATGTTGACATGCTACAGACAGGCTTAAAAATGACAAACACCTGGTGCCAAAATCATAGTCTGAGACTAAATGCTAATAAAATGCATGATCATACCCTTTGCTAAATCAGATAGCCCTTCAAATTATAATATTGATAGCACACCCCTATAAGTAGACCCATCGGTGAGGGACCTAGGAACACAGATAGATACTAACTTAAACTTTGACCAACAGGTAGTGACAGTAGTGAGGAAATCCTTGTGTGTGGCTGAACCTATAAGTTAAGGTATGGTATCTAGACCAAACAAAGTCATAGTGTCATTGCACTCAGCTCTCATCAGGCCCATAATCGAGTACAATGCTCCCTTCTGCATGTACCTAACCAGGCATTTATACTAATTGGAGTGGCCCCAGAGGTTTCTCACTAAAAAGGTACAAAGTGTAAGACACATGTCTTATGTAGACTGACTAAAGGCCCTATCCCTTTACTCCGTAACATATCATTTATTGAGAGGTGACTTATGCCTGACCTGCAAGACATTCTCTGATCCAGCCCTAATGAAAATGTTACATATTTGAAAATTTTACAAGCGTTACATGTTCCATGGACCTGAACCTTATTTGTGACTCTAACAGAACGTGCTGGAGAAACAGATTAGTATCCCAAAGGCTACCTCATCTTGGAATAACCTACCCATCTTTGTAAAACAAAGCCCATCCTCACGTTCTTCAAAAATAATTTGGATAAATGGATGGGGAACTATAAATTCACTCCCAGGGTACTGTCCATGTCCCTTATAGACAGATCAGTCTGTAAAATGACTCAGGGGTCCAAAACTCAATAACCACTACACTGATTCTACCCCATCCCATATCCGGGGAATTAAGATATAATACTGTCATATCCTGGGTGTTATTGGCTAGGCTTGTAAAGGCTCTTGTGCCATTAGCCTAGTAATCACCTATGAACCTATAAAAACCATGCTTCAGCTAGCTGTAGACCTCCATAACTACCAGAGGTGCGAAAATGAAAATGTCTCTGGGCAGAGACAAAAAAACACTTCCTTACAATGGATTATTGCAAAAAAAACTTTTGTCTTAAGGAAAAAGATCCAAACTGAAAACAGTGCTATTACTCAAAAAACATGCATTGTCAATATTTTTAGAAAGTTTTACGTAGTCACTAAACCTTCAAAGCTATTACTAAGTAATTTTTAAGCAGATTTTAACACAGACCATAATACCCATTATTGAAACAAAAATTACCACTCACACAACACAGCACAACTGGCCTTAATCAGATTCTGGTTGTAAACTGCACCTCCCCCCCGACAGAGACACACACACACACACACACACACACACACACACACACACACACACACACACACACACACACACACACACACACACACACACACACACACACACACACACACACACAACACTATAGAACTGCCACCACCGGCTACCATATACCAAAGAAAATGTTGCCACTCATCTGCCCTGCTTTCCTGCAAAATTAGTATTACTGTGCTTGTAATAATCTCCTTTCTCAGAGGTACAGCAATCTCAGAGTTATTTATTTATTTACTGACATTTAAAAACTGGGAAGGTGAGCTGATCAAGAGACCTTTTCAGCCATGACCTTGACCCATAAGAGCAACAGTTTAGTACATCAAATAAAGATAATAAAATGCAGATTTGCAACACGTATTTTGAGCAGTGAAATATTTACAATGCAGATAAAGACAATTGCAGATTTACAAACAATACTTTGAATGCACAGAATTAAGTGGTGACGTCTTCATTCAAAATTGTGTTTACAGTGTGTAATGGTAAATGTTTTGTGCTTTACAGTTGCCGGTAGAAAAATATTCAGGAATATCACACTTGCTAATAATAGTATAATAAATGTTAAAAATCAAATAACAATTACTTTATGTAAGAAACAGGTAAGTGGGAGGCACAACCTCCGATGTCAAAGGGGTACAAAAACATCTTGAAACTTACACAACAAGTGCCTGGCTCCATGGCATGCAATGATAAAATCCTAACTATGACTGAGATATAAGTAGCAGATGATGTACTTTAAGAGCCAGGGTGAGGTAGGATTGAACAGAAATTGTTTTTTCAGTCACTGCAGGGTTGAGAGAGGGGATTCTGCTCTTGGTGCCCTGCAAATAGATACTTACTCTGTATGTGTAGGACCAGTTTGATGTGGGCTTTATATTACAAGGTGGTAAGAGTAGCTGCCAAAGTGTGTGTGTGTGTGTGTGTGTGTGTGTGTGTGTGTGTGTGTGTGTGTGTGTGTGTGTGTGTGTGTGTGTGTGTGTGTGTGTGTGTGTATGTATATGTGTGAATAATGATTTTACATTTCTTATGTCAGCCACTTAAGGAGGAGTTAGGTCCAGATGGGACAGGATCAAAGGCACAAAGAAACTTTATGGCTTCCTGGATAATGGCCCTTCTGTATGGCTGTTGCACTAGGGCATCTGGGAAAGACCCCATGTTTGAGGGAACAAAGGGACTTGGGTCCAGCAAGAGAGACTTGATGATGGGCAGCATAGAAGCAAAAATGATACAGGAAAAAAATCTGTTACAGCAGATTTTATAATTCACTGCTTTGATAGGAATAGCACTCTAATTACTGAACTACTGGCACTTGCACTGTCAAATAGGGAACTCAGGTCTATATCAGCATTTCGAAAACTTAATAGTTCGAATCACAAAATATCAAACCGAAATGATCGAACTATTAAATTTTCGAATGCCGATATTAAAAAAAAAACAAAAACCTAAAGGGTGTAGGCAGGGGGGCAAGCCCCCCTGCACCACCCACGTGGGGGGCTGCACCCCTCACACCCCCTGCTACTTAAATATACCAACTCTGAGACCGCACTTCATTGTAGTAAATGGAAATCTCCCCTTACAGAGATTTCCGTTTACCCATTCCATGTTCTGCACTTTTGGCATTCTCACGTCGACAATATCGCATTCAATATTGTCAACGTTCGAGATGCTGATAGGAACCCGGGAACCCATAGATATATTTTGCTTTCTATTACACAGTGTACCAAATATATTTCCTCTTTCCCCATCTGATCAATGACACAGAAATAGCTTTTTCTAATGTGGTAATGGTGTGTATGACCGAATCTCTTTGTCTTTTTTATATTCTGCACTACAGTGCCAAAAATTGCTCTCTGCAGTTATTTGAAAATACCGCATCTTGTTTCTCTGTCTTCATAAACTGCAAAGGAAAAATGCTACAGCTCTGCTCAGTAAAATCTGTTTGTGTCCCTGTGAGCATTAATAAACCATGTTCTTCTTCTTCTGGCTTTTTCCCGGTTAGGGGTCACCACAGCGGGTCACCTGTCCGCTCATGATTGGCAGTGGAGTTTTACAGTGTCGAGTTGCCAGCCCGGCGCCCAACCTTCCACAGAAAGCACACACATGTACACACTCACACCTAGGGCCAATTTAGAGTATCCAATCCACCTACAGCATGTCTTTGGGATGTGGGAGGAAAACGGAGCACCCGGAGGAAACCCATGCGACCACAGGGAGGACATGCAGACTCCGCACAGAAGGCACCTCAGCCGAGAATCAAACCAGAGAACCTCTTGCTGTGAGGCAGCAATGTTAACCCACTGCACCACCATGGCCGCCCATTAATAAACCATGTTAATGTGCTTTATTGTTGCTTTGTACAATGCTAAAAGTTGCTTTCCAGAATCTTTTTAAAACGTGTTGCCTTCCTTCCTTCCTGTGATTATAAAAAATATATCAAAATGAAATAGCTTCATTCAGAAGAATCCATTTCACGATCTTGTGTTCATAGGTAAGTACTAGGCAATCGGTCTCCAGACCATTACAAGACCAGCTGGTAAATGATATTATAAAGTTCCCTCCAGCGTCAAGGAGGGCAACATAAAATAATTTGTGGGAGAATTTCAGGCATCCAGTTATCTAGTTTTTACTTTAAATGTTTCAAGGGTGCTGCATTGCTTGACATGTAGTGGAAGTTTGTTCCAGAGGTGAGCGATAATATGATATGTGAATCTGTCATGTCATGTGTCTTTATCTATTAATGAAAATGTAGTTCCTTTAACCAAATATTTAAGTAACCAGTTGTTCTGCAAGAGAATAAGAGATCTAAGAGGGTTGGATCTTTCATGACTCAAAAAGCTAGATACAAATCTTCATGGAGGAGTCAGTAAGAAACCAAGTACAGAGAGAGAGAGATAGAGAGAGATGGGGGGGGGGGCACTCAGTTTATGCAGATAATTGAGGCTCTTAAGAACATTTTGTCAGGAATCTCTAGATTTCTCTCAAATGAGTGATGTATTTAGATAAATACATGTCAAAAGGGCCATTTTATTCAATAATGTCTGTTATGAGATATGAGTAAATAGAGGTTAAGACATCTTTTGACATAGAGAGGAGGGACACTTTTAGAAATTATATGATACAGATAGAAGGCTTTTCAAAATACTTTAGAGAAATGATGGTCAAAAGATAAGGAACTATTAACAAGAGTGCCAAGAACCCTTATGACAGTGTTTTATTGAGTGGGTATGTCTCTGCATGGGCTGACATGGAAATGTTTTCTTTACCAAAATGAACTATAGTAGAGTTTTCATATTTAATTTGAAGTCATTGTCCTTGCGCCAGTTGATAACATAGGCTAACCCATGCAGAAGCAATTGTACGTCAGTTAACAGCATCCAGTTTACTGTCATCTATACAGTGTTAGTAACATTAAATGGGATAGAAGTAAGGATGCTGCATGTTCAAATGTAATACATTTTAATGAAGAGTGGGATTATGTGATACTGGGGTCAGCCAAAGGCGCAAGTTTTTGAGATGAAAGGCACTTAGTGCAGTATTGTGAAAAATAAGCTGCAGCAATGTGGAGAGAAGGGACATACAGCTAAAAGTAATGAACTAAAGTGTAATGCCCAAAGGCATTTTTTGTTTCATCATCCTATGTTGCAGGATAAATGAATAGCTGAAAAAAATGCTGAAAATAATATCAAAGACTATGCAAGGGTGCTGGAACCATAGAGCAAGGAGGGAGCCCACACTGTGTTGTACTTTAAAGGGAGTAGATGCCGGAGCCCTGTGAATGTCCTCCTTTGGAAGAGTTATCTAGTAACTATGAACCTGGTATCAGTTTGCCATCCATTCCCTGTTGCAATATTACTAGCTTATCATTTTTTAATGTAACATAGGCAATTCTTCAAGGGCAACAGGCACTTTATTTTATATGAAACAATGAAATATAATGTTGTTTGCAAGCAACAACCTCTTCATTAGTTACAGATATCCTTTTATGTGGTAGAGATTGTGCATATTTATTGATATTGGTGGATTGTAATGACAGAAATTTGAGTAGTCTTTTATGATGGCAATGTTCTGAACTGGGCAGTTTTGTCATTATTGGGTAACAAATTTTGTTTCATTGCTTACTGGAAAAATGTGCAAAACAATAAATTTAAAACATGCTCTAACACGTGTGCTGTATTATACAATAAATATAATTTAATACAATCAGGAAGGTGAGTCAAATAATGCATACCTGTATGCATGGTCCTAAAAATGTATAAGGAGCCTATGGTTTGAAAACAGCCCAGAGGTAAGCTTAGTCCTCCACTGGCCAGATGCAAAATGAATGTGGGTTTTCATGCCCTTTCAGTGAATGTGAGTTTCAAGGACAGAAAAGTTTACTGCTCGTGCTAAGTCTGTTTTTATTGCGAGACTGTATTGTTTGTTTAGCAAATGGCTGTCAGTGTTTGTGCTATTTTATTTCAATATTTGTAATCACTGTAAAAGTAAATAAGAAAATAGTATGCATACTGACAGGTTTGAAAAGTATTTATGGTAATTGAAGAGAAATAGCCAAGTAATGGAACACTGGAGTGGCTGGGGAGGGGGCTGCTGCTGGAGCGGTAGGAGGCTGCTGGAAGAGGGAATGTTTGGAGGGGGGACAATCTATTACCCTGCCTAGGGCTCCATTTAACCATGATCCAGCTCTGGTAAGACCAATCAGGAAAAATGCAAGCACCAGAAGGGTAATTGGCTAAGCTTACAATTGCCCTTTTTTGATCACTAAGTACCCCTCTCACCCTCCACCCCCCCCCCCCCCGGCCTTCAACAGCTTCCAGCACCTCTGAGAATATGAGAAGAATGTTGTAGAAGAGAATAGAAAAGAAAAATATATAATAATTTCAGAAGAAATGGAGTTAAATATTTGGGAAAAATATGTTGTTATTCAGGAAGAGAATGGGTATGAACTATTTGGAAGTGATGAAGAGGAGGAGGATTCTGACACTGGAAAAGAACAAGGACAAAATAATGAAAAGTTAGTAGGAGGAAGGTTAAGAAGAAGGAGAAGAAAACAGAATAAGATGGAAAGAAAGGAAAGGGATGCTGTAAAGATACTAAGTTATTGACATCAACACCATTATAAACAATGCCAGAGGGTTAATGGTTATTGAATGCTGTGAGAAAGTAAAAGTATAAATTATATAATTATTAGATACAATGTGTGTCAAAAATAGAAAAAAAATAGAACTGAGGCCTTATGGGAAAACATGATCATATGGTCTGTAGAAAATGAAGAATGTTCAGGTATATGGATTTTGATAAGAAATTAAAATATTAGAATGGTGTGTGTGTGTGTGTGTGTGTGTGTGTGTGTGTGTGTGTGTGTGTGTGTGTGTGTGTGTGTGTGTGTGTGTGTGTTTGTGTGTGATATAAGAAAAGGAGAAAGATTTTTAATTTGTGCATACAAAAATATGACAGACAGGAGCCTATGTATAAGGTCTCAGAATATGGTTTGGTTAATATGTTTATCATTATGACAGTAGATTTTAACTGCAATTTGAGGAAGGAGAAGGGTAAAATAACACAAGATGTGAAAGTATTGAAGCAAATACAAGCTCTAGGGACTTGAATTTTGTCTGTAACTAAAATAGAAGATGCTGGATTGACTGATATGTGTCCCAGGGGCTGGCTGTCCTACGGAACAGGCTTCCCATCCATGTGAAGCTAAGTTCAAAGTCAAAGTCCATGTCAAAAGTCAAAGTAAATTTTATTATCATTCAGATTCCACAACAAGTGCAACTGAACAAAATTACATTACTCCAGGCTCTATGTGCAAACATCTAACATGTACAACAATTCACATTACTACATGTTTGTTTATAATTGTCCACAATTGTTTAAACACAAAGTATTTTTCTTTAAGCGTTTTGTTGATGACATCTTTTTGCTATGGGGAGGGGGGGCACTCTGATTTTATTTTATTTACTGATTATTTAAATCAAACAACAATTCTTTTAAAGTTTACATCAGAGTACTCTCAGAACAAGATAAACAATTTAGATATCAAATTAAAAAGAAATGAGAATAATATTATAATTGCAGTTTATAAGAAAGAAGTTCAAGCAATCAGATATATAGTGGGTATAAAAAGTGTACACACCCCTGTTAAAATGCCAGGTTTTTGTGATAAAAATGAGACCACATTAAATAATTTCAAAGCTTTTCCCACCTTTAATGTGACCTATAACCTGTACAATTCAATTGAAAAACAAACAAATCTGTTAGGGGAAAAATATAAAAAAAAAAAATGTACAATAAGCTGGTTGCATAAGTGTGTGCACCCTTAAACTAATACTTTGTTGAAGCACCTTTTGATTTAATTACAACATTCAGTCTTCTTGGGTACATACCTGCCACCAATTAAAGAGACTCTGTTTAACCCCAAATAAAGTTCAGCTGTCTTAGTAGGATTTTCCTGACATTTACTCAGTTGCCTGCTACAGCAAAAGCCATGGTTCACAGAGAGCTTATAAAGCATCAAAGGGATCTCATTATTGAAAAGTATCAGTTAGGAGAAGGGTACAAAAAAATTTCCACAGTATTGGATATACCGTGGAACACAGTGAAGAGAGTCATCAAAAAGCAGAGAAAATATGGGACAACAGTGACGTTGCAAAGAATTGGATGTCCCTCCAAAACTCATGTAAAGACAAGATGAAAACTGGTCAGGGAGGCTGCCAACAGACCTACAGCAACATCGAAGGAGCTGTAGAAATTTCTGGAAAGTACATGTTGTGTACTACATGTAACAGCAATCTCCCGCATTCTCCATATGTCTGGCCTGTGGGGTAGGGTTGCAAGACAGAAGCCTTTTCTTTCACAGAAAAACATCCAGGCCCAGCTAAAATTTGCAAAACAATACATCAATTCTCCCAAAAGCATGTGGGAAAATGTGTTATGGTCTGATGAGACCAAGGTTGAACTTTATGGCCACAATTCCAAAAGGTATGTTTGGTACAAACACAACACTTTGCATCACCAAAAGAACACCATTCCCATGGTGAAACATGGTGGTGGCAGTATCATGCTATGGAGCTGCATTTCCCCAGCTGGAACTGAGGTTTTAGTCAAGGTGGAGGGAATTATGAACAGTTCCAAATACCAGTCACCTTTGGCCCAAAAACGTCAGGTGTCTGCTAGAAAGATGAAGATGAAGAGGAACTTCTCCTTTTAAGACAAAAATTACCCCAAGCATACATCCAAATCAAAAAAAGAATGGCTTCACCAGAAGAAAATTAAAGTTTTGGAATGACCCAGCTAGAGCCCAGACCTAAATCCAATAGAAAATCTGTGGGGTGACCTGAAGAGGGCTGTGCTCTGTGCACAACAGATGCCCTTGCAATCTGACAGATTTGGAGCACTTTTGCAAGGAAGAGTGGGCAAATATTGCCAAGTCAAGATGTGCCATGCTGATAGACTCCTACTCAAGAAGACTGAATGTTATAATTAAATCAAAAGGTGTTTCCACAAAGTATCAGTTTCAGGGTGTGTACACTTATGCACTCAGCTTATTGTATGTTTTTAATTTTTTATATTTTACATTTTTCCCGTAATGATTTGTTTGTTTTTCAATTGAATTGTACAGGTTATAGGTCACGTTAAGGGTGGGAAAAGTTTTGAAAATATTTTTTGTGGTTTCTTTTTTTTATATCACAAAAACCTGGCATTTTAACAGGGGTGTGTACACTTTTTATATCCACTGTATGCACAGAAAGAGTACGCATGCATCACATGCGTTTAAAGGTATGGTTAAAAGTCAACTACTTTGGGTCGGTCGATTATAGAGGAATTTTAAAGAGTGCGGTTATGATGACATCCTAACACAAGAACTAAATAAATGTACAACACAGATGGAACATTATGGTAAGTACATAACTTCTTTTTTACCCATGCTAAGGTGTATGTTACAGCCTGTGTTCCCACTTAAACTGATTGCTGTCTTGTTTTTTCTCTCTCTCTCTACTCTTCCCAGATATGAAAAGCAGCTTGTATATTTTCAGATAACATTAACTTTTAGTCCTAAGAAAAAGTACACTGTTTATATTTAAATAAAACTAAATTGCACTGTGTTCTATTAACTCATTGCATCCGAGTGACACGTCCAGGTGTATCTGCAGTTACCTCCTACTGACGCCTCTAGGCATCAAATATTGCTTGTTTGTATTTGCATCAATAATTTCAAAACCATGCTATGTACAAGGGTTTAAAAGATTTAATCTTAAAGCTTACACAATGGCAAACGTGAATGTATTAATATTGGACCTCTTTCTAGTGCAGGCAAACAGATATAAACTGTTGTTTTTATGATATTAATTTCTACATATATAATTTTCACGTTTCTAAATATCTCAACAACCAAGTAACACACACAGAACTCCTTAGTCTCATATGAAAGCTCTTAGCTAGATGAATTATTTGCTGCTGATAGTATGGATGGAACTTGAGTGGTTGCTAAGATATTGTAAGCTGTTTGCAAAATATTACAGATTTAATAGTTACTGTATTACTGCAATCTGTAAAATTCAGTTTAAGACCTAGAACCTAAAAACACTACCACTATAAAATAGTTTGTGCTGAAGGATCTGCCATTTATACTTCTTTCAAAACCCCTGTGGTTTCAGATATATGAACATATATTTGAAATGTGATGACATAATTTGATTCTGTCGAAAGGCTTTGGCTCCGCCCATTGGAAATTACAGTGCAAACTTCCTGAGCTCTGTTGGAGTGAATGAGTTAAATATTAAGGCTGCAAGGGAGGTTATTACCTCTTTTTCACTGCTCATAATTTCAAATGTATTTTTTTCACTAAACTGCTTGCCATTGTATCTTTAAAGTTTACATTTCCCTCAGGACAAAATACTCAGAATTCTCAAGATTAACTGCTTGCATCTGTAGACAGCTTGTCTCCATGGAAATGTACTCAGCAATGGGTCTTTGTAAATTTCCTTAAGAAAAGAATGCACCTCTGCCATCAGCTACAGACATCTCAACACTACTCAACATTTGTCAGTGGAAAACAGACAAGCTAATATCTTTGTAATCATAAGAAGCTTATCATTTTATCTTATTTTTAAAGCCTACATGCTTACAAAAACACGTTGTGAATTTTCATTCATTCTCAACCTATGGGTCCTGATCCAATCCTTAGATCCGACTTTCCTGTTAAACTAGTTCATGGCCTCTAACATACTCTCAAGCTCCTTCCCTACCCATAGTGCACCACCTGTAGTATCCTGCTTTACTAGAAAGGCTCACCCAGACTCTGCTACACTTTGCTGTGAGGGAAAGATTAGTTTGCTTTTTATTTGTTGCAGTTTGTATTACTTTATTGCCTTTTTCTATTTTGAATACTGTGATTTGTTTTCTTTACCTTCAGTTTTATTTGTATTCTGCTTTTAACTGCATATTAAAACTTGAAAAGAGCTCTGTCTCTTGTGAGTCAGGCAGAAATAATTTTTCCACCCTCCCACCAATTATTATTGTGTACTTAAACACCACTGTCTTTCTAGTTGCTTGCCCTTATGTTAATTTGACCATATATCTCAATTCCTCTCTGCTTTTACTGGCTTGTGTGAGTAAGCACAAAGTTATCATTTTGTGAAATCACTCCCCTTCAACTATTTAAATGTACTGGCCATCCTACTGTATTTCATCGTATCAGAATACAAAAGTGACCACTCCCTTTTAATCTGTCTTTCTGTTTTAAAAATAGTGACTGTCCACTAAAACTTAACTTTTTAGACAGGTAAAACTTAAGTTACCTACTTTCACATCTAATACCTCTAGTGCACACTGCAGTGTTTAGGATAAACTATTGTTTTCATCTTACCTTTAAGTATCTATTGCAAGACCACCAGTTATTGAAGAGCCCACATTCTGCCTCTCAGTAGTCATCTTGGGATTAGTGCTTCTGGTTTCTCCTGGTGAGAGAAGGAGCACAGTTACATTATTTCCTGGAGACTACTGATTACCAGAAAGCTTAATAACTGCTTTAAAGGAGACAGCTTGGAATCTTTGCTTATATTCTGATCCTGGTGAGAGTAGGAGCAGAGTGCATTGATTCCTGACTCTTTCTGGTTGGAGTCCCTGTGAAAAGCACTTGCTCTAAAACCTGCTGGAAAGCACTAGGAAGCCTTAAACTGATACAAGCACTAAAGTCTCCTTGTTAATAAGGAGAAATTAATCATAGGCACTAAACAGCCTATAATTGCAAAGTACCTTGCCAAGGTAAGGGAAAAAAGCTCTTGTACTTTCCAAAAAAAAAAAAAAAAGGCACCTAACCAGGCATGTAAAAGGGTCAGCTTCCAGTGATTTCTCCTGTCCACCTGGCGAATCTGGGCATACTGGGGCAATGCAGCAATTGCCTCATGTATACAGACAACCCTCTCCTCCTACCACCCAGCACTACAACCTGCGAGAGATGCACTTACATAGCCAAACTGGAAGCAAAGCTCTCGCCAGCCAAGATTGTTCCAGACAATCAAGAGGAGAAGGTTAACTCCTGCATTCTACCTCAGGCAACACATAGCCCTTCAAAACCCTCACTATCAACACCCACACATAGCAACACTAAACCCACATATGCAGAGGCCCTTAACATTAACCTATCCAAGCAACAAGGACCTCTGAAGCTGAAACGCAAACAAACACCAATCACAACCAAAGTATCACATAGCTCACAACACCAGTGTGCCACCCAACAACATCCCCTAAGGCAAGACAATGTACCAAACACTTTGGTCATAGGTGACTGTATAGTCAGGCACACTGATGTCCCACTCACCAGGCTGAACAAGGAGAAAATTACAGTCAGCTGCCTGTCGGGTGCCAGGTTCCACCACATAACGCGTACACTCAAGTCACTCCACAAGTACAAATACAACTCTGTCACTGTTCATGTTGGAGTGAATGACTTGAGACGTACCTCCCTGGACTACATGAAGAGTGACATGGGAGAGCTCTTGGATCATATGGCCAGGTAGGTAGCCCTGAGTAGCATCCTGCCTTCACCCAGAATCATACCACAGTATAAGGACAAAATGATTGACTTCAACAATTGGCTAAGCTTCTGGTGTCATTCAGAGGGGATCCAGTATCTGTCTGCCTGAGATGACATGATCGATAAACCACGATGCTTTGCCAGAGATGGTCTGCACCTGTCGCCCCTGAGATTCAGGTAACTGGCTAAGGCTTTTGCCACCCCTATAGTGCCTTTTTTAGGCAAGGCTCAAAGGACAAAACCACCACCGTAACAGGTACAAGTATGCAAAATCTGAAGGTAATGCTACTCAATGCTAGAAATCTAAACCTCAAAATGCACTCTCTCAAGGCACTCCTAAAAATGGAGAACATCTATATCTGTGCAGTAACTGAGACCTGGTTCAAGGCTCCAGAGAGCACCCCTGCAATACCGGGCTACAACTCTTACCACACTTCGGCCACCAAACCAGGACCGAAACACTAAAGGTGGAGAAGTGTCCATATTCACCAAGGATATTCACACCTCCAGTCTAGTTGCCCAAAACAATGCATCCAAAAGTCTCCAGGTGCAACTAACACTAGGTAAGACTGCAATCCAAATTGTAGCTTGCTACAGATCCCCCACCATGCCCCAAGATTCTCACTACACCTTTCTAAACATACTGTAAAATATTAAGATACAACCAAACACCCTAATACTGGGTGATTTCAACTACCCTGCCATTAACTTGGAAAACTAATCGTGTACCAACACCTTTGCCCAACGGTTCTTGGAATTCATAAATTCCAATGCCCTGGATCAACTAATCCATAGTCCCACCAGGGACTCCAACATCCTGTACCTGGTCATTACAAACATGGGAAATCGATGCTTCATGCCAGTGTTCACCCCCTCATTGGTAGGTCTGACCATAAGCTAATCACCTTTGACATCAACATCCCACCCCCACCCCCCAGTAAGGAAACAGCTGTAAAAAACTTCTCCAAGGCCAACTTCATGTTACTCAAGTCAGAAGTGACAAACTTCATGACACCTATGGAGACGGGAACTGAAAGTTCGACTGCCGAATCCTACACTAAAGAAATGTACGAGCACATCCACTCGTGCATGAATTGTGCCACCCCAAATAGAACCAAGACTCTTTCCTCAAAAAAAAAGGATGCCAATCTGGTCGTCCCTTGTCATAAACAAACTATACAACAGACGGAAGAAACTGTTGCAGAAAAGAGGAAAATCCCAGGATGCAAAAAACTCCCTTACCAGCCTCAGTAAGAAGCTGAGATCCCTCATAAAATCCTACAAAGCTAGTTACGAAAATAAAATTGCCAAAGATTCCAAAAACAGCTACAAGGCATTCTACAGCTATGTCAAGAATCTAAATGGCACTGCTCAGATCTGCTCTGAGCTACAAAAGAATGGCATTAAATATACTGATCCCAAGGACATTGCCAATTTCCTGGCAGATCGATTCAGTTCCAACTTCACCCCCTCTCACCACATAAAGGGCCCATCTCAATACAGAAAGATTGCCAAATTCTGGTAATCACAGCCACACAGGTAAAAACCACACTCTCCAAAGCTAAAAATACAGCATCCATGGGACAGGATGACATCCCGGCTGTGTACTACATGAACTACAAAATGAAGTGGCACCTCACCTAACTGACATGTTTAATCATAGCCTCACCTTAGGCTTCATGTCCACTGAGTGGCCCACAGCTACAGTTATCCCACTCCACATAGGGGCATCCACCTTGGATCCTGGGAACTACTGTCCCATCAGTCTGACGAGCCTGATTTGCAAGGCCATGGAACGTATTATCATGAATTTATAAGCAAAGACATTGGTAACCTTCAAACAATGGACCCCACCCAGTTTGGGTTTGTGAAGGGCCAATCGTGTCTCCTGAACCTGATTGACTTTTTTTTTAAATCACTCTCCAGAGCCATTGACGAGGGTAAGGCAGTCCACACAGCCTATCTGGACCTCACCAAGGCCTTCAATACCATCCCCCACTCTGAAATCATAGATAGACTTACTAAGCTGGGCATAAATCCCTACGTCACTCGATAGGTTGCCAACTGGCTTACTGACAGAACCCACACTGTAAAAGTAGCCAACTCCAAATCCACCTCCAGACAAGTGACAAGTGGAGTACCTCAGGGTTCAGTCCTGGGACCGCTGTTGTTTGGCATCTACGTCTCTGAAGTACAGGCCAACACTGAGGGACTCTGACTAACAAAATTCACAGATGACTGCAAACTGGGAGCCATTATTGAATCCCCAAATGATGTGGATATTCTACAAAAGGGCCTTGCAGAAACAGATGCTTGGTGCCAGAGCCATGGGCTCAAGCTCAATGCCAAGAAGTGTATAGTTATCCCCTTTGGGAAAAAAACATGTACCCATGAATGATCACATAGGTGGCAGTACATTAAACACCAAAAGTGTGGTAAGAGACTTAAGAACACAGGTAGACAGTGGTCTCACCTTCAATAACCACATTGCCACAACAGTCAGAAAGTCCTTCTATGTGGCACACCTCATCACTAAGGGTTTTTCATCCAGAAAAAAGGAGGTCATTGTCCCACTGTACTCATCCCTCATTAGACCCATCATAGAGTACAACACCCCATTTAGTATGTACGTCACAAGACATCTGCAACAACTGGAAAGGCCGCAGAAACACCTCACTAAAAGAATCACAGGCCTAAAGCAGATGCCCTATGCTGACCGACTAAAAAAACTCCAGCTATACTCTGTCGCATTTCGTCTACTCAGAGGCAATCTCTGCTTAACATACAAGGCCATGTGAAACCCAGAGCTGTTGGACATGCTACACTTAAAGAAATCCCAATCCATCAGAGCCACACGATCCAGGGACCTAAACCATGTCATCACAATGAACAAAACATGCTGGAGGGATAGGTTCCTGACCCAGAGACTCCCCATACTCTGGAATAGACTGCCCATACATGTCAAGAAAGAACGCCTCCTTGGCCCCCTTCAAAAGGAACCTTGACGACTGGATGGGAGATAGGAAATTTACCCCGGGGATCACGTCAGTCACCCTGCTAGACAGGGGTCCAGGGAAGTAAATATTGTGGGAAGAAATAGCCAGGGAATTGTTAAGGTTAGGCTTGTATAATAGGCCCTAGGGCCAATAGCCTAGTACCAACCTATGAACCTCCGATCTCTTTTACTGCTAGTGTCTGGAAATGGTCGTCTTCAGCTCTTGAGCTTCACATTGGGAAATAAGTGCTTCTTTTATTCTTTCCATTTCATCTCTTTACAAATGTAATCTTATCTCCTTCCCTTCCTTATAGTGGTTATCTCTTTAAACCATTTATTTGAAAAAGCTGTTTTCCATTCTAGTTTCTCTACTGCAGTTGTTGATATCTTTACTTCGTTTCTTTCCATTGGTCAGTGTGCCCTTTTTTGAATACTCTCTCTCTCTCTTTCTAGTGACGGAGTTTCTTCAGTATAACTGCTTTTTCTGTGGCAGACTCAACCTCTGTACTCTACCACACAAAAACTGATAACAGTAAAAAACAGAGAGAAAGACCATGATAATAATAAAGTTTATTGGAGAATGCAGCATTATTGGGGCTTCACTCCCTCAAATACTAACTGGGACCCTTCAAAAGTTCCAAAGGTTTTTGGTGTCATAACAAAAAAAGAGAGAGAGGGAGAAGTGGATAAATCTGGAATTTAGCTGTGGAGCTGTTGGATCTGAGGTCTGTTGCAACCCGACCTTCTTTGGATCATGCCTCCCTGCTGTCATGATTTTTACAGAATGTCTGTTCATCAAAAAATGTGTGGGATATGAGGTTCAGACTGTCCAGATTTTTGGCTAATATTTTTAGTTTGTTTCTCATAATGCTGTGGTTTCTGGCAATTCACTGGTATATTGTTGAGGACTGAAGTCAGGAAGTGCTAGCAGACATTTGATTTTCAGTCTTTGTATCCTTCAGTGCAAAACCAGTTATTCTATTAAATTTCTAAGTTTGCAAAGGCAACATTTTAATATTGTTTTAAAGGTATGATCGAATGTTGCTGTGATCCAACCCTCTTCAGTATGCTTGTGTATATGTTGAACATGTCTTCCATTTATACAGATTTGTGCTGCATGTCCTGAATTTTGCTTCATATTTTTTGGTCTGTTTGTCATAAAATGGTGGTGGTGGCTGTCTGGTACATCATTGAAGACTAAATGGATGAAAGGCAAAACTTGTTATTCTGTCTACTTCTAGGTCTGGAAGGGTAATATTTAGAATCACTCATTTTCTTACTCGAATGAGAGAGCTATGGTGATGGATCTGAGGGCTGTATTGGCCTGACCCTCTTTGGTTCCAGTTCAGATTTTTTGCTGGATCCACGCCTGTTAGGTATATCTGATACTTCTGGTCAGAGCCTAAGTCATTGAATCCAACAAACGGGTGTAGTTCATTTTATTTTTTTTTTTTTTACAGAATGTCCTGTCTCTTGTCTCAAATAATGGCATGTTACTCATAAAATGTATAACTTTCTCTTTTTGCCTCATGTTTTGGTCTTTGGATCCAGAGATTGGGGGCTGCCTTTGGATCCAAGTTCCCATTAGGTTAAGCAGACATAGCCATTGCTGGATTACAAGGGATACAGCTGTTGTCCCTCCATTGGATCTTGTACCTTTTACCTTGACAAATTGAGTCCTTATTTCAGATGGTGTCCAAAAATTTATTTCAGTCACTTTTGATCAGATCCTGGCTTTCCCTTGAATCTGAGACTTTTGACTAATGCCATTTCTGAGGTTTTTCACAGTTGCATGTGAATCTTTGAATCCATTGGGCAGAGTTGACAAAAAGGACAATATCTATATAAAGTTTTGAATTTGTCTATTTCAGACCCAGGAGTTGCTAGGGCTGTCTTTGGATCTGTGCTTTTTCCTCCAGTTTGGCAGCTGGGATCATGTTGTGATTTATCTCCTGTCCTGATCGCCTTTCTCAGATCCTGAATTTTTGGATTCAGTGAACTTCAGCCGCGCAGCAAGTCATGTTTTGAAAACCATTTTTCCCCCTTTTCTCTCACTTGACCTCTTTGGGAGAATAAGGATGGGATAATATGAACATTGAACACATATTGGATGCAAATTGGCACCGTTGGACAGGAAAATTGAGTAATATGAGTGATTTAAAACAAAAAGGGCAGCTAGCAGAGCAGAGTTCCACTGGCTGTCCTTCTGGTGCAGAGTCTGGGATGGAGGACAGTTTTGTCAGGTGTGTTTCTACATTGCCAGTGTTTCTTTTCAGATTGCTGAATTCTCTGACATATTTACAAGGCTGCAGCGAGGTCCATTTCAAATCTGTCTTGATCTCTGTTTGCTATTGACCCCCTCCTATGGTTCTACCATCAATAATTTTTTTCAATTTGACTATCCTTCAAGCTATATTAGAAAAGTCTGTTAAGTTCAGAGGATTATCATCACAGGCTGTAGAGTTCCTTTTTCTCTTTTTTATTTTCTAACTCCTCTCTCGAAAAAAAAAAAAAAGAGTGAGAAAAAAATGATCCAAGTACCTCTTTGGATCCAAGAAAGACACATTATTTGAACCGACTTTGTTGGATCTGACACAATCCAAGCCAGATTCATCTATGGCTGGATCTTCTACCTGGATAAACTTAACTAGCACACAGTATTCACCGTCAGTTGATTTGGCCCTCTCCAAGGTACCTTCCCCTTTCTATAAAGACATAGAGCTCCTTCAATATATTCCACCCATTCGTTTAGAAGAATCACAGAAGAAGATGTGGAGAAAGCAGTGAGGACGATTATCTTGGTGCAGAACCAGTTTTTCAAACTGCAACTCACACCTATATCTACTTTTTTTTTAAGATTCCAGGATTCTTTCCAAATTCTCACAATACTGTGAAAATTATTTTTCAGTAGTTACCATTTATGCATTGCATCATGCAAATTAAATTTGATACTATAAATCTTGTAGTATTTCCCCTGTAACCTGCATCTGTATGTGACAATAAATAAATAAATAAATAAAACAAGGGCGGATAGGGTCATGTTGAGTACAAACCCTTCTCACGCTCATAAGATGGTGCATGAGTTTATAAATAAGGAAGAATACATGGTTTATCTACTAGTTGTTTATAGACACTTTTATTCCTAATGAAGAGGCTGTAGTTTCCAGTTTAAAAACACAGCTTTAATCCACAAAAAGGAAGCACAAGTGCTTTCGTAGGTACAAATCCCACTTCTTCAAATGGGATTTGTACCTACAAAGGCACTTGTGCTTTCTTTTTGTGGATTAAAACTGTGTTTTTAAACTGGAAACTACAGTCTCTTCATTGGGTCCTTTTGGTTTTCATCTTATTATTGGATTCTGCTTTGTTCTTGGACCGGACTGCTCACAGAGTGTGGTGATAAGTTTTGTTTTTTGTTACTTTTATTCCTAACTACAACATATATAACATGTTAGGAAGTCTTTTCAACCAGTCTTTTCTTTTAAACAGAACAAGTTGGCAAATATGTCATAAATGTGATCCTAGCCAGATAGGTTCAAAGCCTGCATTTCATTTATCCATAACAAAGGACGTTCCTTCCTTACCAAAACCACAAAAGGATCATTCAGTCAAATTGTTGACTTCTTTCTCTATTTTTCCAATCCAGAGCGTCTATGGGTGATATATGTATGGCTACATCTTGGCCAAATCCTCATCCCTTTGTCATTCATTACAGTCAGATCTGAGCTCCAAGATTAATACAGCCTTTGGTTCAGTTGTACCCAGAAATATCAGTCCTTGGAGTCCACACAAAGGTTTGGATAACTAGTATATCTGACCCATAGGTTCAGGATGAATGAAAACTGACAACTTCTGATAAAGAAGTTATGTACTTACCATAACATTCCATCTGTGTTGTCCATTTTCATTCATCCTCAGCTCCCCACCTGCCAAACCCCTTCCCTTTTCCTAACTGCTCACTTCTGGAGGAGCAAAGGGCTATGACACACTGCTATCCATTGTGTTGAGCTGTGACTGTAGCTTCTCCCTCTATAGTTTTTTTTTATTCATGTAGAAATGAGATTTCTTGTCTAGGTTTTACTAAGTCATTTAGATTTTACTTCGTTAATAGTTATTCCTTTATGGTCTTCCTGTCAAGCTGCAAAGAAGATTTGAGGGATGCTAGGGGTGGTGCATTATGGGTAGGGAAGGAGCTCAAGAGTTTGTCACAAGCTAGTGTAACAATAAAGTCCAATGCGAGGATCGGATCTGGACCCATAGGTTGAGGATGAATGAAAATGGACAAAACAAATGGAATGTTATAGTAAATACAAAACTTATTTTTTACAGCTGACGCCAAAGGTAGCAATATAGACATTCATCCCAGTAAAATAAAAAGAGAAGATATCCTAATTCTACACCCAAACCCACCCCAGCAGCCCAAGATAACAACATATGAACATTAAACTTACTTTTGTCCAGCCTTTTTTCTCTTGTTATACTGTAAAACCTATATTTCCTACAACTGAAAGAGTCCTTATTTACTTTAACTCATTCTCTCCAGTACAACTCTTTTGACTGTGTACCTTTTAACTCCCAGTGGGTGTGGTTTGATCCTTTAAAAATGAAGTTATCATCTTACAGTTCTAAAAATAGTCATTGACAGAGGTCAAATATCAAAGCAATTGTGTTTGTCATCATGTATGCTTCAGAATAAAATATTGATACCTTGCATGTAGCATGGTTTTGGAATAATTAATGCAAATATGAAGAAGCAATAATTGATGCCTAAAGGCGCAGTAGGAGGTAACTGCAGAAACACCTGGTGGAATACTCATCTGTAATAAGTTAATATCTTTAATACATACAGCAGTCACTGACAAGACTCCCCCACATTTAAAATACCCCTGACTATACACTACACAAAATTACTTTACTGTATATAACATGCAGTTTATATCATAAAATATTTTACACAAATACTAATAAGAACATTTTTTTTTACTTACAGTTAGCTTTCCCCTTTTAGTGTCCTTCTAAACATTAATGATATAAAGTCAGATATATCCTTTACAGTATACCCACAAGTTTAACAAAGCCAACAAAAGTCCAGGGTTTTTAAGCCACTTTTTCTTCCAAAAAACATATTTCTCAAATGTAATTAGTAAGATGCTTTATAGTCTTTGATGTATTCACTAATTTCAGAGTTGTTGGTCTTCTTCCTGTTCATCTCCAGCTCTCAAACACCAGACTCTGGTTCAAGTCCAAGGTACTGCTGATTGTTCTAGTCAGCTCCTGTGTTTTTTCTTTTCTTTGTATCTTTAGCATTTTGCTTTCTTCTTCTTCTTTCGGCTTTTCCCGGTTAGGGGTCACCACAGCAGATCATCTGTCCGCTCATGATTGGCAGTGGAGTTTTTACAGTGCCGAGTTGCCAGCCCGACGCCCAACCTTCCACAGAAGGCACACACACATGCACACACTCACACCTAGGGCCAATTTAGAGTGTTCAATACATCTACTGCATGTCTTTGGGATATGGGAGGAAACCGGAGCACCCGGAGGAAACCCACGCAACCACAGGGAGGACATGCAGACTCCGCACAGAAGGCACCCCAGCCGAGAATCGAACCATTGAACCTCTTGCTGTGAGGTGGCAACACTAACCGCTGCACCACTTTGCAATATTGAAAAAAGTTTCCTTGGCAAAGTCTTTCTATGAACCTTTCCAAGAGAAGAATGAGAAGCAGAGACTCCTTCTGCCTGCTGACTCACTTTTTGTTGGATAAATCTATTTCTTCTTAGCTTGTTCTGCGTCAATAAGCAATTTGAATCTCACACCTGCCTCTCAACATTCCTTAATTGCTGGGATAAATTAGCTTCTCTTATGCCTGGTGTACAATGAATAATCATTTTTTATAAACACAGTGCTGTCTCCAGTGTTTAGTACTTTGTCATTCAGCCACAGTTTTGTCAGGGTCATCTCTTTCTCCTGGTATGATTGCATCTTTACTAATATAGGTTGTGGCTGCTTTCTCATGGCTAGGTTTAAAGCGTACACTCAAAGGGCCCTTTCATTTGACAAATTCTGCTGAGGAACACCAGTCCAGTTTCTTTTTTGTGCTTTCATAAAATTAATACAGTCTGCTCCTTCCAGTTTCTCATGTACAGCAGAAAATCTCAGACTTTCTCTGCACACTCTGTCTTCTAAGTCTGTTATTTTCTTAAACAGTTCTTCTTGAGAAACATCATATTCAGCCAGCTAGCTTTTTATTTTATTTTATTTTATTTTATTTTACATTTGTTCACCGGGAAAATCCAGCTGGACCATGTCCATTTTCAGTGGAGGCCCGGGGAGAAAAGCTCCACAATTAAGAAGACATTTATACAGTTACAGATATACATACATTTATTCAATTTGAGATATTCATACAAAAACAGGTAGTAGTGAAAATGTATTTATAAGTAGAGTTATTCTTACTTTGTTAACTATAGTTAAAACTTGCAGCACAAGAGTAAGATGCAGTTTTGAGAAATAGTACAAGGATTCAGTGAATGGGTTTCGACAGATATTTTTCAGAGTTTGACTTCCAGTAGTTACCTGGATTTTGCAGGACAAAAGGTACAGTTTGAGATAGTTTTACAAAGGTAGCAAGAACTGCTTACAGATGTAGTAAGTATGTATAGAAGGGAGCAAAAGAACACTATGATATGTGATGAGTCAGTGTTTCAATGTGCCTAGTTATAGTGTGGTATTTAGACTGGAGTAGATTTGATAGGAGATCAATGTGCATAGATATAGTGTGATATTTAGACTGGAGTAGATTGATAGAAGAAAGTATATATATTGTCATGTGATACATGGGCAAATCCAAGTTGTCCTGAGATGAGATTTAAGTAATTGTTTGAAGTTTGCATTTGTTGTTGTGGAGGTTATATTGGTGGGGAGATTGTTCCATTTTTTGGCTATGATGTGGCAATATAGGGCTTTTCCTGCAGTGTTGTTAGCAGTAGTAACACTGAATAGGGGTTTATTGGAAGAGTGTAGAGGGCGACTGGAAGAGTGGGAGGTTATTAGGTTACTGAGGGCTGGAGTTTTGTCTGGGTGGTTTCTGATGTTAAAGACATAAGTGAGTTGTTGGTAAGATAGTAGGTTAGGAAATTCCAGCCATTGAATTTCTTTTAGTACTTGGCAGTGATGTGTTCTAAAGGGGGAATTATTGGCATATTTAGCTATTTTGTTGTAACATGCTTCTAACTTAGCCAGATATGATTTTTAGTGTGTGTAAGGCTAGGTGCAGCATAAATAAGTGTCGATAGGAGGTGTGTTTGAGCTAAAGTGATTCGTGCCTTTTCTGTGAGATAGTTTTTGTGCCTGTATAGGCTTCCCATTTTTTATGGACCTTTTGAATAGTTTGTGCTATGTGAAGATCAAATGATAGGTTGTTGTCTATTTCAACTCCTAGGAGTTTTGTGTGAGTGGATGGAGAGATGATAGTGCCATTCCTAGATGAGATGGAGAAAGTGGCGGGGGAGGATTTAATTTTACTAGGTGTGAACAGCAGAAGTTTGGTTATGTTAGGGTTAAGTATAAGTTGGATGTTGGTAATCCAATTTTCAATAGCAGAGAAAGATTTCTGGGCTAGTTGTTGGAGGGTATTGACAGATGGGGCTGCACAGATGAGAGTGGAATCATCTGCATACTGAATTAGTGAGGATTGCTTAGAGGAGGTATATAGATTGTTTGTAAAAATTGTGAAAAGTAGTGGGCCAAGTATAGAGCCTTGAGGTACCCCTATTGAGTTGGGGAGAGGAGGGGATAGCTCATTATTCCATTGTACAGATTGTCTGTTTGATAGGTAGCTATTGAACCAGGAGATGGTAGAAGAAGTAAAGGATAGAGAATGAAGGCTGTCCAGTAATTTAGGATGTGAGACCATGTCGAATGCTTTTGAGAAGTCTAAGAAGGTAGCAAATACATAGTTATTGTTGTTTCTATGTTGGTTATATTATTATATTTTTCTTTTCTACAACCTCTGTTTTTTTTTGCAGTTTTATCATTTAATCTGAATGGCGAATTAAAGCTTCTTCTATTTTTTGTTCAGCCTTTTTTGTTTGAATTGATATATTCCTTCAATGTTTCCTTTGTTTTAATCACGTGTGAACACATTTGTATTCTTTTTTCCCCTCTAAATTATTGGAACCCATCTCTTGAACCAAAGCTGAAGCTTGAGCTGCTTTTTGCTGAATAGCTGCAGAATCTTTCCCAAGCAGTGTTTTCTCTTCACCTTAACTGGTTGATTTTCTTTCAGCCTTTCAAAATGTCTTCTTTGTTGGCATCAAGGTAGTGTATTTAACTGAATTTTACCAAAAAAAAAAAGAAAAAGGAAAAAAAAATATTTTCAATGACACTCCCTTTTTCGCAGTTTCTGTATTTTCACTGTGAGGGCTGCAATTATGCTGTTGATCAATGTGTAGCTATCTTGGAAGTCAACTATAAAAAATATTATGAAAATTCTTGAGATAAAGTAATGGTAAATTAATGGATAGGAAAATATTGGGTAATAATTCCAACAAGAACAAATCAAAAAAATAACAAAAGATGACTAGTTAGCAGCTTGACAGCCAACCACAATGTTCTAGTGTTCCATAAAATAAACCCAACTTTATTAAAATAAAAAAAAAAAAACATTAAAATAAGTGCTTTCGTTCTGTATACCCACAGGACTTCTTCATAATAAAACTTCCTAACAGTCAGTGCATTAAATAAACCTCCAAAATAGTGGTCACATGAGCCTTAAGAAGCCTTGGTCACACGGACATTAAGAAACATTTCCTTCCAGCAATTAAAGTAGCAAGCAACTAATATTTTTCAGTGTATTATTACCAAAGTGCATTGTCTTATAACAGCACATTATATAATATAAATATATGTTGAAGTAATATTTTGAAACTTTGTAAAAGTTTTTTAAAACCCATCCTGTTTCATAAATGAAATACTATAAAATGGTAAATATGCAAAAACGTTTAAAAGAGCCATTTCTGAAATTTAAAAATTGCAAGCTTGTTTCTCCTAAAAATGAAACATATTAGCATTCTAGAGCTTTTAATTTCAATAAATATGAAATAGAGCAGTGTTCATTTAAACCAGGTTTACATAGGGCATTAAAATGCAGTTGCCAGAATAGTTCCCTGGCTTCAAATCTGAAGGTCCATGGTCTCCCATCCCACTAGGTTTAACCTGTTCCAAAATACTGAATTTAAAATTATGGCCTGGGCAGTCACTAATGTGTTTGGCTAGAGAATTAGTATTTTTGTTCCTTTTAATATCATAAATATGTTTAGACATCTACTCTTTTAGGGCATGCTTAGTCTTACCTATATAAAATGAATCCCATATCTTACAGAGGGCATATATACCACTCCTTTCAGTGTACAATTAAATTTATCTTTCATTTTAAATTTTTGTCCATTTATTACAAAGTATTCACCTACTAGGACATATCTACAGTAGCTGCAAAAAACACATTTTTTCATGCCTTTTGCCACTGTAAAATCTGTGTACGTTTTAAAGGGTTTCTCGAAAATGTTTTTCATGCTAGCTCCTTTTTTTGTATACTGTAATTGGTCTGTCCCCTAGGTTCTCATAAGTGTCATCATAATCTTTCAGTATGTTCCAGTTTTTCTCAATCACCCATTTAATCAAGCTACTTTCATTCTTAAAGTTGGTTACCATACTAATTCTGTATGAACAAGGAACATTTTCATTTTTGTGCGGTTCCCTTTTATTTTCGACATCATTTAAAGATATAATAGGGTGAAAGTGTCCAGTTTCCCATTTATATACCACCTCTTCCATAATCTTGACTACCATTGTTCGTGGGTAACCCCTTTGCAAGAACATATTTAACATAAGTTCACATTCCACCAAAAAGTCTTGGTGTTTGGTCACCATTCTTGCTGCTCTAACAAATTGCCCTTTTATGACAGCCTTCTTTTGTCTTTGTTGATGCCTACTCGTAAAATGTAATGTATTTGAATAAGTGAGTTTTCAATATATTTTTGATGTATAAGTATGTTTGTCAGTATCTTTCTGCAGCAATATATCCAAGTATGGCGCATATGTCTTCTTGGTTTGTTGTGTAAACACCATAGATAGTTGGTAGTATCATTAATATATATAACAAAATCATCTAAACTAGTTTTAGTATCTTTCCATACAAAAAAACAAATCATCCAAATATTGGGTGTAGAACCTGTACGAATTTTTGTATGCACCATTGGTTATGTATTCTTTCTCTCAATGTGCTATAACTGTTAGCAACTAATGAACCACAGGTAGGGCCCATAGCAACCTCATATTTCTGCTGGAAATGTTCCCCCTCAAAGTATGCAAAATTATTTTTCAGAACAAGTTCAAGTAGTTCCGCAAATAAATTCAATCTTTCAAGTGGGATCTCGTTTTCATGTAAAAATTCCGTAAACCATAATATTTCCACCTCATGTGGCATGACCATATATAAGTCTATTACATCCACTGTGACTAAAAAGTCTTTGGTCTCCACTTCCACTTTGTTCATTTTTTTCCAAAAAGTCCCAAGAGTCCCTGCAGATTTGCTCCTCATTCTTCAATAATTCTTTTAAACTATTGTCCAGAAATTTTGCACAGACACTTATTATTGACCCTCTCCCATCAACAGCTGGCTGCATAGATGGATTTTCCATAATTTTGTAGATCTTAGGGATCCCAAAAATAGTTGGAGTGATGGGAGAGGACATGTTAAGGTAATTATAGCCATCAATAGATAGCCTGCCATCTATAAACATATCCTTAATCTACACCCTAATTTTTTGATAAGCTGATTTAGCTCATTTAAGGGAACATGTTGGTATGCTCCATTCATCAAAATGTCTAACATGTTTGCATGATATTCCTTCACGTCCATAATCACTTATTCCACCCCCTTTGTCTGGTTTCATGATACATAGTCCCAGACTTTTTAAGGTTTCCAGTTTCTCTATTTCTTCATGTCAGATGTTTGATACACTAGAAACATTTCTTCTATTTAATAAACTTCTAAGGTCAATCTCACATATTTTTTCATACATTTCTAACACTGGGAGTGGAGAGTTAAAGGTACTAGAAATTTTAAAATCATTCTTGACAGGGGTTAGTTTGTTAAACATATGTTTAAAATTCAGTTTCCTGGTATATTTTTTAGCTCCATTAAGACATTAACTAAGCTGGCTTTCTTTGAGGGCACAAAAGACATGCCCTTTGCAAGCAAATCTGCAGTGATAGTGTCAATTTCCACCAACATAAAATTGTATACCTTAAAGTCACCAGTGGAGTTTGTTATAATTTTTACCAGTTGGTCATGTATTTCTAAGTCATTATTCCTGTAAGAACCATTGTTAAAGTTATCTGTTGTTATGTTTAATACTGGTCCCTCACCTGGTTCCCATATGTTCTGTTCTGCTGGTAAGGGTATGTTTGATTTCCCTCATTGGTTGCTTGAGGGTGGCCATTGCTGGTTCTTCACCAGTCATTGATGTATCTGGTTCCTTTCTTTTATCCTCTCAGATCTCCTCAATGGCAGAAAAGTCAAGGGGTTGTCAGAGTAAGAATGTTCAGGTTCACCATTAAAATAACAGTCATTGCCTTGGTTGTTATTATGGGGTAAGAGACCTCTTTCATTATTTTGAGCACCTGGTGAAAGGTTATGCCTATCATTCCCATTATTAATCATCGGTAGATCATTGTTTTCCAAGAATTGTATATTCCTATTAATACTCGGGCATGTTTCCTGAGCCTGGTGCTTGCCAAACGTTTTTTTTTTACCCGAAACTTGAAAAGGAGGTGGAGTAAGATAAGTGGTTCCCTTTGAATATTTGTCCTTGTTTAATTTCTTAGCTTTTTTGCTTTTCATTATTAAAATTTGGCTGTCAATGCTGGGAAAAATTCTGCTGTGCTCAAATTTGTAACAATGATACGCAACATCATGGATTATTTTGTTCACCAAATTATTAATTTATCCCACCAGTTGTTCAGTAAGTTTAATACTATGCTTAATAATGCACTCCAAATATTCACAACCATACCTGTTAAACATTGCTCGAAGTTCTTGATGCAGTGGGGAGTTTCTTTCCTAGTGCTGATGGGTAATCCCACATCCGTAACCATTTTGGAACTATGTTAGACCTGATGCACTCAAGTAAATAGTTATTCTCAAGCTGCAATTTTTTTATATTTACATAACTTGTAGTCCAAGGTATCTAACCAGTCTTTATAGCAGAGTTACTTACATTAGTAAGATTGGCAGGAGAATTAAAGTCTAAGCTTTTAGTTAATGACTCATTCAGGTTAGAAATGCAATTAATGTTGTTGTTATCTATGATGTGGTTACCCCTGCCATTGTTGGTTGTTTCCATGTTACTCATATTACCTCCCAAGTCTGGATTCCTCACTGGAGCCATAATTCCATTTCTCTTGGTAGGTTGCTGACTGGAAATAGTGTCCATTCTTTGTAAAGGATGAGTTACCAACAATGTAAGATTTCCAATGGATTTGTGTAATTCTCCATAGTCACATTCCTGCTGCTTCCACCATCATCCTCTACTACAAAAATGCTTAAAAAACAGGTAATAATTCCGACAAGGACAAACCAATGAAAGAACAAAAGATGACTAGTCAGCAGCTTGGCGGCCAACCACAATGTTCTAGTTATAAAGTTTTAAAATATTATCTCAACATATAGTTATATTACATGATGTGTTATTATAAAACAATGCACTTTTTAATAATACACTGACAAATATTGGTTCTTGTTAGTTTAAATGCTGAAAGGAAAAGTTTCTTAATGACGATGTGAAAAAGGTTTATTAAGGATCATGTGATCACCATTTTGAAGGTTTATTTAAACTACTGACTGTTAAACAGCTTTATTCTGAAGAAGTCTTGTGGGTATACGGGGAAAAAACTCACTTATTTTAAAGTTTTTTATTTTAATAAAGTTGGAGAGTGGTACAGGATATGTACGAGGGTAGTGTGACAGTGGTGAGGACTGCAGTGGGAGTGACAGATCCGTTTAAGGTGGAGGTGGGATTACATCAAGGATCAGCTCTGAGTCCTTTCTTATTTGCAGTGGTGATGGACAGGTTGACAGATGAGATCAGAAAGGAGGCCCCGTGGACTTTGATGTTTGCAGATGACATTGTGATCTGTAGTGAGAGTAGGAATCAGGTAGAGGAGACTCTGGAGAGGTGGAGATATGCTCTAGAGAGCAGAGGAATGAGGGTCAGCAGGGCTAAGACAGAATATATGTGTGTAAATGAGAGGGAGGATAGAGGAATGGTGAGGATGCAGGGAGTAGAGTTGGTAAAGGTGGACGAGTTTAAGTACTTGGGATCAATAGTTCAGAGTAATGGTGAATGTGGAAGAGAGGTGAAGAAGAGAGTACAGGCAGGGTGGAATGGGTGGAGAAGAGTGTCAGGAGTGATTTGTGACAGACGGGTACCAGTAAGAGTGAAAGGGAAGGTCTACAAGAGGGTAGTGAGACCAGCTATGTTATATGGGTTGGAGACAGTGGCATTGACAAAAGGCAGGAGTCAGAGCTGGATGTGGCAGAGTTAAAGATGTTAAGATTTGCAATCGGTGTGACTAGGATGGATAGGATTAGGAATCAGTATATTAGAGGGTCAGCTCATGTTGGACAGTTTGGAGACAAAGCAAGAGAGACGAGATTGCGTTGGTTTGGGCATGTGCTGAGGAGGGATGATGGGTATATTGGGAAAAAGATGCTAAGGATGGAGCTGCCAGGTAAGAGGAATAGAGGAAGGCCTAAGATAAGGTTTATGGACGTGGTGAGAGAGGACATGCAGGTGGTTGGTGTGACAGAGCAAGATGCAGAGGATAGGAAGAAATGGAAAGAGATGATCCGCTGTGGCGACCCCTAACGGGAAAAGCCGAAAGAGAATGATGATGGATGCAATGTTTTAAACACTGTTTGGATTTATGTTGTGAAAGTCTAGAATGTTGTGGTTGGCCGACAAGCTGCTGACTAGTCATCTTTTGTTTTTGGATGGGAAAAGATATCAGGTTAGGAAGTCAAGGTAAGCAGGAGAAGACATAAAAATACTGGATGACAGAAAAGTTTTAATTTATCGTATAATGAAAACGTGTATATGTTCAACACACATATTTTGGACAAACCTGTGTATGCTGGGGAAATGTATGTTTACAGGAAAAAATTGAAAGGAACTTTCTCGACTTTTAATTTTTTATGGGTTTTGAATTATGGAAGCTTATGGAATAAGTAAAATATAGTGGAAACTACAAAAAATTTGTTATGAAAATTCTTTGGTGAAAACAATGGCAAATTGATGGATGGGAAAAGAGATCAGGTTAAGAAAGGGAAATAAGTTCTTGGTTTTATAGTAAATAACAAAAGTGCTCAAAATGCTATTGTGTCTTGATCCTTGCCTTGGTGGTTTTGTGGATTCTTTTACATTGCTTTTTTTTTGTGTGTGTGTGTGTGTGTGTGTGTGTGTGTGTGTGTGTGTGAAGGTAAATGATGGCTTCTGTGAAGCTGGGGACTTTTTTGTGCAGTTTGTTAAATAAGTTATCTGTTAAGGAAATATAAAATAACAGAAGAAAGAATGCACGATGATTGTAAGGGAATTGTTGCGAAACTGCAAAGCATTGTTTTTTAGAATGTGACGTGAATAATTCCTTTGGAGAAACGTTTAAAAGTGTATAGAGTAAAGATAGTTTCAAGGAAATGAATATAGAATATGGAAATGTTATTGTATGGCAAATGTGAAAAAGGAATGGAGAAGGAAATTTATAAATGCGATGAAATATCTATTGCAATCTAGGTATTGTGGAAAAGAAGTTGTGCAGCACTATTGTATAACAAAAATAGAATGGATGAAGATGTATTGGCAGAAATAAAATGGTTTTGGACAGGTAAAAGTTAAGGAAATGGGAAAAGAAGTAAATTGTGAATAGATTTTAAAAGTTTTGTAAATAGGGTGGATATGGAATTGCAAAACTATATAAATAACGTGCGTGTGCGTGTGTGTGTGTGTGTGTGTGTGTGTGTGTGTGTGTGTGTGTGTGTGTGTGTGTTTGTGTGTGTGTGTATGCATGCATGCATATGTATGTATCCATATAAAAGCATAAATAAGAGTGAATGCTCCTGAGTGAACATTCTTTTCTATGGAATTTTCACTGTCAGCCTGTTGTATGAGATCACCTTACATTAGGGTAAGGGAATTTTCCCTTTCCCCACTGTTTTGCAATCTTGAAGTTAGTATATATAATTAGCAAGGGAAGGGAGGTTGCCCTTGCAAAAAAAGTTTTACTTTTGCTTATTTGTGATTATTTACATTTGTTCTAAAATCATAGCTCTTTTTACTTTCACTTATAAGAACATTCGATGTTAGATTAAATGATTTTATATATATATATATATATATATATATATATATATATATATATATATATATATCTATATATACCACACACATACAGATTCATGTTATAATCTCGAAATACTGAAATATTGAATTTCAGTATCTTGATACTATAAAGCCGAAAAATCAAAAACCCGAAACTTTAAAATCCTGAAATTTCAAACCACGAGCGTAACATAAGCAAAACACTACACCACACAAACACACCTACCTGCCGACACTACAAAAAAACAAATCAACACACAAAAACACAACACACACACACAAACAATCTTGCTAAGAGCATGGGGCAAGCCACCCTGCACCCCCCCCCCCATGTCAGGATCATCTCTTTCTCCTGGTATGATTGCATCTTTACTAATATAGGTTGTGGCTGCTTTCTCATGGCTAGGTTCCAGTAAATGCAGACCAAAAAATTAATAAATGCAGACCAAAAATAAAATAAAACATGAGCATAACAGTGTAAAAACCTAATAATATAGTATTGTTCCTCTAGTTTTTCTTAGGGAAAGACTTGGGAAATCGGGCTGGGGAATCAACTAGTTTCTTAAGGGAAAAACCTATGAATTATTTGCTACAGACAATGTATAACTATATAACATAAGTATATATACATATATATTTTTATAGTGATTTTTTAACATACTGTGTATGTATTAATTGTACAGGTATTCATAGTAGTTATATAGTTATTTCACAACAATCGGCTTTGAAGGGTTAATATATTGATTTTTTAACTAATTGGTTGACCAATGGAGTGAAACTCACTACTATAATAAGTGTAAGCATACTGTGGCAGATGATTCTGATGAAGTCTCCTGAATGGAGATGAAAGCACTTAATCTGCCTTGCTTTAAGTTTAGTTTTTACATATGTTGACTAAACCTGTTTTCGTGGAACCTGTCCTGTGCACATTAATTGGAGTGGATATTACTGTCATATATTCTTCTGAATAGAAGATATCGATGGAGGGACAGCCTTTATAGATACCAGGAGCAGCGCTGGTACTTTAGTTTTGTATTAGGATGTGCCTAATATTAAAAAAGTTGTGGGTAACACAAATATATACATTTCTGGATGGGAAATTTATGTACATTTAATAACAGCAGATAATTTGCAATCTATGCCTAATGTGATAATAATAATAATAATAATTATGGAAAAAAGGAAGTGTTTTTGGCAGTCAAAAGCATGTTTTTGTTTTCTGTGGGATGAATCTCTTTTAAGTACAAAGACAGAAACCTTTGCAAGTACGGCAGGTGCAAACGGCCAGAATAGTCCAAGTGCAAACAAAAAAGCCAGCACCAAAGTGTTGTAGCATAAATAGTTTAATAGTTACATAGCATCATACCGGTTTAGGGACTTTTGCCTTCCTCAGTGAATAAACCTGCTATGACACCAAAGTATATATATAGTAGTTAGAATATAATTTCCTATTTGTAATTTCCTCCAGTATCATAAAATATGTTTATAGGTGATCATTTAACCCCGGTGAAAAAAAGCCTCCTAATTTAACAATCCAATATTTTTCTTTGGTATTAAGAATAGAATGCCAGCCTAATTTATTAGATCTGCCACCTTGGATCTTATCTATCACAGTGAAGTGAAACTGGGCAGTGGTGTGTACAGTATTGTGTCTGTATAGGGCATTAGTTAACCATTTGTTACGGATGTCGCTATAATGTTCAGACATCCGAATACGTAGAGGTCGGGATGTTTGTCCAACGTAGAATACTGAGTAGGTGCAGATAGGTAAATATACCACCCAATCAGATCCACAATTCCCAAAACATTGTATGTCATAAACTCGTCCCAAATTTTTCCTTGTAAATTGTTTAGATTTGTATAAGTGTATTTGAAAAAGTGCCAAAACCAGTACGATGCTATGTAACTATTAAACTATTTATGCTACAACACTTTGGTGCTGGCTTTTTTGTTTGCACTTGGACTGTTTTGGCCGTTTGCACCTGCCATACTGTCTTTGTACTTGGATTTTTCCTTTGCTGTTGGCCAGTGTGTTGGCATCTACTGTATATATGGCTGGGTATACACAGCCTATTCTGTTTTGGAATGCTTTTTTCTTATGTCATTTGCTCTGCTTATGGTATTTTTTCATCAGCAGGGTAGGTTATGTTCGACTTACTCTCCAGTGGATGCTACAAGGCAATTTGGTTTACTTGTGATGATGTCTGCCATATTTTCCATTTAGGAGCAACGTTTTTTACATCAACAACTGTTCGGACTACATCCAGGACAATATATTTATAATTTTTTGGATCTAGCAACTCTGCATTTCTGCAGGAAGGCCTATTTTTTTACCAGCAGGGAATGTTACGTCTGACTAACGTTTTGGAGGATACAGGGTGTGTTGTGTTTGATTAACTCTCCGGTGGATGCTGCAGGGTGGTTCGTCTTACTATTGGTAATGGTCGCCATATTTTCTACTTAAGAGCGATGCTTTTTACATGAAAAACTGTATTTGACTTTATATATATTTTTGGATTCAACAACTTGGCATGCTTTGGTGCATTTGAAAATATGGTTAGCTCCTTTGTAGGGTATACTGTGTCTAACCTACTCTCCGGTGGATGTTATAAGGTAATTCAAGTGTGGTGATGGCTGCCATATTTTCCATTTAGGAGAGATGCTTTTTCTACATCAGTAATGGATTTGGACTGCATCTATGGTAATAGAGCCATTTCTTTTGGACCTAGCAATCCTGCATGCTTATAGGAGGGCTTACTTTGGTCATGTTATTGTGTTTTCAGTATGGGATGCTACTATTTTTCACTGTATGTTATGTTTGATTTACTCTCCGGTGGATGCTACAGGGTGTTTTGTCTTACTCGTGGTGATCGCCACCATACCTTCCAGTTGGGAGCGACGTTTTTTCATATGAATAACTGTTATAGACCTCATGTATGGGAATAATTCTATCCTTTTGGGACTAAACCACTCTGTATGTTAGGGTGCATTTGAAGACATGGTTAGCTCTGATGGCAAGAGTCGCTACATCCTTTATTTAGGAGCAGTGTCTCTTTCAGGACATAATCCACTATAGCATTTGATTTCCGGCTTGCAATTGGGTTTTATACACCAGGCTGACTCTGTGATTGTGACATTAGTATCATACTGATTATTGGTGGAGTTATGTTTCCTTTTGGACACAACTTATTTCAGCACTCTGCTTTTGGCTCGGAATTGGTCCCATACATCGGGCTGGCTGTACAATAGGAATATCACTACCATATGGATTACTAGTGGAATCGTTTTGAATACTAACAAGACCTTTTGGGGTATGGTGGACGCAATATGTTTTTACGAGTCCTGTGAATCTTATAGAGGGGTTTGGATTGGACTCCATCATTTTAAGTCTTATTGGACTCTTTGGACTACATTATATCTTTGCTGGCCTTTCGAGATTTGGTAACATACTTTTCAGTTGTGAATGGGATGTATTGTAACTACAAACTTCGGTTTGTGGATTTGGGCAGACTTAATGTGTACATATATTCTGTTTGAACAATTAGATATGTTGTACAATTCATGACTATTAATCTTTGATAATTTTTCCTTAAGAAATATTTTTGGATATTAATTTTGAAATTATTCCCTTGTGATTCTGTAATTTGTTTGTAAGTGAGATGTTACCTATAAGTATATATACACCATATTATAACATTTGTTAATTGGGCTGTTTTTTTGTATTTGTAGGGGATATATGACCTCTTACGAATTACAGGGTCCATATATTTTTCCCTTTTTTGACCAGGCTACACTTTTATGCTGTGCTTTTGGCCATTGTGTATTTCCCAAGTTTGGGATCACATTATCTAGGTCAGGTCATGTTTGGTCTGAATATTTAGAATCTTAATCATTTGGGCCTGGATGGTAGCATCCTACACTATATTCACTTAATATATCATTCTTGTGGGATTCTAGTTTGTAGATTATTGGTCTTCTGGCTTACATATTCAGTACTGGTAGGTTGTCTCTGTAATTTTGGTAGTTTATTTTGCCAATCATCACTGATGTTTTTGTGGATCATTTTTGTCTTAGATTATCCTATCTCTGGTCAGTGTACTTCATCTGCTGTTTATACCGGAGACAGATTTTGAATTATTATTTATAGCTTACTGATCTTGAAATGCACAGACTTGGGGTATTATTGTGGGGTTATACACTAGGTGAACCTGTGATTGTGAAGTTTATTGTCATGGATCTAGACTCAATCCTACATGGCCTTTGTGCCGATAAGAATGATATTGGGGTATTTGGGCCATCTGGTCAGGATGAAAATAATTTGGATATTGAGAACAGGGATCCAGTTGATGGCTGCAATCAATTGTTTCATAACTTAGGGAAAGGTATGAAAACCCTATGTACCAATGTCTGGCACCTCAAGCTATTTAAAGCTTATCTTAATAAAAATATCAACCCTAGAGGGTTAAGGGTGAAAATACAGCCTTTGGTTGGCAGGATAGATGATGCACTGACAAGGGTTTGGTGTGAAGCACAACAGAAAGCTTCTTTATCTTTTGTTGAAATTTTAGCAAATTATTATGAACGTATGATCGATAAAAATGTTGTTGAAGTCAGACTACTTTGTGATGACTTCAAAAAATACAAGGAGCTACCTACCTATACTTTCTGTCTCAATAAATTGACCAAGGACCTATTGGCTTTTGAAAAACAGATTAAAGATAGAAAATACACAAATTTAATAGGGACATCTCTGATTATCAAAGAGGTAAGCCTTTTGAGCACCAAAGGAATGTTAAATTTTCTTATGGGGGGGGGGGTCTCACTACCATCTATTCCAGGAGAAAAAGACCTAGATCCATTCTTAAGAAGATGGCCACCCAGCCAAGCAGTACCTCTGGGGATGAGTCATCAGCCACTGACACATATAATCTCAACACACAGGCCTCACCAACACCCAAGAAACCACGGAATGCTATCCACCCTTTAGAGTTAGCAGGCATAGGTGTGGGAGGAAACACAAATGCAAGTACAATAGAGAGACTTCTTCAAACGTTGCTGACACAGTAGAATATGATTATAACATTCACAACATTTCCTCTGTTGAGTTAATGGATGAACAAAAGAAATTGCTTAATAAAGGTCTTAATTATGTCCCTGCTTTTTGCATTGATGAAAATATCCTGGTGAATGATCTTGATTTTTGTCGCAGATTAAACCTTAAAATGTTTTTTGGTTCCAGGGAATCATCTCAAAGATCCACAGAATTTAGGTTTGTCAAATTAGGATTTGTGCCTCCCATGAATAAATTGGTTGGTGTTTTTCAGCAGACAGTTCTCAAAGATCTTCATTTTAGGTTGTGTGATTACACTATGTTGCATCATAATCTTACAGTTGGGGAACAGCAAGCTCTTACTGAATTCAAAAATAATGCTAATATTGTAATCATTCCTGCAGATAAAGGTGGGGCTGTTGTTTTTATGAATACACATTACTATCTGGCGGAGGGAAATGGCCAATTGTCCAACCCTCAGCACTATATGCACATGCCCATTGACCCTACGTGTAACTTTAAAAAGGAGATAGATTCATTCTTGAAATTAGCAGTTGAGGAAGGGATTATTCAGGAGTCTTTGTTGTGCCAACCACGGTGAACAATCCACAAAAACAAATTCTATATCTTTTGCCAAAAATACATAAAAGTCTGGATAAACCTCCAGGAAAACCTATTGTATCTGGCATAGGATCTTTGACAGCACCATTGTTTGACTTCTTGACACACTATTTTAAACCTTTACTAAAGCATGTGAGAGCAAGCATCCAAAACACCACTGAATTCCTCAGGATCATATCAGAAACTCAGTTGGAACCAACATGGTTACTGTACACACTGGATGTCACATTCCCCATTGGGAAGGGTTATAGGCGCTCCAATATTGGTTGGAGAAGGCCAATCTTTATTCGGCCGGTTTTAATACCTTATTACTTTGTATGGCTGAACATGTACTATCTAAGAATGTCTTTTATTTCAATGGGGAATGCTATCGGCAAACCAAAGGCACAGCAATGGGGACTTCTTTTGCCCCAATTTATGTTGATATGTTTATGGGGTACCTTGAGGAACATCTGATGTATGACATCACACATAATATATACATCAATGAGATGGACATCTGGAGGAGGTACCTTGATGACTGTTGGTTGGTGTGGCATGCAGACCAACAATATCTGGCGGAATTTGTTCAGTACTTAAACGGAAATAAAAGGGGTATTGAATTTACACTGAATTGTGACATGCATTGTATCAACTTTTTGGATGTCACAGTTACCAAACAGGATGGTTCCCTAGCCACTAAGGTTTACAGGAAATATCCCCAGTACAACAATTTTTTACATGCCCCTAGTCTGCACCCACACCATACCATACGCAATATACCTAAGTCTCCGTTCCTGCATATTAAAAGAATATGCTCCAATCAGGAAGAATTTGCAGTTTCCCAGCAATACATGATACATAGGTTTCAGGAGAGGGGCTATCAACAACAGGACATACAGTATGTTAGCTGGTAGGCATCTGTTCCAGATAGGACTCAGCTACTTACTTACATATAAAGACAGAACTCATGTGAGGGAATCAGAACCGATTAGATTTGTAATGACTTATGGTTGTAATATTAATCTTACTAGCGAAGTTGTGTCCAAGCATTGGAATATTCTAATGGTTAAATGAAGAGCTGCACCAGGAATTGGGGAACAAGTGTCAGTTCTCGTATCGTAGAGGCAAAACATTGGGATCACATTTTGCACATTATAAAAAGCGTGGTAGTGGACAGCTAATGCACCATCAACTCACTATTACAGGGGATAAACGTTTGGGCTCATTTCCTTGTGGCCACTGCACCTTTTGCAAGCATATATACAAATCTAAACAATTTACAAGCAAAAATTTGGGACGAGTTTATACCATACAATGTTTTGGGAATTGTGGATCTGATTGGGTGGTATATTTAGCTATCTGCACCTGCTCAGCATTCTACGTTAGACAAACATCCAGACCTTTACATATTCGGATGTCTGAACAAACGGTTAACTAATGCCCTATACAGACACAATACTATGCACACCACTGCCCAGTTTCACTTCACTGTGATAGATAAGATCCAAGGTGACCGATCTAATAAATTAGGCTGGCATTCTATTTTTAATACTTAAGAAAAATATTGGAGTGTTAAATTAGGAGGCCTTTTTTTTCACTGGGGTTAAATGATCACCTATGAACATATATTATTTTTTATTTTTTAGTTATGTTAATTAATGATACTAGAAGAAATGATCAATAGGAAGTGCTGTTCTAACTATTATATATGTACTTTGGTGTCATAGCAGGTTTATTCACTGAGGAAGGTAAAAGTGCTGAAACCGGTATGATGCTATGTAACTATTAAACTATTTATGCTACAACACGTTGGTGATGAATCTCATTTAAGGCAGGACTGTACAAAAGGAAGATATAGGCAGTATGGGGAGTCTGGGCTTTCCAGGAAAAACTTTAAAGCATGGTGTGAGAAAAGTGGACTTGAAGAGAATTTTTGATTTGATTCTCCGTTAAATAAAGAAAGAGAAAGTGAAGAAAATGAGAGGGAAGAGCAAATTCTTATGGGAGAAAAGGTAAAAGAGAATTATGAAAGAATGGGGGGGTGGAGGGTGAGTAACTACAAGGTGAAGGTAAAGAAAAAATACATTAGTCGGAGTCAAAAAGATAAATTAGATGTAGTCCAAACATTAATAAAAAGAAAACATATTGAAATAGAGAACAGACTTTATGTGTTAGTTACAGAGGAAGAAGAAGAGGTAGATGAGAGTATTGAGTCGGAGAACAAGGTGGAAATTCTTTTGGGGGAAGATGAGAAGAAAAAGCAAACCAAAATATGTATTAAAAGCTCAAAAAAGAAATGTGAATGATGGTGTTCAAACTGACAGAAAAAAACGTGATGCAGGAGTAATTTGCTTGTTTGCTTGGTGTAAGATATCAAGAAAATAAAACAACTGTAGTCTGCATTGCAAACCAAAAAACAGAATGAAAAATGCCACTTGGAATTTCAGCAGGACTAACTCTCAACAAAAGTTACAGTTGTATTGAACACTTTCGTCCTTTCATCAAACCGACTTGATTAGAACCTAACAACCTGTATACATCTTTAATGTGTGCATAAGTAATTTTTAATAAATCATGCAATCTAATATATTCAAATAATTAAAAACATTTAAAATATTCTGTCAATATTAAAAAAATAATAATTTTAGCGATTCTATCCAAACAAAAGCAGTGTGGAACAAAACAGAAGTGGAACAAAATAACAAGATCCAAAGGACAAACCATGAAATTCCTTCTAAGATAAAGTGCTTTCATTCTTTAATATTTTCAATATAGAACTTCATCAGAATCTTTTTACAAAAATATTTCCATACCATTTAAATATTCTCCAGGCTTTGCACCAAAAAACATGCAGCCAATCAATTACCATTCAAAGGACTTGCACCCAATGAAATAAAATATTTAAATATTTTCAAAAAATCTCAGAAAAGAAACATTTCCTGGTATTCGGAACCAATCATTATACACTAAAAACAACCCAATCATAGTTCTTAATGGCTTTTTCTACCAATCAGAAAATAGAACCAGTCGTAGATCTTGACTTCCTTTTTCTACCAATCAAAAAAACAGTGTTAAAATCCATTGTCAAAAAATGATGTTCCCAAACAGGGTCCCATCCAAATGCTATCCAGGCACAATCCTGCTTAGGTTATAAAGTCAGACAAGATCAGGCACATTTGTCCCAAACTAATGATTCATTCCCACAATAAAACATTTTATCATTTAATCCTGGTGGTCGATCTGCCGTACATGCTATTTGCCATCTAGATTCGCAGAATTCCAGGCAAACCTTATAATAACCTTCTAAAGCCTGGACTGCTACAGAGTCAATGAGAAAGAATGTATATTTCCTAAAACTTTCACTAATCAAAGCGTATTTAGCCAATGCATTATTTGCATTATGTTTTCTGATGGCTAAATTATGTTCATAGATCCTATGTATCAAACATCTCAATGTTTTACCTATATAAAAAAAACTTGAACATGAGTCATATAAGGCCAAATAAACTACCCCAATGGAAGTGCAGTCAAAGATTTTCTTCTCAGTAAAAAACATGTTGCGAGCATTCTGTGTAATACTTAAACTGTTTGCTAGATAGTGACGCTGTTTACAACATCCACATCTTAACTTGCCCGTGCTTCCCCAATTATTGTAAATTTTTTTATATATTATGTCTCTTTTTGTAAGTGAACATTAGAAAAGGGTAAGGCATTCCTAAAATAAAATAAAAAAATAAATAAATAAATGAAAACATGCCTCATCCTATGGTCTGATAATCTGTTTTTGCCTTAAAACAACCCACAGACCATTTTTTGTCTGATTTTACCCTGACTGAAACTGTCCATCTCCCAGTTTTCTTTCCAGACCCTAAAAACAAGGGAAGGAAGATTCTGCATGCCTTGGATGTGCACAGGCAACACAAATTCTACCTTACTAGAGCTAAGCCCTTCAGGAAAGGTGAACAGCTGTTTTGTTTCCTATTCTGGGGCTAAGAAGTGTCAGCTTGTCTCAAAGCAAACAGTTGATTATTGGTTGTCTTTTGCTACTATTCTTTGTTACTCCCATCGTGGTAAATCTATTCCAGGAAAGGTTAAGGCACATTATACAACGACCCCCCATTAATATTCAAAAACGTGCACGCTGATTGGTCAGCGTGCACGTTGTAAATCAGAGTTATAGTAAAGGAAAAAGGTCTGGTTGCCCAGACTTTTTCAATTACTATAACTCTCTTTTTTTTTTTTACAGCAATGGAAAACGCGAGATCTTCGTTTCTTCACACTGTCTCGCTATGTTAAACAAGTTTAACATAGCGAGACAGCTTTAAAAAAAGCAACAGAGATTCTCTGTTGCTTTTTTTAAAGCTGTCTCGCTATGTTAAACTCCTTTAACATAGCAAGACAGTGTGTAAAAAGCAACTGAGATCTTGCTTTCTCCATTGCTTTTTCCAAAACTGTCTCGCTATGTTAAATGAGTTTAACATAGCGAGATAGCTTTAAAAAAAGTAAAGGAGATTCTCCTTTGCTTTTTTTTAAAGCTGTCTCGCTATGTTAAACCCATTTAACATAGCAAAACAGTTTGTAAAAAGCAAGACATCTTGCTTTCTCTGTTGCTTTTGCCCACAGCTCTGATGTACTGTGTTGGCATATGCATGCGCAGTGCATCAAAACTGCCGCAGAATACCAGACAGCTGCGGAAGGGCAGCAAGGAGGCATTATACTATGCCATTATTTAAGAAAAGTAGTTATTTTTTTTCTTAAATAATGTCATTGTATAATAGCAATAACCCATGCCTGAGTGTGGGTAATGCTGGATTTACCCATGGTTGTCTTTGTTTGGCCACTCGCGTTTCGCCCTCGTGACCAAACCACACCAACCGTGGGTAAATCCAGCATTACCCACACCCAGGCGTGGGTTATTGCTATATTCCACCAGAGTTGTTTCCTCTTCGGTGGCATATTGGAAAGCACTGGACTTTAAAAGCATTTTAGAGGTAGCAACTTAGTTCTCTGTTCAAATCTTTACAATTTTATTTATTTATTTATTGTCATTTGTTAACCAGGTTGGTCCAACTGAGCCAGAGGCCCATTATTAGTGGAGACCCGTGGAGAAAAGCTCCAATTTAAATTACAGACATTACAAAAACAGTAAATACAAAGACTAAAAATGACAATAGTAATATTGACAAGAAACATTTACATAAAATGAAATCAACAAAGACAAAGTATTTATGTATAAGTTTCAAAATGTCCAATACAAGAGCGGCAAGAAGAACCTGATTGTAGATATACTGTAAACTGGAGTGTTAGAAGAGCAAAAAAGAAAGGCGGATAAAAAGAGAGAAAAAGTTAAAGTAATCAAAAATAAAATTTAGAAAGAAATCAGTTGGAGATCATGTCGGAGCTTGGCAAGGGCAGGACCAGGTCTTAAGAAGGTAGTGTTTGAGTTGTAGTTTGAAATGGAACTTATGGGGATGCATCTTATTTTAAGTGGAAGGGAGTTCCAGGTGTGAGCTACAGAGTATTTATATAGGGACGTACCGATATTTTTTGATGGTTTGTAAATGTCAAGAAGATGTTTATCAGATGTACAAAGTTGACATCTAGGGTTATATAGAGATACAATATTTGAGACGGAGGGACAGGAAGTGGGATTATAAAGAACTGAGTGTATGATATGCAGTTGAGAAAGAAACAATTGTTTGTGGAATTCAGGCCATTGTAATGTTTTAAGGGCGAGGCAGTGGTGGGATTTGTAGGGGAGATTAGAGGTGAATCTGGCTATTTTATTGTATGTTTGCTCTAGTTTACAGAGAAGTGAAGACTGAAGGTTAGTAAAAACTGGACCTGCATACAAAAGACAGGGTAATAACAGAGATAGGGACACAGAGGGTTTGGTGGAGGGTGAAAGCAGTTTGTGGTTACGGTACAGGAGACCAAGTTTCTGGTGTTTTTTTTTTTTTATGCAATGATGGATATGTATGTCGAATTTTAATTCATGGTCAATTATAACACCAAGTAATTTAATATGGGGTTCTGGTCTGATAGTGATATTGTTGAGGGAGGTAATAGAGAAAGTGGATTTGTGTTGCCAGTGTTTTAGGAAGGAAAAGTAGAAGTTTAGCTTTTTTGGATTTAGAATTAGTTGATTATCATTGAGCCAGGTTTCAATGGATGCAAAAGTTTCTTGGGTAAGAGCAAGGAGTTCTGGAATGCTGTGGACAGTGATGATAAGGGTCAAGTCATTGGCATATTATAAGAGTGTGGAGAGGTTGGTAGCAAAGGATAAACTGTTAGTAAAAATATTGAACAAGAGAGGACCCAGTATAGGGCCTTGGGGGACACTACTGTTAACAGGAAGAAATGGGGAGGTGACAGTTTTCCAGCATATAGATTATTTTCTATTAGACAAACTCAGTAAGCAGAATAAAAACTAGAATGAACAGCAGATGCAGGGTGGTATCCAACGAGACGGAGCCCGAATAATGAAAAAAGAGTGGCCAGGATGGTGTCTGACTTTTATGACTTTACCAAGGAATGTGACAATTTGTCCAATATGTTTCAGAGAAGAGGTTATCCAGAGCCTTTTCTATCAAACATCATTCAGGAAGTTATAAATAAGAGGACCAGTGGACACTTTAGAGCCCTATTGGGCAATAGGGATGGCCACAACAATGTGAGGCACAATAATACTATTTTTACACATGCATTGACACTCACATATTCTGCAGATTTTGAAGAAATCAAATACATAATAAATAAATATTGGAAGGTTTTTGATAATGATATTGGGGTCTTGGACAAGATAGGAAAGAGACCCACTATAGTTTATGAAAAAGAGTACATCAATAAAAGGACTACTTGAAAAAGGCAAACCTAATCTCACTAGAGGTGGCACGTATAAATGTGGTAGATGTCCCCATGATGGATACGGACAAATTTAAACTTAAGAATTTTGGATCCATTACTAATAAAAAGAAAATGTTTTGCTATACTAAGGGAATTGTTTATATTGCAGTATGAAAAAACTGCCAAGGTTATTATGTGGGGAAAACAAAAAATGCTTTTAGACTTAGAGTCTACCAACATGTATATGATATCAAGCAGAAAAATATGAAGAATGCTTTATTTAGGCATAATAATGACCAAAGTAATCACAGTTTTAGTTTTTTTATTCTTGAACAAGTTGATTTGGGACAAAGGGGTGGACCTGTTGAGGAATATTTGGAGTACATTGAGTTAAAGTGGCAGATCAGACTGAATGCATACTCCCCTCCAGGTCTTAATGATAGAATTTCTATAGCACCACTTTTGAAACTTAAACAGTTATTTATGTTATGATTTATTTATATTGTCATTGGTATTTTTTGCCTTATAACATTCTTTACAAGTGACACTATTGATTCAACATTTGGTTAGTTGACTTTTTGTGTACTTGCAAACAGGGGGAGTATTCACTACTACCTTACACTTCCTGTGATGTTTCTTAATTGAAAGGAAATGATGTGGGGTAATATTTTACTTATTGACTATGTGTGTATTTAAGGAGTTATCAGCCAGCAATTCACTGTTCTGAAGAAGTCTGAGTATTGACAAAAGCGCTTAACTTATTGTTTTATCATTTTTAAACTGTGACTTTATGTGTATTTGTACTTCATTTTGATCATTGGATTGAGTAAAGAATTTTTTCATTATTCGGGCTCCGTCTCGTTGGATACCACCCTGCATCTGCTGTTCATTGTTTTCTATTAGATAAGTAGCCAGAAAACCAGCTTAAAGAGGGGGTGGAGAGATGAAGGTCATAGAGTTTAGTTAGCAGTTTAGAGTGAGAGACAGTATCAAATGCTTTGGAGAGGTTGAGGAATAAACAGGAAACTAGTAGGTTGTTGTCACGGGCTTCTGCTACTGTTTGAGTGAATGAGAGTGGAGCTGTTGATGTACTGGGGGGGGGTCTGAGGCCATGTTGGGTGGGAGTAAGAAGGTTATTATCTAGCAGGTGTTTAAGTAGCTGAGTGTGGACACACTTTTCTAGAATGTTGGAAAGGAGAGATAGTATAGCAATGGGACGATAGTTGGATGAGTCAGTGATATTTCCTCCTTTGTGAAGAGGGATTGTGTAGAAGGATTCCCATACATCTGGGGCAAGAGATTCAGTAATAGAACGATTAATAAGGGTAGAGACAGGGTAAGTGATAGCATTAGCAGCAATTTTAAGAAAGCAGGAAGGTAGATTGTTAACAGAGGGAGAGCAGAGCTTAAGTTTATTTAGTTGGGAGTTGATGAAGGCAATGGGAACTGGTTGTAGGGAGAATGTGTTGGAGGAAGGAGGACTGGGGTGTAAAGGTAGAGAGGAGACAGTAGAGCTATTTGTAGTTAGTTTTTGGATTATTTCAGTAAAGTAATTATTTAAAAGAGCAGCAGTCTTTAGGGTTGTTATATGTAGTACAAAGCATTACAAACTGTGTTCTTTCTCAAGTTCCTGAGCAGGCTTTGCAAGGGCCATTCTCCAGGGGCTCCTGGATCTTTATCTTGCCGCCTCCCGGGTAGGGTAAGTTTTGGGAATCTACCCATATGCTGCTGAGGTAGTATGAATGACAAGCATTCATATTACCTCAGACAAACCTAGTCTAACTCCATCTCCCTATTGTTCCCTCTGGATATACATTCCTCCCTTATTTTCGGCAGCTGACCTCACTTTATGTTGCAAGTCTCTGTCCTCATACGTCTCTTTTCCTCTCAACAGTTGCTCCTTCTTCTGGATATAGATGCCTGGCATATGCTTTATATTAGTATATTAACTATATCATACAGAATGTTTTGTTTGTACTGTTGAAGATGTTTCATCCTTGTACCGGTACAATGTACTTTTTCTTCCAACCTACTTTTAGTTGATGGACAGTTTAGAGTACAATTATCCTAGTTTTATCTTCATTTTATCTTAATGTAAAATGTATAGTGCTATGCTTTGGTAACTTTGAATTTGTGCTTTATTAATCTGTGTTGTACATGGAACTTTTCTCCCCGAGCCTCCACTGAAAAAGGACTTTGTCCAGTTGGCCTTAACAGTAACCAAATGTAAAATAAATAAATAAAATAAATGAACGTAGAGTACAGTTGCATAAGTCCTGCTTACCTGTTACAGTAAATGTTTGAATTTCAGACTGCCTCAGTGGCAGCACCCACCAACCATCCCCCCTTATTATCTTTATAATTCAATGGTATCTAACCTTGTTGTGCTGTTAGTTGACTTTCTTTACTTGTGTTGGTTTTATAGCTGTAAATTGGTTGGTTTCAGACAGTTCTTACTTCTGGTTCTTCCTGGTTCATCCTACTTAGCACTAAATTAGGGCTGCCACCTTTTCAAATGGTCAAAGTGGGACATTTTCGGTACAAACATGATTTTACAGGCTGACACATACCCACGGTCAGTACAAAGGATAGAACTTAACTTTTTTCATAAATAAAAGCATTTTCTTATAGCATTTTAGTTGCTTATTCTGTTTCTTATAACGTTTAGGTATTTTAGACACATAATAACTGATGTGAGAGTGTTCAATCTCGCCGTTTGTTCTTACACCTGGGTTCGGAGCCGATCCTTGGCTCCGTGTCGGCCGCTTGGCAAAGCTCTGCATTGTGAAGAAGCTCGAGACCAACCTATCTCCCACAATTCCCCTCTGCCTTTACCTCAGATCTAGTTTGCCGCTGCAACATTCGCATCATTTTTGATGAGCTCGGACCACCTGACAGATAAGATTACTTCTATCTAACATTTTTAGATAATTTTTCTTCTAGTTTACCTTTAAGTTTTGTGTGTGAGTGCGTAGTGAGTCGAGGGCTTTCTTCGAGTACGTATATAAATTTTTTATATATATATATAATAAGTTAGTTCCCTTGGGGCCTACCCCACCCTCTAAACTTATATACCTTATAAGACTTATAGAACTTATATAAGTTATAAAACTACTACTGGATTTGACAAACTACCGGATTTGACTGAATTTACTGGATTGACATTATTGTTGACTGTTACTGTCTGTTCAAGACTGTGTGCTGTATAGTCTTACTGGATTTGACTTTTATTGTTATTATGTCTGAGAAAGCTAAGTCAGGCTTCAAACGGTGCCAATGTGGACAGAAAATGTCTGTCACAGACAACCATAGTTCCTGCGTCTACTGTCTTGGCCCTCTCCATCTGCAAGAAGACTGCTCCATTTGTCATTCTTTCAGTGGAAGGGTCATGACAGATAGGCGCAGGAAACTCATGGATAGAGGTCTTTTGAAGCCTGCATTCCAAGAGGCTCTGGATGCATCGGACCAGACATCTAAATCCTCAAAGGAATCGAAGACGTCGGAGCCCATGTCATCGTCTCCGAGCTCTTCATTTAAAGTTCGCTCACCGGTTCCACAGACCTCGGGGCCGAGTGTTGAACTTTTGTCTGTTACCGAGCCTTGACTCTTGGAACCGGTGACGGAGCTTCCACCTCCTGTGCTCTTGAGGTCGGCTCTGTCTTCGATTCCTTCGACGCGTTCTTCTAGGCCCCTCTCCGACACCGATGTAGACCGCGTGGTGCAGAAATTAATGGAGAATACAGCCTTGTCCAAACTCATCTCAGTCTCTTCCCAGTTGGTGTCGAGACTCGAAGGCCTTCCCTTATCTCCATCTGTTCCTCCTCCGAGACCTGTTCAGTCTTCGGAGCCGGGAGAGGCTGATCTGATGATCGTGGAGCCCTTGGTGCCAGAACCGTCCTTCTCTCGGTCGGCACCGTTCACCTCGACTCCGACGGACCCATTACCGGAATCGCGGAGCCGACGATCCATCCTTGGTTCGGGGACCGAGAGTCGGACCGATGTTTCGGTTCCGACTCTCCCTCTCGGTGCCTCGGCTCGGATCGACTCGGCTCCATCCTCAGGGTCGATGCCCTCGGTCCCCGTCTCGGGGATCCCTCCGCTTTCTTCGGAACCGAGGGATTCCTCGACTCGGGACCCGGGGGCCTTCGACCTCATGAGGAAGGTGTTGTCGACTCAGACAACCACTTCAGCAGAAACAGCTTCTCCTTCCCACAAGGGTCCGTTATCCTCCTCTGCACCTACGGCTACGTCAAAGCGTCGAGCACCGGTGTCTCAGCCGCCCCCAGAGGGAGCCCCCTCTTCCTCTGAGACTTCATCGGATGCCCCCCCGAGGAAGTTCCGAGGAAAAGGTTGTGTAAGAGGAGACACTTGGATTCTCCACAAGAATCCTTGACATCGGACACTGACTTAGATGAGTCAGAAGGGTCCCCGAAATCACGCTCAGAGGATGTCTCTTTTTCTGACATCCTGGAGATCCTAAAACAGAGAGGTGATTGGCAAGCCCTACCCCCTTCTGAGGATGAGTCATTCTTGTTGAAGGCATTCGGTGCTCGCCCTTCCTCCTCCTGGGTCACTCTGCCCTTCGATGAGTTGATGGAACTGATTGCTCGAAGGGCGTGGAAGACACCTGACACAGTGGAGCCAGCCCCTAGAAAGCCTAATAAATATATTACTGCCCCTCAAGACAAGGCTTATCTCACAAAAGGAGTTCCAGTGGACGCTATGGTGGTGGCAGCGGCCACTAAAAAGGAGATGTCTTAATCTTCCTCATCTGTCCATCCGCCTAACAGAGATTCTAGGACTATGGACAGGTATGGGAAGTGCATTTTTAGTTCAGCGGCTTTTTCCATGCGATCGCTGAACTATTTGACCCATTTCACACGGTTACAGAGGGATCTAATCAAAGAGTTGGGAGATACCCTCCAGGGTACTACAGATGCTGCTGTCTCAGAGAAAGTTACAGCACAGCTCAATACCCTTACATCTATTGTGAACTCGTCCATGAGGCTCATTTCATATGCAGCCGAAGGATTGAGTAGGGCTGCGGCTTCAGCGATTGCTCTTCGTAGACAATCCTGCATGCGCTTATGTTCCTTTGCGGAAGCCTTTAAGTCTTCCTTTACTAATGCCCCATTTGACGGTGCCACTCTCTTTGGCCCAAAAGTAAAGGAGACCCTTACCCGGTGTGAGCAAGAGGGAAAGACTCTGTCTGCTGTCGGAGTCCGTTTTTCCACCCCATCCAGACCATACCCCAAAGGGCAACGTGGTGGAAAAATGTGGTTTCGAAAACCCCAAGGCTCTTTCCCAGGCACACAGGGTGATGCCCCCTCTAGAGGCAGAGGGGGGGGCAGAGGTGGAAGATGTCACCCTGGTGGCAGAGGGGGTCCGCAAAACCAAGGTGACAGGGATACACTCCCCGGGAAACCTTTCAAGCACTCCTGAGAGGAGGCCCGACTGTCCTGCTCTGGAGGCAGTCGGGGGTCGCTTAGCTTTATACCCTCAGGCCTGGCAAAGTCTTACATCAGACAATTGGGTAAAAAGCATTGTTACCAGAGGTTACAGAATTTCGTTCCTATTACCCCCATTTCCGCAGAAAAGACTCCCAGATGTACCGCCCCATCTGCGAGACCCTGCAGCTATAGAAATTTCAAAGCTGCTAGAAAAAAGAGTCATCCAACCAGTCCCGACGGACCAAAGAGGATTCGGAACTTACTCAAGGTTCTTTTTAGTTCCAAAAAAGACAGGGGACTGGAGGCCAATTCTGGACCTAAGCAAACTCAATACCATCGTCAAGAAAGAAAAGTTCCGGATGGTCACGCTTTAATCGATCCTTCCATTCTTACAGAAGGACGACTGGATGTGCTCAATAGATCTAAAGGACGCGTACTACCACATCAAAATGGCCAGGGCGTCCACGGATCACTTGCGCTTCCGGCTGGGAGCCAGTCACTTTCAGTTTCGAGCCCTGCCCTTTGGTCTGACCTCAGCCCCCAGGGTTTTCACCAAATGTATGGCAGTGGTAGCGTCTCACTTGAGACGCCTAGGATTCCAGGTGTTTCCGTATCTGGACGACTAGCTCCTTACTGCCACCACCGAGCGTCGACTGATTCAGGCCAGGGATTACACTCTAGAACTCTGTGTTCATCTCAGAATTTCCGTAAATTTCGAAAAATCTGTATTATAGCCATCACAGCATATCTCATTCATAGGAGCAGAATTGGATACGCGTTGCTTAATTCTAAGGCTTCCTCCAGAAAGAATAGCCTCTCTACAAAATCATATATCTCTTCTCCTGTTGTCCAAAAAATCCCCAGCAAAACTGGTTCTGAAAGTTTTGGGTCTCATGGCAGCTTCCCTCATTGCGATACCTTTGGGAAGACTGCACATGAGAGTTCTTCAATGGCTGCTATTTGCACAATGGTCGTTCCAACAGTTACCCCTGACACACGAAATTCACATCATGAACATCTGCAAATCGCACCTGTCTTGGTGGCTTCAGACTTGCAATCTCTCCGGCGGCCGACCATTTGTGCTACCCACGCCGACAGCTATGGTGACCACGGACGCTTCCCTGATAGGGTGGGGGGCATCTTTCAGGGACAGACAGTCCAAGGCAAATGGACCAAATTGGAGTACAATCTGCACATCAATGTTCTAGAGATGAGGGCAGTGTTTCTAGCGTTGCAACACTTTTCTCCCCTTCTACCTCTAGGGACCATTGCAGTTCAGTCGGACAACATGTCCGTAATCTGGTACATAAACAAACAAGGGGGAACCAAGTCTTATCAACTATGCAGAGAGGCCATGAGAATTTGGCAATGGGCAGAGTCCACGGGTCGCTTTCTGATAGCAACGCATATCCCGGGGTTATCCAACGTCATAGCGGACAGGTTGAGCAGAGCCATCCTGTTACCTCACGAGTGGTCTCTCAAACGATCAATTGCGGACAAGATATTTTGCAAGTGGGGCCAGCCTTGCTGTGATCTGTTTGCGTCTCCAATGAACGCCAAATGCAGAAGCTACTTTGCCCTATTACCCCCTCCAGGGAAGTCCCCAGGGACGCTCTGATTCACGATTGGCCCCCGGGCCTCCAGTACGCCTTCCCTCCTATACCTCTGATTGCAAAATTTCTACAGAAAGCCAACAACCTGGGGAGGACAATAATCCTCATTGCCCCATTCTAGCCTCGTCAAATTTGGTTTCCTTTTCTTCAAGCACACCAAATTCGGGAACCCTGGATCCTGGACCCGGAGCCAGATCTACTGACCCACTTGTCAGGGGCTCCCCACCCGTCGCTTCTCTCCCTCAGACTAGCAGCTTGGCTGCTCCGCTTCCCTTCTTAGCCAGGTCTGATCTTCTTTCCCCTGCGGTTCAAAATATTTTAGTGGCTTCTCATATGGCTTCCACTACAAAAATTTACACTAGTAAGTGGAAGCGTTTTGTACACTGGGCAACTACACAACATTTGGATCCTGTAATAGCCCCACTGAACAGAGTCTTGGAGTTTCTATCCATGCTATTTCACCAAGGAGCTTTTCCTGCCACTTTGAGAGTTCAATTGGCTGCCATTTCAAACTTTCATGTGGGAGAAAATGGGGCGCCTATTATGGCTCATAGACTTTGTAAGGCCTTTCTAAAAGGGTCTTTCCATATCAGGCCACCAGTCAGGATTCCTACATCACCATGGAATTTGAACCTTCTATTATCACAGCTAATGCTACCACCCTTTGAACCAGCCTCTTCCTGTTCTTTGAAGTTTTTGTCATGGAAAACCCTCTTTCTGGTAGCTATCACATCAGCCAGACGGGTATCGGAACTTCAAGCTCTTTCCGTTAAACACCCATATTTGATCTTTCACCCTGATAAGTTATCTCTTCGCACTAATCCATCCTTTCTTCCCAAAGTTTGCTCCGTCAATAACATTAATCAGTCCATTGAGCTCCCCACATTTTTCAAGAACCATTCCAATAAATTGAAATATATGTTGCACAAGTTGGATGTTCATAGACAACTCAGGTTTTACTTGGATAGAACAAAGGATCACAGGAAAACAGATCAGCTCTTTATAGCCTTTGCGGACAGCAGAAAGGGCATGGCAGTTATGAAACGAACCCTTTCCAAATGGCTATCCGATTGTATTATTTTTGTTTATACTGCTTCTGAGCAGAGCTTACCTGTCAAGCCCAAAGGACATTCTACTAGATCAATATCTACATCCCTGGCTCATGCGGCCCGCCTACCATTGGACACTATTTGTGCGGCTGCCACTTGGTCTAAACCACATACATTCATTACTCATTACAAAATTGATAGGGTTTCCAGGGACAGGGCAACCTTTGGTTCCACTATGCTCAGGAACGTTCTTCCGTGAGTTTCTCAGGATCACGGAGCTAGGGACGCTACCCAGGTGTAAGAACAAATGGCGAGATTGAACACTCTCACATATAGAAGTTATGTCCTTACCATAACGTTCCATGTGGAGTGTTCATCTCGCCTTTGTTCTTACATTCCCACCCTCCCACCCTCAGGAAGAACATCCAGTTTAGGTGTCTGGTTTGGTTCTCCCGCTTCTGTTTCTCTCAGTTGTTATGGCTGTTTTTCAGCTATGCCTTAGCATGTATGTTGTATGTTCACTCCCGTTGGGTTCTGGTTTGTTGCAAACTAGATCTGAGGTAAAGGCAGAGGGGAATTGTGGGAGATAGGTTGGTCTCAAGCTTCTTCTCGATGCAGAGCTTTGCCAAGTGGCCGACACGGAGCCGAGGATCGGCTCCGAACCCAGGTGTAAGAACAAAGTCGAGATGAACACTCCACATGGAACGTTATGGTAAGGACATAACTTCTATTTTTATACAACTATTACATAAAATATAGGAAATAATTTTGTCCTAACATCTCGGGACATTTGCCATTTTTTAAATTTTTTGTCAGCACACCACTGCCCACAGAGGGACTGTCCCTCGCAAAGTGGGACAGGTGGTAACCCTACACTAAATGTCTGGGAAACTGACTTTCTGTGACAGAGGGATTAGGTTTCCCCTGACGGGAGAGGCTTAGCCAGTCCCCTATTACAGAGAGTCAAAGAAGGATTCTGAGCTTTGAAAAGCTGGCAGTGTGGATGGTTTGTGCAGGCAGAGAATGCATGTGACACTGAGGCAGTGTGGAATTCAAACATATACTGTTACAGGGAAGTAGGACTTACATAATTGTACTTTATGAATCTCTGGGGTCTCTCAAGTTGTGTGATATGTTGAGAAAAATATATCCAAAAAGAATATTATATTCAATAATGGATCTGATAAGATACTACTAAAGGGGAATAAAGACTTCTTTGGCTCTATTGGAGATGCGTTTGGAAATTAGATGAGACAGATAAAAGTCTTTCTGAGCAAATGTGGATACATGCTAGTCAAATGATATGGAATTATCAACAAAAGTGCCTAAATCACTTACACAACCGTTTCTGATTTGAGGTGTGCATTACCTATATGGTAAGTGAAACTGTTTTAGTTTTGAAAATGAAATATGGTACATTTTTTACATTTAATTATAGACCGATGTCCTTGCACCAATTGTTAACATTGTCTAACCCATGTTGGAGCAATTGTGAGTCATTTGTAGATCAATTAACAACACACACTTTACAGTAATTTGCAAGCTTAGTTAACCGATGCATCACAAGACACACTTAAACGTGCATACAAAAATCAAACTCACAGGGGCAATTTGAACTTTGCAAAAATCTCCTATATAGATATATTTGAAACATTGAAAGAAACCAGAGCCCCATTAAAAAACCCATGCAGCTAAAGGGGTGGCATGTAGTCTCTACTCAGACAGAATTACAGCTGGTAACTGGGAAAAAATAAGTTGACTTCCATTTTCCAATCACAGGGTTAGTGTCCACCAGGATATCTTAGACAATGATGGTGTTAATAGATTACACTTCAGTCTTCTTAGATGGTTTCATAACTCTTAGGTTTATGGATCATAAGTTCATAGTGGTAAACTAGGCTAACAGCAACCAGAGCCTAAGCTTAGCCATGCAGTCCAACCCAATTGTGCTCCTATGTGTCATGTTAATTTGGAAGTTTCTAGAGGTTATGTGAGGGCGGTATTAGTTTGGGCATTACTGTCTGCCTCTATCTGTCAGAGACATGAGGGTCAGACCTGGGATGAATTTCTGATTTCCCATCCATTGGTCAAGGGTACACTTAAATAGAGTTAGGAATGGACTTTGCTTACATGGATAGGAAGCCTGTTACAGAGCATGAGATCCTCTGAGGCGCATATATGTCTTGCCAGTATGTCTTATATACGTCACAAGCAAAAATTAAATCCTTGGATCTTGTGGTTTTGATGCTGTTTGTTTTGCAGTTATGCAAAAGGTCCATCAGAATTGGATCCAAGGTTGTCTTCTGTGACAGGCATAGATTGCCTCTCACTAACCTGTGGGGAATAGAGCACACAGATAGGGCTTTAAGTCAATTTGTATAGGGTAATGTGTTTATACCCTAGATTCTGCTGATAAGGAAACTTTGTGGGTTTCCAACTGTTGCATATGTTTGGTGAGGTACATCCCAAAGGGGGCATTATAGTTGATGACGGGTTTGATAAGGGCCAAATAAAGTGACTCTATGATTTCCTTTGGATGCCGTGCCCTTACTTGTAAGTTGGGTGACATAGAATGTTTTTTTTTTACTGCATGTGCCATATGTTGGTCAAAGGCCAGATTGCTGTTAACATATGTTCCCAGATCCCTGACTACTATATCAACTCGTAGGGATGTCTTAACAATGGAGTAATTAGCCTGGATGGCAGGTTTTCCCAAAAGGCACTATAATAATTTTTTTGGCATTTCATTTGTTTGTGTTAGACCCCCTTGTAAGATGTTTGTGTCACAGGAAAATCTATGATAGCTTCCAGTTTGCAGTCTTATGTGGACATGATCAGGCAAAGTCTCTTGACATTAACCTTTACTTCCAAGATGTAGATGCCAAATAGGAGCAGTACCAGCAGAAGCTCTGAGGTACCCTGCTGGTGACCAATCTCTTAGTGGAGGTGGTATCACCAGTCCTGACTTCCTGGGTCCTGTGTGTGAGCCAGCTGGTAATCCAGCAAGCTATGCAGGGGTTTACGCATAGTTTGGTGAGTTTGTCAACAAAACCCACATATGGTACAGTATTGAATACCATAGTCACGTCAAGGTAGGTAGTATGCACCTTTATCCTCTCATCTATTGTATTGGTGACCTTCTCAAAGAATTCTACCATGTGTAGTGGACATAAGTATTTTCCAGTTCTATTATTGATAGCTGTTTTTTGCTAAACTTTTTATTAGGGTTATTATAGTTCCCAGTCTTGGTAGTTTAGACTTTCTATAGTACTTCATGTGCTTTGTTTATCACATTTTGTTGTTGTTGTTTGTTGGCCGTCATCTTTCTTCTAGGCCTCTCCTATCCCTGTTGGTCTTTGTAGTAGTTTGTGTGTACTGTCCTTTCTAGCTCATTTAAGTTACAGAGCTAAAAGGTAACCCATTTTACTTAGAGGGTTTTTCTTTCGTGTTTCCTTTTAACCTGCTAGGTCCATTTAAGTTAGAGGGCCTAGCGCCTATTTAAGTTAGAGGGTAGTGCTGTTTTTTTCCCTGTATTGTTTTGTCTGGGTGTTGATGTTAGAGCATTAGTTGTGTCAGCTTTTACAATTCAATCTAGTGTTGTCAGTATGTCTAAAGATTCCAGAGATAAGAAACCCAAGCTCTCTGGGTTCAAGAAATGTCAACAGTGTTCCCAAAAAACGTCCATAACTGATGGGCACAATATTTGCGTGTACTGCTTAGGGGCTGTTCACCTTCAGGAATCTTGTAGCTTTTGTTACTCTTTCACCTGTCGAGTATTGCATGAGAGGAAAAACAAGTTGATTCTGAGAGGTTTAATTAAACCTGCTTTTGATGAAGCTTTACAATATTTTTCAGTATCTAAGTCTCCCACTAATAGTGACAAATCCAAGAGACCTTCTTCTTCATCCTCTTCCTCGGCTCATTCTGTGCCTTCTAAGAAGATAGTTAGACTGACTGAAAAACCTGTCTCCTTGGCTCCACCGCCTTTGACACCAAAGGAGACAACTGGGGCTGATAAGTCAAGCCCATCGGTTCCAAAGACTTTAGAACTGATAGAGGCTACTTCTCAGAAGCCGGTTTGTTGAGTTAGAAATGGTATCTCTGACTTTGAGGTTCCCTATTCTTCAAAGGTCTCGATCCCCTACACTCTCATCCAGGTCTTCTAGGAGCTTATCAGATGGTGACATGGACGGGGTGGTGCACAGGCTTTTGAAGTCGCCGGCACTGGCTAAATTGTTTTTGGCTCTGACCCCACCAGTCTCGGAGATATCCAAGATGACTACATCCACTATTCCTCCTCCGAGACAAGCTGGATCTTCGGATCCAGAATGCCAGATACCTCTTGTGGTAGATCCTTCAGTTCCGAGACCCCTTCAGGACACTTTTTGAACCGTTGCCTGCTCCAACTCTATCGATGCTATCCGGAGTGTCTAAGAGCCGTAGTTTTCTGGTCAGCTCTGGGGGGGGACTCTCAGACCTGAGTTTCTTCGGTTCCGAGCCCACCTCTCAGTGCATCGGCATGGGTGAGCTCAGCTTCTACATTGGCCTCAGAGCCAATTTTCTTGGGGCCGAAAATTTCCTCTGTTTCCTTAGAAATGGAGGTATCTTTGGAACCATGGGGATTGGCCTTCGAGGTGATGAAGAGTGTGCTGTCTCCACCAACAGCTCTACCCGAGGGTACTTGCATTTTTCCCCCTCAAGCACCAGCATCTGCTTCGGCATCATACCATCCACAGGACAGCAGAGATTCAGGGTCTCAGAAAGCCCCATTGGGAAGAGCCACACTCTTCCGAGACCTCCCTGGACTACCCATCTGAGGAGCCCCCTCGGTAGAGAGCATGCAAGAGGAATCATATAGACTCCCCTGATGAGTCCATCACTTCTGACACTGACCTCAAGGAAGCAGAAGGGTCCCCATGGTCATCCTCTGAAGATATCTCTTTCTCAGATATTTTACAGATCCTAAAACAGAGAGGTGGCTGGAAGTCCATTAACCCTTCTGATAAGGATTTGGTGTACCTGAAGGCCTTTGGATCTCAACCTTCAGTCTCCTGGGTATCTCCGCCTTTCGATGAGCTTTTGGATTTGGTTATTCGAAAGGTGTGGGAGTCACCAAACTCTATGGAGCCAGTCCCTTGGAGGCCAAATAAGTTCCTGTCAGCTCCTTTGCTTTCAAAAGGTGTACCTGAAGATGCTTTGGTGGTGGCAGCAGCCACCAAGACGGAACTCTCTGAGACATCCTTGTCTGTCCATCTGCCGAATAAGGATTCTTGAATGATGGACAGATATGGGAAGCATGTTTTCTCGTCAATGACTTTTACCCTCAGATCACTGAACTACCTCTCACGTTTTACAAGACTTCAAAGAGATCTCCTGAACAAGCTAGGAGATACTCTCCAGGTTTCATTAGCTGTGGGAGTCTCAGAAAAAGTGATTTCTCAGCTAGCCACCTTAAATTCCATAGTCAACTCCTCCATGAGACTGATCTCCTATGCAGCCGATGGAGCGAGTAGAGCTGCAGGTTCAGGAGTTTCCCTTAGGAGACACTCCTGGATGCATTTGTATAATTTTGTGGAACCTTTCAAGTCTACCTTTACCAACCCCCCTTTTGATGGTTCCTCACTTTTTTGGACCTAAAGTCAAGGACACACTCACCAGATGCGAGCAGGAAGGGAAAACTCTCTCTGCTGTTGGAGTACATTTTTCCGTACCTTCATGACCTTATCCTAAAGAAAATGTGGTTCAAGAGATCCCAGGGAGTTTTTAAAGATGCACAAGGTGAACCTTCCCCCAGGGGCAGAGGGGGAGGTGATAATGGTAGACGTCACTCACAAGGCAGGGTGGGTCTGCAAAACCAGGGTGACCGTGAGTCTTTTCACGGCCAACCCTGTCAGCGCTCCTGAAAGGAGGCCCACCTGCTTTTCTCTGGAGGCAGTCAGGTGGTGATTAGCTTTGTACCCAGATGCCTGGTGAGATATCACAAGAGACAAGTGGGTACAAAGTATAATATCCAGAGGTCAGCCCATTCCGCTGATCAGAAAAATCCCAGATGTTCCACCCAGTCAAAGGGAACAAGCATCCAAAGCAATTCAAGAGTTGCCGAAGAAAAGCGTCACCCAAGAAGTCCCTGCAGACCAGATAGGATTTGAAACTTACTCAAGATTCTTTTAGTACCAAAACGAACAGGGGACTGGAGACCCATTTTGTATCTCAGCAAGTTAAATGAATCTGTAAAGAAGTCCAGGTTCCGATGGTGACACTGCTGTCAATTCTGCCTTTTTTAGGGAAAGTTGACTGGATGTGCTCAATAGACCTCCAAGAAGCATACTACCATATAAAGATGGACAGAGCATCAAGGAGTCATTTACGCTTCTGACTGGGAGCCAGTCATTATCAGTTTCGAGCTTTGCCCTTTGGTCTCACTACATCCCCAGAGTGTTCACCAAGTGTATAGCAGTAATGGTGGCTCACCTGAGACACCTGTGATTCCAAGTGTTTCCATACCTGGATGACTGGCTCCTAACTGCCACCACCAAGCATCTACTACTACAGGCGAGAGAAACTACACTGGAAATTTGTGCTCAGTTAGGCATAACAGTGAATTTTCAAAAATCTGCCTTGTTGCCTTGTCAACTTATTACATTCATAGGCACAGATCTAGACACCGTTTCCATGATGGCCTGCCTTCTGCCCAGCAGAGTTTCTGTCTTCAGACAACAGATAATTGACCTACTTTCCAAGAGCAAGGTAAAAGCAAAAGCAGTTCTAACTCTCCTAGGAACCATGGTGTCAGCCATAACTCTAGTCTCTTTGGCCAGGATGCACAAGAGAATCCTTCAGTGGCTTCTCTTTGCTCAGTGGTCTCTACAAGAACTCCCTATGTCCCATCAGATTAGGATAACAGATTCATCCAATAGAGACCTTTTGTGGTGGCTTCACTCTGATCATGTGACCATCGGAAGAGCCTTTATTCCACAACAACCTGTTGCTACTGTGACCACAGATGCTTCCCAGATTGGGTGGGGGGGCATTATCTGGGAAGAACAGTCCAAGGCACATGGCAAGAACATGAGGCTCAGATGCACATCAGTGTTATAGAGATGAGAGCAGTGCTTATGGCATTGCAAGCACTTCAGGACTCTCTCCCGCAAGGAATGATTGCAGTCCAGTCAGACATGTTGGTAGTCTGGTACATAAATAAACAAGGAGGAACCAAATCATATTCCCTTTGTCGAGAGGCACTGAGACTATGGCAATGGGTAATCTCTTCCCAACATTTTCTGATAGCAATGCATATCCTGGGGAAATCCAACATGATAGCTGAGCAGGGCGATTTTGATACCTCATGAGTGGTCTCTGAATCAGAACATGGAAGACAAGATTTTCCGAACTTGGGGCCAGCCTTGCTGTGATCTGTTTGCAACCCCCCTGAATACCAAATGCAGCAGCTACTTTGTCCTAATTCCCCCAGTGGGGAGACACCAAGAGACGCACTTGTTCATGATTGGCCCTCGGGACTACTATATGCCTTTCCTCCCATTCCTCTAATACCAAAAGTCATTCAGAAAGCCAAAGCCTTGGGAAACAGGCTAATTCTCATTGTTCTATATTAGCCTCATCAGATCTGGTTCCCCTTCCTCTGGGCTCATCTTCAGGAGAAGTTGTGGGCTCTGGACCCAGTTTCAGACCTTCTGACTCATATGTCAGGAGTGCTTCATCCTTCTCTCCACACCCACAATTTGACAGCTTGGCTGCTCCACTTCCAGAAATAGTCAGGCTTCAAAATTTTACTCCAGCAGTTAAACATATTTTGGTCTCTTCTCATAAGGCCTTGACCAGAAAATTATATTCCAGCAAATGGAAGCAGTTCTCCTACTGGGCAAGGGTGAGAGACATAGATCCTTTCTATGCTTCTTTTAGTTCAATTTTAGAATTTCTGGCAGAACTTTTCCAGTAAGGCTCCGCAGCAGCTACAATCAAGTTCCAATTAGCTGTAATTTCCAATTATCATACTGGTGAATACACTCCTAATCTAATGTGACACAGACTGTGTAAAGCTTTTTTAAAAGGAATTTGTTTGTTACGACCTCCCATAAGAGAACCTCTCTCACCTTGTGACCTCAATTTTGTTCTTACTTACGTAACTCTACCCCCTTTTGAACCTGCCTCTTCATGCGAGCTAAAATTTCTCACTTAGAAGACCATTTTGTTGGTGGTTATTTCATCTGCACGAAGAGCCTCGGAGTTGCAAGCTCTATCAATTAAGGCACCATACCTATTTTTTCATAAGGATAGAGTATCTTTGAGGACCAATCCATCTTTTGTGCCAAAAGTCTGTTCACAGACCAATCTGAACCAGTCTATTGAACTCCCAATTTTCTTTCCTAATCAGTCCAACAAGGCAGAATACAAACTACATAGACAAGTCAGATTTTATCTACCAACCCCAAAAGAGTGGAGATATAGTTATATTCCCTAACATATTGTATATTTGTTATGTTTTACACCCAGTGTGGGAATTTATATATATTTTATATTTCATGTGGAACCTTTTTGGAAGTGTCATATATATGTGTATACATGTGTATATTTATATAATTATTTATTTATATATTTATTATTATGCATTTATTATATTTATACACTTTTAAAAGGTTTTAGATGAATGTAGGCATTATGAAATTTTAATTCAACATATTCTGTCATGTGTATTTTAGAATGGGTAGTACTACATTGATATAGTAACACTGTTTTTCAGCACCAAGCACTTTAAAATTCTACAAACTAGTTAATTGATTGACCAATGAAATTAGTATTGCAGGGTACTTAATATGAGTTCAACCTTTTGTTAATTGATTCTGACAAAGCCTCCTGAGGGGAGATGAAAACGCTTAATCCAGGGAATTATTGCTCTTGATTTTTGTTTTTATGTCTTAATAAACTGCTTTTTGCTGTTTTCGAGTATACTCTTTCTGCCAGTTTGATTATCCTCTGATTAGGGTATTTCTACATAGGAGGGACAGCCTTTACTGGAACTGGCACTGTGGGATTGTGTTTTTTGTGGTTTCATGCCTTTTGTGTAAGGCTCTTGGTCAGATTTTATCGACACATAACCAGAGACTTCAGAAAGACAGACTAGCTATTTATTTCCTTCTCTCAAGCAAAGCTAGGTAAGCCTTCTCAAAAGTTACACTTTCTAATTGGCTTTCCAGTTGCATTACCTTTATATACACTTCAAGTGGTCAAGGGCTATTCAACTAGAGCTCTAGCAACATCCTCTGCTTACCAAGCCAGATTGTCTATGGATAGTATTTGTGCAGCTGCTACATGGGCTAGGCCACATACATTTATTACTCATTACAAGGTAGATTTTGCCTCTAGGGACAGACCTTCTTTTGGGTCCACAGTGCTCAAAGGTGTACTCCCGTGAGCCACCGAGGAAGAATGGTGCTAGGAATGCTGTCCCATCCAGTAAGAAAGAAGATGATTGTTGTTTTTCCTCTTATATAGATGTAGACTGAAATGCCTAAACACAGAAGACGAGAACACCGAGACTGAAAGATCGACAACTGAGATGACCAACAGTTTAAAAGCCAGATGCTGAGAACATCGACATGTTAAGGTAAGTGTGCGATAGTGACAGACTTTAGGGTTAGGGGTGGGTTAAGTGAGTTAGGGTTAGGGTGCGGGTAAGGTAAGTGTGTGATAGTGACAGACTTTAGGGTTAGAGGCGGGTTAACTGAGTTAGGGTTAGGGCGCGGGTTAGGTGAGTGTACGATAGTGATGGACCTTAAGGTTAGGGTTTGGGTTAAGGTTAATGCGTAGATAGTTGGGTATGTAAGGTTTAGTGTAGGTTTGTAAGGCTTTTGGTGTGCTTGTGTTGTGTGTGTGTTTTTCAGAAAAGGTATTTGTTTTGTTTTGTTGATTGTCGGGATTGTGGTTTGTTGGGCATGTGAAGTTTCGTGCTTTTAAACTGTCGGTCATCTCAGTTGTCGATCTTCCGGTCTCAGTGTTCTCGTTGTTGGTGTTTTGGCATGTTGGTGTTTTCAAGTAGACCCATATAAATATATATATATATATATATATATATATATATATATATATATATCTATATCTATATATATATATATATATATATATAGAGAGAGAGAGAGAGATGTAATACACACACACGCACACACACACAGGCACACGCATACACACGCACACACACACACACACATATATATATATATATATATATATATATATTTTTTTTTTTTTTTTTTTTTTTTTTTTCATGCTTTCTGAAGATATATGTATACTTTATAACTAGCTGCAAACTAGATGTGGGGATTACTCCAGTGCATGCTGGGATAAGTATTCAGCCACGAGCCAAGTGAAAGACTTCGAGCTAGTGTATTTGGCTGAGTCAGTGCCGATCCCCATCCAGTAAGAAAAAAGGGTGATAAGGACAACAAACATGGAACATTATGGTAGGTACATAACTTCTTTTTACTGGGATCACTCTGTGGTCCACCCTTGTGAGGTGGGTTAACTGTTGCAATCTTCCATTCTTGTGGTGCAAAGCCTGTTTTTCAGGCTATAGTTAAAAAGTGACTCAAGTTGTCAGATAGATCATGTTGTGAACTATTTGTGAAGCATCCCGGGATGTTGTCGGGGATCACTGAGGCTGTGTTTTTAGCATTAACAAGTTCCACCAGGACCTGCTACCTGTTAATTGTTGGGGGGGGTGATGCTAATAGGTATTTCATGGACGGATGCAGAGACAGTATGGGTGAAATTTGAGCTGAATTTATCAGCCAGTAAATTCACTATTTCACTGTGCTCAGTAAAGGTGGCACCATTGAACACCAGTTCACTACACTAATGTGTGCCACCTTTGAGGTTTTGGTCATAGCTGTAGAAGACATTTTGGCTGTCTTCAGCCTGTGAGATTATCTTGACCTTGTAATTGGTCTTACTCAACTTAATTTGTCCACTTAGTTTCCTTTCTAGTTTAATTACAGAGCCCCTTTCATTATAGGAGTTCCTGATTCTAGCCATGACTTTTTTTTTTCCCTTTGTTACATACCCTGTTATGGTTAGGATTTCACCTGTGTGTTTTGTTTTAGAGTCTCTTTTAAGCTTACTTCTAGTAGGTATAGCAATCTCTATACAGCTAGTCACATGGTTGTACAGGGTCTTTGTGAACAGTTCTGCATAGGTTGTTGTCATGTGACTTCATTCTTGGGTATAGATTTTATCATTTTCAATTTTCAATCATTGCATATTCAGAGCTAATATCAAACCCACTTTTCAAATAAAACTGATCACCACATAGTCTTCTGCAAAGGTGTAATGCATAAAGTATTTTTAAATTCCCCACAGCAGACCATCAACTGCCACTAGCTCTTCCCCTTGTTTATTGGATCTACCCAACTCATCTAAGCCTCCCTGGGCTGTAGCTGATCCATGTCCAGGACAGTGAGGAGAGTAGGATTTTGGTGTATTGTGGTATTCCTGCCAAGAAGTATGCCTTAACTCACCAACCTGCTCCACTCTGGCTGCCTTTGGGAGGTGCATGCATGTTTCTATACTTGCACAACTTCCCAATGAAGTGCCACAGCACTTACATCATAAAGCTCACAATGCCCTCAATGCAGAAAATTAGGCTTCATTCCTCTCCCCAGGATGGGTGGACTGGTATTGACTTCTTAGTCCCATCTTCTCCTTCTCAGTCCCTCCAGAGCCCGTGCTGGTAATTGACCATGGATTATCTGGGGCACAGTCAGGGCTGTATCCTTCTCTGCCAGAGGGCCAGATAGAGCCCTTTGACAGTGTGTATCTGCACCTGTCATGTTTCACAGTGAATCTGTAATGGTACATGTTTTGTCTGAGTTCAAAACTCTTCTCCACCAAAGCGAAAAGGGAAATGTTTGTTCTTTGTTGTCTTACTCATTAGGAAACAATTTTTTGTCTGCCCAAACCTCTAAATAATTGAGCACCATAGGACAGAAAAAGCATTTGCTATAACCTTTTTCAGTATCTGGAATGCCTACATACATTATTAGCTAGTTTGTGTATTGAAAATAAGGTAAAAAAAAGGCACAAACCACAATTGTGCATTGACAATAAGGTCAAAAAAGAGCAAACCACAACAACTGATGTTATCCATTTCATTATTCATCATGAATGGGTACTCGGATTCGAGCTCGAATCTGACCTCGGATCCAACTGGTACAAGTCTCCAAGCAAGATCTAAGGCTTGAGCACTTCCCTCTCCCATAATCCCCCACCTCCAGAAACTCCTCAGATCTCGTTTGCAGTGTTGTTGTTCAGGCAAGGTTCTTTGGCTTAAGCATGCAGGATTGTTTTCAGGCATTTATCAGGTGCTATCTTTTGGCTTTTCCTCCTGGCTAGTTAGTTTTGCCTATTAGCAGTAGTTTGAGTAGTTTTTATACCTCCCTTCCATTTTCTTGTTCTACTTTATAGTTCACCCCTTCCCCCCTAAGTGTGACACTTGGCTCCATTTCTTTACTTAAAAAAAAAAAAAAACTTTGTATTGAGAGTTTATTTAGTTTCAGTAGAGTCTTGTTGGGTTTGTGACAAGGGAGCAAGTCTTTGGTTTAGTAGTTTAGTTTGATTCTGTGCTTGGTTTACTTGTTGTGGTTAGTCAATATGTTGGAGAAGCCTTCTGGCTTCAAGCACTGTTCCTCTTGTGGGCGCAAAATTCCCAACTTGGACAGTCAACACAACTTTGTTTACTGTCTCTGGGTTGGCTATCTCAAGGTAAGAATGTGATATTTGCATGGAATTCAACCACCGCGCTTTGGCCGACAGCCAAAACAAGCTTTTATTGAAAGGTATGGTCCAGGGAGGTCCCTTTGTTTCTGGGTCCTCTTCCATCTTCTGCTTCTCAGGAAGGCAAGAGGAAAGCCCTCACAGCCTTCCCAGGGGCTTCTCCTTCTCACACTTTAAAAAGGCCTAAGTCTTCAGATTGTAGGTCCCCAGATCCGAGAGTGGCCTTTGTGGTGTCAGATCCGAGGTCTTTGGATCTGATAGTAGGATCCCAGCTTTCTTCGAATCAGAGGCATTTGGATCTGTCAAAACACGGATTCTTTGGCTCCAACAACACTCTTGAAGTGCAGTTCAGAGCTGATGGGCTCGTCGGATCCCATCTTTGTGCTGGAGGAAGCACCCCTTCTGGATCCAAGCTCAGGTCCCAGCATGGCAGCTTTCCCCTCAGATCCGAGGCATTCAGATCCAAGACCTTGGAGCCAAACCTCAGATTTGGGACACCATAGGATTAGTCTGGGATCCAGATCTGGTTTCCCAGCTAATTGCACACACTCATTAGCATCTTCTAGGTCTTCTGGAAGTATCTTACCTGCAGACATGGACAGGATGTATGCAGCTTCTTGAAAGCCCAATTGGAAATGAGGTTGCTGGAATCTCCAGACAATTCGGGTGCCGGGAGAGCTCCTGTCCCAAAGTCTGTTTCTCCTCTCCCAACCCAACTGGTTTCGGGACCCTGTGTGTTAATAGATTTTAGGGTGATGTCGACGGATCAGAAAGTTATGGTGCTCTTAACTCAGTTGGATTCCCAGACCAGCTTGGTTCTGTTGCCATCAGACTGTAGTGGGTCCCGGTCTCGGGATGTTGTCACCGGGACCCTGGGCAGTGGGGGCAGGGGGTTTCTGACCCCTCTCTGCCCTTAGGTGCCTCGGAGTAGCATAGCTCAGGTCTGGTGCTGCCTGGGGGACCAGCAGCTGGGGATAGGTTGACCATTGCCTTGTGGGTTGCTTTAGATCCCTCGAGGGAGGGGGCGGCTTCCTCTAGTCCATCGGCCTTCCATGTGGTAGAGAGGGCTCTGTGCACTCCCAGAGTCTCATCTCCCTCACTGCCGGGCACTTCGCAGCCCATCTCCATTTTGGAACCTGAGCCTGTTCATCCTGTCTAGGGTTAGACCCCCCCCCTCGAGGCCTGCAGATGGCATCCCAACCTTGAGAGGTTCCTGCCTCTTCTGAATCCTCTCCCGACCCTGAGGAGGATGTGCCGCAGATGAGGAGGTGTAAGAGAAGGCAGTTGGACTCCCTCTGGTGTCTTTAACTGAAAACACAGATTTTGATGAGGGGGGATAGGTCCTCCCAATCTTCACTCGACAATGTCTCCTTTGGAGACATTCTCAAAATCCTAAAAAAGAAGGGCAGATAGTCTGTCCAACCCTCATCTTCTGAGGAATCTGTCTTTCTGAAGGCATTCGGGTCAGGGCCATCTACATCCTGGGTGTCCCCCCTGCGGATGAACTTGTTGATCTAATCTCCCTCAGGGCTTGGAAGGAGCTGAACACCATAGAGCCCTTCCCCAAAAAAGCAGACAAATTTATGAGCCCACCTACAGACTGCACACATTGGAGTAAGGCTGTCTCATTTGATGCCATTGTGGCTCCAGCTGCTACCAAGAATTTCACCTGCCCTCAGAGGGATTTGGTGAAAGAACTGACCACCTCTCTCTTAGGGTTATTGCCGGCAGAGGAGTTCAAGAAGGTCTCCCCCCAGCTTTCGACCCTAGCTTCTATCTCCAATTCCTCAATGAGGCTAATCTCCACTCCCCCAGCTTTCGACCCTAGCTTCTATCTCCAATTCCTCAATGAGGCTAATCTCCAATGCCATGGAAGGAACCTCTCAAGCAGCAGGTTCAGGCATAGCCATGAGGCCTCATGCCTGGATGTGGCTTTGTGGTTTTGTGGAAACTTTTAAAGCATCTTTTACGAATGCCCCTTTCGATGGGTCCACACTTTTTGGACCTACAGCCAAAGACACCTTGACCCCACAGTGAGCAGGAGGACAAGACCCTGTCAACTAGGCAGTCAGAATCAAAGTCTCAACTCCCCAACAGACTTTTTCTTAGAACGAATGGGGAGGGAAGAAGTTTTGGTTTCATAAGTCAAAGGGCGCCTTCCAGGATGCTCCAGATAATTATTTTTCCAGGGGCAGGGGAAGAGGTTTCAACAACAGATGCCACCTCAAAGACAGAGGGGGTCCACAGAATCAGGACAACAGAGAACCTTTTTCTGAGAAGCCCTTTCAGCACTCCTGAAGTGTTGCCCAACTGTCCTACCCTGGAGGTGGTCAAGGGTTGCTTTGCTCTGGACTCACAGCCCCGGGCTTCAGTTACAAATGATCAGTGGGTGCTCAAAGTCATATCCAGGAGCTACTGCATTCCCTTTTTGCTTCCACTTCCTGGTCCCAAATTTTCTGTCCCAGATGTCTCACCCAATCAGAAAGAGGCAGCCCAGCTAGAAGTCCAAAAGCTTCTAAAAAAAGAGTCATCCAAATGGTACTGATAAGACAGCAAGGATCCGGATTTACTCTCACTTCTTTTTGGTGCCAAGAAAGACTGGAGACCTTCGTACAGTTCTGGACTTGAGCAATCGGAATCTCTTTGATAAGAAGTCAAAGTTTCAGATAGTAACCAATCAGTCCATGCTGCCACTTCTATGCAGGGGAGAATGGATGTGTTCTGTGGATCCCCAGGATGCCTACTAACACATTTTTATTCACAGGTGATCTTGGAGACATCTCTGCTTTTGCCTAGGAGGCAATTATTATCAGTTTAGGGCCCTGCCATTTGGACTCACTACACCCCCCCCCCCCCAAGTGTTTACCAAGTGTCTTGCTGTGGTGGCAGCTTTCCTCAGGCTACAAGAATTCCAGGTGTTTCCCTATTTAGACAATTGGCTCCTCACAGCGACCATAAGGCATCAATTGGAGACTGCTACTCATTTTCTGTTGTCTGTGTTTCACCATCTGGGCATCACCATCAACCAGGTGAAGTCCAAACTGAAGCCAGTTCAAAATTTAGAGTTCATCAGCACTCAAATTGACACACTCTCACAAATTGCAGACCTACCTCAACAAAGGATCTTGATGTGCAGAGAGCAGGTCGCGGATGTCCTGGTGGTTTCTTCTCCACGTGCTCACCTTATCCTCAAGGTTCTAAATTTGATGGTTGTGGCTATAATTCTTGTTTCTACAGTAAAATTCCACATGAGGGTACTTCAGTGGACTGTTCAGGTACAATGGTCGAATCACAAACACCCCTTATCAATGCCCATTTGGTTTTCTGTTGTGTACAGGCATCATATTCATTGGTGGCTTCATACCATGGATCTTGCTCAGGCAGACCAGACCCTTCATGTTGCCCTCCCTGTCAGCCACAGCGACCACAGATGTTTCCCTGCTAAGGTGTGTGTGTGGGGGGGATTTCCAGGGAAAGTCTGTCCAAGGTGCATGGACATTGCTAGAGACCAACTTGCACATAAATGTCCTACAGAGGAGAGCAGTTCTTCTAATGTTGCAAGCCTTTCAGAGATCTCTGCCTCTAGTGACTGTTGCTATTCATACCGACAACATGTCAGTGGTATGGTACATCATCAAGCAAGGGGGAGCACGATCTTACCCACTTTGCAGAGAGGCCATGAGAGTGTGGGAATGGATGATCTCTGGTCGCTTTTTCCTTGCAACGCATATGCCCGGAGTCTCCAAAGTGATAGCAGACTAGCTCATCAGGTTCATTCTGAATCCCCACGAGTGGTCCCTCAAATCATCAGTAGCATCCCAGATTTTCAGCTGTTGGAGCCAACCTTGCTGCGGCCTCTTTGCCTCTCCCCTCAACTGCAAGTGCAGCAAGCACTTTGCTTTGATACCCCTAGAAGGGGAGTCACCGAGGGGATGCTGTAGTCCATGATTGGCCTCTGGGCCTCCTGTATGCTTACCCCCCCCGATTTCCTTAATTCCCAAAACTCTGCAGAAAGCCCTCTGACTGAGGAGGTCCCTGATACTCATTGCTCCTTTCTGGCCTCATCAGGTGTGGTTTCCCCTTCTCAGGTCTCATCTCAAGTATCCCCCATGGATACCGGATCCAGTTCTGGATCTCATTGCTCATCTGTCAGAACAGATTGTCTCCAATCTTCAGACTCTATGTCTAACCACATGGTTTCTCCACTTCCCTTCATGATTAGGCAGTCCAGGCTTTCTTCCCCTATGAAAAGAATCATTCTCGCTTGTCACAAGCCGTCTACTAAAAAGGTCTATAGGAGCAGATAGAAACTTTTCACTTTCTGGGCTGTGAACTCATTCAAACAAACTAATAAACTTAAAAATGAAAGACAAACCAAAAATGAAACACTGGCAACTGGTTCAGGCATATAAAATGGTAGACTCCAAATGAAATGTCCACAAAAAACGAACAATGGTAGACTGATAAAAAAGACTTGTTGAAATCACTGCAGTTCACCGCACCACTCTTGTAAAAAATCAATTCTGTTTATTCCAAAGCAACGAACAACATACAAAAACCACTTAGCGCTTTCACCCAGTTACATACCGGGTTTCTTCAGAGTGAATGGGCCAGATTCAGGAAGCCTCCGTGTAAGAGTTATAACTCTTACACGGAGGCTGCAGTTAAACTGTGTGATGTCAGCATGTCATGCATATGCATGAGGTGCATGAGGCATGCTGAATCACACTAGTAACTCTTACACGGTCCGTGTAAGAGAGTAGAAGCGTGTCTGTAGGCTGAGCTCAGCATGTGGCCACGCCCGCGCAAAACTAGAATGGCTGAAAGTAAACAGCCACGAGAAAGGCCATGAAAATGTGAATAAACACACTATACAACACATGCCCCGACTGGCCATCAGTGTATAAAGTGAAGAGATGTCATAAAATTAAATTAAAACCTTTTTTTTTTGTTAAACACCGTAAATGTTTGCTACTGTGTGCGGGTGTGCTACTAAGCGCAATCACAGTTAGCAGTCAGTGGAAAAGGATATAAGAACTAAATATGCAAAGTAAGCCAAGAAATAATAGCTTAGCGGTAGAGTAGCCGCCCTAAGAGTAGGCAGGCAGGGTTTGAGCCCCTACAACAACCTTTTTTTTTTTTTTTTGTAAATAAGCACTAAAAAGCCCCCTGACAGTATTGTACAAATGTAAATGTATTCCCTTTTGTAAAATGGAATGAAATAGAGCATATATTTTGAAGTAACATAAGAATAAAAATAGTCAGAAATGTACTGATAGCTAAGCTGCCGTGAGACAGAGTGCCCGTAGCTGAGTAGTGTTTAAAAAGCTGCAAACTGCGTGCCCGTTGCCAAGCAGCGGGTAAACAGGCTGAAACTGTGTGCAATTAGCTGAACATGTGTGTCACTAGCCAATTAAGATTTATCCCAGCACACACCGTTTGTGTGCCGCTCCCACAGGCTAACTGCCAGTGCGCATGCGTTACCTCCGCATAAGCAGCGCCAGAACAGGTTTAAAGTGCTTAAAAGTGCTTTTGGCATGTTTGATTGACAGGTCCTCAACTCATTTCTGTCAGGAAAAGCAAAAATCAGTTGCCAGATTCGAACCCAGGATACCATGCACTAGAGTCAAGGAACTAAACCACCAAGCCATGACAGCAATACCTAGAAATGCAGAAATAGCATATATATGGGATAAAACCCAGAATGGAGCATGAGAAAGCATTTTCAGTGAAGTAGATACAATTCCAAAACGGCCAATCAGAGAAATGTGCGGAAAAGCGGCATATATAAGCCCCATAGGCGGGAATACACAGCATAACTGATTGTAGAACAGACTTGCAGTCAGCATGAGTGGAGTAGGTGAGGGACGTTGCTTTCGAGCACAGCGTTGGGGCGTTGAGGAGTCCAGATACATGGTCTGGCTCCTTGTCCATAATCCCGAGGCCCAACTCATGCAGGGCCAGGTCTCATGGGGAGCATATAGGGCAGAGGCGTGGGACCAGTTGGCTCGTGATCTGACCAGTGCTACTGGCATTCCACGCACTGGTGAGCAGGTCCGTCACCACCATGCGGACCTGAAGAGACGCAAGCAGGACCAATTGAACCGTTGGATCCAGGAGGCCTGGCAAATGCCCAACGCCCCACTACTGAGTAAGTCACATTTTACTCATGTATGTAAGGATTTCAACCAGCTGATACCATGGAGATGTGTAGTCCAATATTATTCCCTTTGTATTACAGCTGCAGGTGTCCGCTCTGCGAATCATGAGATGCGCCAGAAGGGGGGTGCGGCTGCAGCTCCATGCAGGTTAGTAACCCCACCCAGTACTTGTAAATAAATATTATGTACCATGTATCAGAACAGTGCAGTGTATTGATTAAAAGTAATATAATGTGCAAGCAGGAATTGAAAGTCTGCAGGTATGGCTGCAACAAGTTCATCAGTATGCAAGTGTAACTGGAAATATAATTGATAGAATTAAACAGTGCTGTAATACAGATGTCCCATCATTAATTAAATATACTGTAACCTGCAGTAGTCTCAAGAGTACAGCTTCAGAATCTGAGGTAGTCACATGTGAGATATATCCCCTGTTGAAATGCTGAATCATGACAGAAGTGAGGCTGTTGGAAAGTGTTTGAATCACCACAGGTCTAATATGTGAACAAAGCCTAGAAGTACCAACCTGAACTGTGAAGTTGCAGAATGTGTGAGAGTGACAGAAAGGCTCATGTATGAATAAATAAAGTAGTAATAACCCTGAATATATAAGCCTCAGTGTGTTTCTACAGAACTAAATGCATGTGGGAAGTACAAATTAACATCCCAAACTGATTTCAGTGTGTCTGAATCTGGAATGTCTAGGTCAAAATCTGTATATGGTGATAACAGTAAACAATTTGCAGATAGAATTAATGATTATCTGACAGACTAAACAGCCATAGTTGTCCCCTGTCCTGTCATCAAAGTGTAGCAGGATGATGTATCTGATCAAATTCAAAATAAGTAGGATAGTGATGTATGTGTAACAGGTGTAGCATGACAGTCAAATAAAGATTATTTTGAAACATCAGCCTCAACTTAATTGTGTACCTATGAGAAATGTGAATCAATGTGTAACATATGAATGTGTCATCACTTTCTATCCCCACCCAACCCTATAATTCCATATAACAACATCCACTAAATAATGGTATGTGAACATTTCATTAATCATGGACATTTGTCCGTTTCAAACATATATGCATGTCTGTTCGTGCATGTGCCCTGTTCATACCTGCAAATCTGATGGCCTGTTGCCATTAATCAACCCTGCATGTTGTTTGACTGTGTTTTGCTGTTCAAATAATGCATGTGATATTGATATGCCCCTTGTTCAATGGTGTTCATATCTGGGTGTTTGTTTGATGGGAATACCAATGCATGCTGTTACAACTAATCTGAATGGAATAAAATGCCACTAACCCAAACTAACATAACTACTCACAAACCTAGAACGCTTGGGAAGGCAGGTCCCAGCGGACCCACCTCTCCCACCTCAGCTGGCGACTGCACCTGGCACTAGTGCCCAGGCCGGACCCCCTCCGGTGGCCCTGTGCCACCTTGGTGGAAGCGCTGCAGGGGATGGGGCCCGTCCCTCTGCAAGTGTGGCGGAGGGGTTCGTCCACTCACCCTCCGGTGTCCGGTCTGTGGTGCGTAGGGAGCTCCCAGGCACTGGTCTTGCACCCGTGCGCCACCTTGAGGCTCGGGTGGCACAGCTACGGCCCGGCCGTTGCCCGCCTACACAGCCCCAGCACAGCCTGTCCTGGGCTGTGAAGGAACAGTGGCAACTGCCTATGGGTGGGGATATCAGTTCCACTGTTGCCATCTGTGGGCTCGTGCATCTCGGATATCCCAACCTCCGTCCCCGTCAATTGTGTAACCCCCCCACGTGTGTCATACACCGTCCCTGTATGCGTCTTGTCTGTCTTGTCTGTTAACCTACCCAACCTACCTCCCCAGCTTTACCGACTTCCTTCACCTGTCATACCACTCTCACCTGTAAAAAAAAAAAAAGGGCACTCTGTCCCACAAAAAAATTACGCCCCATACATAGCTGTCCATGTCGCACACATGTCCGCTGGACATCTAAACTGTTAATTACAATTGGCTGTACAACAAATATTAATGTTGTCCTGACACCTCTCTCAGAGGTGGAAGGTTTCAAATGTCTCACCAAAATACATAGAAATATACAGCTGTTGCTGCAAAAGACATGGGCATCTATGGGCCTTACCTACACCCTTCCTGCAAATCCCACGCTTCTTTCCCTACTGGCTTACCCTCTTTGTGACCCCTTTTTCACCACTTTCCTGTCACCCCTTTTTCTTTTCTTTCAAAGAAAATAGCTGGTGTCGCTTGTGTTAGCGGAGCTCTCCGCCAGTCGCATGCGTGAGCTCAGCGCAAGCGCAGACCTGGTTTAAAGTGCTTAAAAGTGCCTTTATGGCACTTTGATTGACAGGTCCTGTACTCAGTTTGAAAGTTTGCTAAGAAAAATAAATTCCCACTGTCAGTCTCGAACCCAGGACCTTGGAAACATTAGTCTGTATGACCTACCACTAAGCCATGCCTGCTTTACAAGAACACAGTGCTAAAATAAATATAACATGTAATAGTAGGAATCAGTATAAAGGCAATATAGGAGATGTACTATCCAAAGCATGTCAGGTAGAGTTGTAATGGCCAAATTACTGGATTCCCATACTAGTTCAGTGTGAACAGAAACAGCACTGCTACCTGTTAGCTTGTACATAATAATGTAAGGTAATGTACATATGTGAAGGTATGTATATCTACACATATATATAAATATATATTAATACATATGAAATATAATCGTAGGTCTCAGTAGCCATACACACTCACTACAGGAAAAAGTTAACATAATTGCAGCAACCTGAATCTGCAACACAGCCTGACCTCTGTGTGACCTACTTACCCTTCTAACTGCTTACAGGTGGCCTCAGCACTTTGATTGACAGGTCCTGTACTCAGTTGGAAAGTTTGCAAAGTAAAAAATTCCCACTGTCAGTCTCGAAACCAGGACCTAGGTAACATTAGTCTGTTTGACCTACCACTAAGCCATGCCTGCTTTGGAAAAACACACTGCTAAAATAAATATAACATGTAATAGTAGGAATCAGTATAAAGGTAATATAGGAGATGTACTATCCAAAGCATGTTTGGTAGAGTTTTAATGGCCAAATGACTGGATTCCCATACTAGTTCAGTGTGAGCAGAAACAGCCCTGCTACCTGTTAGCTTGTACATAATAATGTAAGGTAATGTACATATGTGAAGGTATGTATATCTACACATACATATATATAAATATATATTAATACATATGAAATATAGTTGTAGGTCTCAGTAGCCATACACACTCACTACAGGAAACAGTGAAGATATATGCAGCAACCAGAATCTGCAACACAGCCTGGCTCCTGTGAGACCTACTAAGCCCTTTAACTGCTTAAAGGTGCCTCCAGCACTGTGATTGATAGGCCCTATACTCAACTCAAAAGCAGAATATGAGCATACTAGTAGGCCCTACCACAAGACCATTGTAACACTAGTCTGTATGACCTACCACTAAGCCATGACTCTCATACAGGAATATAGTGCTAAATAAGTGGAACATGTAATAGTAGGAATGAAGATAAAGGCAATATAGCATGTCTACTACCCAAAGCATGTCAGGCAGACTTTTATAGTCCCAATTACTGGATTCCCATACTAGAGTAGTGTTAACGAAACAGCCCTGCTAATTGTTAGCTTGTACCCAATAATGTCAGCTAATGTACATATATGAAAGTATGTATATGTACACAGATATATATATATATATATATATATATATATATATATATATATTTATATAGCAATACATATGACATGTAGTTGTAGGTGTCAGTATGCATACACACTCACTACAGGGAACAGGCAAGATAAATGCAGCAACCTGAATCTACAACACAGCATGAAGCATGGGAGATACAACCCTTTAACCCCTTGCAGAGAGGCCATGAGAGTGTGGGAATGGATGATCTCTGGTCGCTTTTCCTTGCAGCATATGCCCGGAGTCTCCAATGTGATAGCAGACTAGCTCATCAGGTTCATTCTGAATCCCCACGAGTGGTCCCTCAAATCATCAGTAGCATCCCAGATTTTCAGCTGTTGGAGCCAACCTTGCTGCGGCCTCTTTGCCTCTCCCCTCAACTGCAAGTGCAGCAAGCACTTTGCTTTGATACCCTAGAGGGGAGTCACCGAGGGGATGCTGTAGTCCATGATTGGCCTCTGGGCCTCCTGTATGCTTACCCCCCCCCGATTTCCTTAATTCCCAAAACTCTGCAGAAAGCCCTCTGACTGAGGAGGTCCCTGATACTCATTGCTCCTTTCTGGCCTCATCAGGTGTGGTTTCCCCTTCTCAGGTCTCATCTCAAGTATCCCCCATGGATACCGGATCCAGTTCTGGATCTCATTGCTCATCTGTCAGAACAGATTGTCTCCAATCTTCAGACTCTATGTCTAACCACATGGTTTCTCCACTTCCCTTCATGATTAGGCAGTCCAGGCTTTCTTCCCCTATGAAAAGAATCATTCTAAACTTGTCACAAGCCGTCTACTAAAAAGGTCTATAGGAGCAGATAGAAACTTTTCACTTTCTGGGCTGTGAACTCATTCAAACAAACTAATAAACTTAAAAATGAAAGACAAACCAAAAATGAAACACTGGCAACTGGTTCAGGCATATAAAATGGTAGACTCCAAATGAAATGTCCACAAAAAACGAACAATGGTAGACTGATAAAAAAGACTTGTTGAAATCACTGCAGTTCACCGCACCACTCTTGTAAAAAATCAATTCTGTTTATTCCAAAGCAACGAACAACATACAAAAACCACTTAGCGCTTTCACCCAGTTACATACCGGGTTTCTTCAGAGTGAATGGGCCAGATTCAGGAAGCCTCCGTGTAAGAGTTATAACTCTTACACGGAGGCTGCAGTTAAACTGTGTGATGTCAGCATGTCATGCATATGCATGAGGTGCATGAGGCATGCTGAATCACACTAGTAACTCTTACACGGTCCGTAAGAGAGTAGGGGCGGTCTGTAGGCTAAGCCCTGCAAGCGGACACGCCCGAAGACTAGAATGGCTGAAAGTAAACAGCCACGAAAGGCCATGAAAATGTGAATAAACACACTATACAACACATGCCCCGACTGGCCATCAGTGTATAAAGTGAAGAGATGTCATAAAATTAAATTAAAACCTTTTTTTTTTGTTAAACCTCAGAATGTTTGCTACTGTGTGCTGGGTGTGCTACTAGCGCAATCACAGTTAGCAGTCAGTGGAAAAGGATATAAGAACTAAATATGCAAAGTAAGCCAAGAAATAATAGCTTAGCGGTAGAGTAGCCGCCTAAGAGTAGGCAGGCAGGGTTCGAGCCCCTACAACAACCTTTTTTTTTTGTAAATAAGCACTAAAAGCCCCTGACAGTATTGTACAATGTAAATGTATTCCCTTTGTAAAATGGAATGAAATAGAGCATATATTTTGAAGTAACATAAGAATAAAAATAGTCAGAAATGTACTGATAGCTAAGCTGCCGTGAGACAGAGTACCCGTAACTGAGTACTGTTTAAACAGCTGCAACTGCGCGTTGCTGCCAAGCAGCGGTAAACAGGCTGAAACTGTGTGCAATTAGCTGAACATGTGTGTCACTAGCCAATTAAGATTTATCCCAGCGACACCGCTTGCGCCGCCTCCCACAAGCTAACTGCCAGTGCGCATAAGCATCTCCAAGCAAACGAGCGCAGACCAGGTTTAAAGTGCTTAAAAGTGCTTTTGGCATGTTTGATTGACAGGTCCTCAACTCATTTCTGTCAGGAAAATCAAAAATCAGTTGCCAGATTCGAACCCAGGATACCATGCACTAGAGTCAAGGAACTAAACCACCAAGCCATGACAGCAATACCTAGAAATGCAGAAATAGCATATATATGGGATAAAACCCAGAATGGAGCATGAGAAAGCATTTTCAGTGAAGTAGATACAATTCCAAAACGCCAATCAGAGAAATGTGCGGAAAAGCGGCATATATAAGCCCCATAGGCGGAATACACAGCATAACTGATTGTAGAACAGACTTGCAGTCAGCATGAGTGGAGTAGGTGAGGGACGCTGCTTTCGAAAGCACAGCGCTGGGGCGCTGAGGAGTGCAGATACATGGTCTGGCTCCTTGTACATAATCACGAGGCCCAACTCATGCAGGGCCAGGTCTCATGAGGAGCATATAGGGCAGAGGCGTGGGACCAGTTGGCTCAGGATCTGACCAGTGCTACTGGCATTCCACGACTGGTGAGCAGGTCCGCCACCACCATGCGGACCTGAAGAGACGCAAGCAGGACCAATTGAACCGCTGATCCAGGAGGCCCGCAAATGCCCAACGCCCCACTACTGAGTAAGTCACATTTTACTCATGTATGTAAGGATTTCAACCAGCTGATACCATGGAGATGTGTAGTCCAATATTATTCCCTTTGTATTACAGCTGCAGGTGTCCGCCTATGAATCGTGAGATGCACGCCAGAAGGCTGGTGCGGCGCCACCATGCAGGTTAGTAACCCCACCCAGTACTTGTAAATAAATATTATTATGTACCATGTATCAGAACAGTGCAGTGTATTGATTAAAAGTAATATAATGTGCAAGCAGGAATTGAAAGTCTGCAGGTATGGCTGCAACAAGTTCATCAGTATGCAAGTGTAACTGGAAATATAATTGATAGAATTAAACAGTGCTGTAATACAGATGTCCCATCATTAATTAAATATACTGTAACCTGCAGTAGTCTCAAGAGTACAGCTTCAGAATCTGAGGTAGTCACATGTGAGATATATCCCCTGTTGAAATGCTGAATCATGACAGAAGTGAGGCTGTTGGAAAGTGTTTGAATCACCACAGGTCTAATATGTGAACAAAGCCTAGAAGTACCAACCTGAACTGTGAAGTTGCAGAATGTGTGAGAGTGACAGAAAGGCTCATGTATGAATAAATAAAGTAGTAATAACCCCTGAATATATAAGCCTCAGTGTGTTTCTACAGAACTAAATGCATGTGGAAGTACAAATTAACATCCCAAACTGATTTCAGTGTGTCTGAATCTGGAATGTCTAGGTCAAAATCTGTATATGGTGATAACAGTAAACAATTTGCAGATAGAATGAATGATTATCTGACAGACTAAACAGCCATAGTTGTCCCCTGTCCTGTCATCAAAGTGTAGCAGGATGATGTATCTGATCAAATTCAAAATAAGTAGGATAGTGATGTATGTGTAACAGGTGTAGCATGACAGTCAAATAAAGATTATTTTGAAACATCAGCCTCAACTTAATTGTGTACCTATTAGAAATGTGAATCAATGTGTAACATATGAATGTGTCATCACTTTCTATCCCCACCCAACCCTATAATTCCATATAACAACATCCACTAAATAATGGTATGTGAACATTTCATTAATCATGGACATTTGTCCGTTTCAAACATATATGCATGTCTGTTCGTGCATGTGCCCTGTTCATACCTGCAAATCTGATGGCCTGTTGCCATTAATCAACCCTGCATGTCGCTTGACTGTGTTTTGCTGTTCAAATAATGCATGTGATATTGATATGCCCCTTGTTCAATGGTGTTCATATCTGGGTGTTTGTTTGATGGGAATACCAATGCATGCTGTTACAACTAATCTGAATGGAATAAAATGCCACTAACCCAAACTAACATAACTACTCACAAACCTAGAACGCTTGGGAAGGCAGGTCCCAGCGGACCCACCTCTCCCACCTCAGCTGGCGACTGCACCTGGCACTAGTGCCCAGGCCGACCCTCCGTGGCCCTGTGCCACCTTCGGGTGGAAGCGCCAGGGATGGGGCCCGCCCCCTCTGCAAGTGTGGCCGGAGGGGTTCGGCCCACTCACCCTCCGCGGTGTCCGGTCTGTGGTGCGAGGGAGATCCAAGACACTGTTCTTGGACCCCACGCCAGCTTGAGGCTCGTGGTGGCACAGCTAACGCCCCGCCCCGCCTACACAGCCCCCAGCACAGCCCCGCCCTGGGCTGTGAAGGAACAGTGGCAACTGCCTATGGGTGGGGATATCAGTTCCACTGTTGCCATCTGTGGGCTCGTGCATCTCGGATATCCCAACCTCCGCCCCCCCCAACTGTGTCACCCCCACGGTGTCATACACCGCCCCTGTATGCCTTTGTCTGTCTTGTCTGTTAACCTACCCAACCTACCTCCCCAGCTTTACCGACTTCCTTCACCTGTCATACCACTCTCACCTGTAAAAAAAAAGGGCACTCTGTCCCACAAAAAATTACGCCCATACATAGCTGTCCATGTCGCACACATGTCCGCTGGACATCTAAACTGTTAATTACAATTGGCTGTACAACAAATATTAATGTTGTCCTGACACCTCTCTCAGAGGTGGAAGGTTTCAAATGTCTCACCAAAATACATAGAAATATACAGCTGTTGCTGCAAAAGACATGGGCATCTATGGGCCTTACCTACACCCTTCCTGCAAATCCCACGCTTCTTTCCCTACTGTCTTACCCTCTTTGTGACCCCTTTTCACCACTTTCCTGTCACCCCTTTTCTTTTCTTTCAAAGAAAATAGCTGGTGTAAGCTTGTGTGCGGAGCTCACCGCCAGTGCGCAAGATGAGCTCCACAAGAAACGAAAGCGCAGACCTGGTTTAGTGCTTAAAAGTGCCTTTATGGCACTTTGATTGACAGGTCCTGTACTCACTTTGAAAGTTTGCTAAGAAAAATAAATTCCCACTGTCAGTCTCGAACCCAGGACCTTGGTAACATTAGTCTGTATGACCTACCACTAAGCCATGCCTGCTTTACAAGAACACAGTGCTAAAATAAATATAACATGTAATAGTAGGAATCAGTATAAAGGTAATATAGGAGATGTACTATCCAAAGCATGTCAGGTAGAGTTTTAATGGCCAAATTACTGGATTCCCATACTAGTTCAGTGTGAACAGAAACAGCCCTGCTACCTGTTAGCTTGTACATAATAATGTAAGGTAATGTACATATGTGAAGGTATGTATATCTACACATACATATATATAAATATATATTAATACATATGAAATATAATCGTAGGTCTCAGTAGCCATACACACTCACTATAGGAAACAGTGAACATAATTGCAGCAACCTGAATCTGCAACACAGCCTGACCCCTGTGTGACCTACTTACCCTTCTAACTGCTTACAGGTGGCCTCAGCACTTTGATTGACAGGTCCTGTACTCAGTTGGAAAGTTTGCAAAGTAAAAAAAATTCCCACTGTCAGTCTCGAACCCAGGACCTAGGTAACATTAGTCTGTTTGACCTACCACTAAGCCATGCCTGCTTTGGAAGAACACAGTGCTAAAATAAATATAACATGTAATAGTAGGAATCAGTATAAAGGTAATATAGGAGATGTACTATCCAAAGCATGTCAGGTAGAGTTTTAATGGCCAAATTACTGAGTTCCCATACTAGTTCAGTGTGAACAGAAACAGCCCTGCTACCTGTTAGCTTGTACATAATAATGTAAGGTAATGTACATATGTGAAGGTATGTATATCTACACATACATATATATAAATATATATTAATACATATGAAATATAGTTGTAGGTCTCAGTAGCCATACACACTCACTACAGGAAACAGTGAAGATATATGCAGCAACCAGAATCTGCAACACAGCCTGGCTCCTGTGAGACCTACTAAGCCCTTTAACTGCTTAAAGGTGCCTCCAGCACTGTGATTGATAGGCCCTATACTCAACTCAAAAGCAGAATATGAGCATACTAGTAGGCCCTACCACAAGACCATTGTAACACTAGTCTGTATGACCTACCACTAAGCCATGACTCTCATACAGGAATATAGTGCTAAATAAGTGGAACATGTAATAGTAGGAATGAAGATAAAGGCAATATAGTATGTCTACTACCCAAAGCATGTCAGGCAGACTTTTATAGTCCCAATTACTGGATTCCCATACTAGAGTAGTGTTAACAGAAACAGCCCTGCTAATTGTTAGCTTGTACCCAATAATGTCAGCTAATGTACATATATGAAAGTATGTATATGTACACAGATATATATATATATATATATATATATTTATATAGCAATACATATGACATATAGTTGTAGGTGTCAGTATGCATACACACTCACTACAGGGAACAGGCAAGATAAATGCAGCAACCTGAATCTACAACACAGCATGAAGCATGGGAGATGTACTAACCTTCACACTCACAGAACACTGTCAACAGCATACCAGCATGGTCCACGCCCTACAATCTGAAAGGGCAACGCCTATCTCACATACCCTTTTATAGCAGTGTCCTGAAATCACAGTGAGACATGCAATCAGTACACACCCAGCTGCTTGCAATTAGCAAATGCTGCCTTACAATTGGTGCAGAGGCCATCACATGGACCTATGCAGATACCTACAAAAGCAATGAGTACCCACACTACACTCATGCAATACATTCATTGCACAAAACCGACAGAGAAAGAGAGAGAGAGAGACAGAGAGAGAGAACAAAACAGAAATAAAGACAGCCAGCAGCAAAACAGCAGCAGCAGCAGCAGCAACAGCAGCAAACTTCAAGCAGCACGAGTGACACACCAACAGCTGCCACAAACACAGGTAATGCAAAGTAGCAGGTTAATCCTGTGTATACTGTGACACCTCCAAATGTATCATAGTTCACTATCTATAGGTATGTCCATGAGATAGGTTGTGTGTAGATAGTCATGAAATATAAACATATGTAATATTGTTGTACATGTGGGCCATAACTAACACTTCCATAGCTTAGAACACAAGGCCAGTTGTGCATATGATGCAGTAGTTCCCAGGGTCAGTAGAGGTTCCTCCTCATTGGTGTGGGACCACTGTGTATGTATGGCACTGTTCAGGTACATATCCTGTAGTATGGCCAGGGATTAATATCAGTCTGTCATGTGGTGCTATGTCCTCCAGGGGTGAATGTAGCACACATCCAGGGATACCATTTCGTAACAGTGATGATATGTGTTCTGCAATGATGAGGGTGGCTCTCACCTGGACATGTGAGAGGATAGGGAGGTTACAGTCATCTGGGATAACTAATAACACGTGTGTAGGACAATGGGGGTACCTACACCTAAACTGTCTGCAACATTCTTGGCAATATCTGTGCATTTGGTGAATGTGAAGCATCTTAACACTGCAGAGAACAGATGCCTTCCGCCATGTGAATCTGCCCTGTGCTGCAGTAGCCTCCTACTATTGTTATACAATATGCCTGTATCTGTAGTCCACTGGACAGGATTAATAAGTGGTGTGCAGTTGTTCTGGGTTAGATAACTGTGTGCACAGTACATGCAGTATGTGGGATGTCTGTGGTAAGCATATGCAAAGGTGCTGGCGGTGTGTGTTGTGGCTTCCACTGGCCCAGTGGGCTGCATGGATAGCATCACTGTCATAACTACTGAATAACTGTGTAATAACATGCATACATAGCAAGGTAGTGTACTGTGCTTGTGGTGTTGTTCAGATATGTATATCCAGGCTGAGTAATGTGTGTCCACATCACAGGGTTGGATGGCAGCACACATCCAGTATGTATGGATGAACACCCAGAATGTGTCACACGTGTCACCTGTGCAGACGATCTGGCCATTACCTGTGCATCCCCACAACACACACACATGCAACATATGGCAGAAGTACTATAGCAGTACACACATGTTCATAGGTTCATACTAGGCTATCTGCCCGAGGGCATTTACAAGCCTAGCCTATCGCTTTGTGGCTTACGCCACCCCTTTAGTATGGGGAACCATACCCATTATTTTGCTGTGCCTCTGTCGAAAGCAGTGACACTGAGGTAATCCCTGGGGTATATCTGCAATCTCCCATCCATTGGTCAAGATTTCTCTTGAACAAGGCCAGCGAGGTGCTCTGCCTCACATATACCGTGATTTTGTTCCACAGCATAGGAGTCTTTGGGTGATGAATCTATCCTCCAGCATGTCCTATTAATAGCCGTGTCGAGGTTTAAGTCTCCTGCCCTTGTGGCTCTGATGGATCTAGATTTTTAGGTGAAGCATATTCATCAAATCTGGGTTTGACATGGCCTTGTATGTTGGGCAAAGGTCACCTCTGAGCAAGCTGTGTTTACTGAATAGAACATACATGGACATGCTGGAGGGGCAAATTCCTAACTGAGAGGCTCCCTTTACTCTGTAATGAGCTCGAACAGTTGAGAATGAACAGTTCATAGGTTCATACTAGGCTATTTGCCCTAGGGCATTGGTAAGCCTAGTAGAATGTGTTTGTCTTTGCCACCCAATCACAAGTTATGCTGCTATGCCCTTGTCCGACTTTTAGTATACTATGCCTCTGTCTAACAGCGACATAGAAGTGATACCTGGGGTACAACTATGATCTCCATCCACTCATCCAGATTCCTATGGAAGAGAGTCAATGAGGGACTCTGCCTAACCAGTAGTGTGAGCTCATTACAGAGTGAAGGGAGCCTCGGTTAGAATATGCCCTCCAGCATGTCCATGTATGTCAGTGCTGAGGTCCAGCTCTCCTGAGCATGTGGCTGTATGGGACTCTGATTGCCTGAGGTGCATCACGCTCATTACTGCTAGGTAGGACATGGCTGTATATGGCATGCACAGATTGCCCCTGAACAGGCAGTATGCCACTGAGTCCAGCTGATTCACTTTACCTGGGCAGCATATGACATCTGTGTGAGCCATTGCATCCCCTTGATGATGTACTGTTGTCCTGTACCAGTTGCTGTAGGTGTCTGGTTAGGTACATCCCAAAAGGTGCATTGTACGCAATTATAGGCCTGATGATGGATGAGTACAGAGGCACAATGACCTCCCCTGCCATACATGTGAATCAGTCATGATTAGCTGGGCTATATAACATGTCTGTCAATCCACGCTGGCCATGTGGTAGACAAATGACAGACCGCTACCATGTTTCTTCCCCAGGTCCCCAACCACGCCTTCTGTACTCAATGGCCTAACACCTATGTTGTACTGTGCCACCAATGTGGAGGCGTGGAATCTGCATTGAATACTGATACTCCCTCCCTTGTTCAAGTGTTGTGGCCGACAAGAATGGTAACAGCTATAACGTGGTAGTACTGGTGTGCTCCTGTGAAACCTGAAACAGGTTCATGTTACTGCACAGATATCGATGTCCAGAATGCTAGGTAGGGTTTTGGGTGCGTGCATCCTTGGGTCTAGACGCCCAGTGTTGAGTAGCATCACTCTTACTTCCTCATCCTTTGTGATACAAATGGATGTGGGTTTGCCTTATGAGCCTTGCCTAATACAGGCACTATGGGTGTAGCAGGAGGCTCCGCCAAATGTCAATAGGACTGTGGTGACAGGTGCAAGCTGTCCCTAGCAAAGCATACCACCCCAAGATGGCAGGCATTGGCACACCTGTGAATGACACCAGTATGTCAGTCAATTGTTGGAAGGGATCATCGTGCCTTGATATTGTGGCATTGTTCTAGGTGAGGGTAGGATGCTACTCAAGGTCAGGGTCAAACTGTCCCGGCTACGTGCTCAGAGAGCTCTGTAATGTCTCATGTCATGTAGTCCAGGGAGGAATGTGTCAGGCCATTCACAGCAGCATGGACATTGACTGAGTCATACCTGTACCTGCCTTGGGGTTACCTGACTGTTTGTGTTATGTGGCAGGTCATAGTGCCTGACAGGCTGCACACCGTGACCCTCACCTCGTTAAGCCTGGTGAACGTGATGTGAGTGTGCCTGATGATAGAGGCACCTAGTACAGGTGTATGAGGTGTGTTGTTAACTGTTAATGGCTGTGAGTGTTCAGCACATTGGCTTTGTGTGATATGTGTTGCACATGTTCGCTTATGTGGTAGTGGTTGCCTGGATGTCTGCATAGGAGGTCTCTGCTGCATAGGCAGAGCTGTGGTCTGAGCCTACAAGTATGATCATGTGTGATCATGTGTTAGGTCCGCTGTTGTGTTAGGTCTACGTGAGACTGGAAGTGTAGTGAGTGATCCCCTTGCCACGTGACTGGTTATGGCGGTATTGAGTAGACAGAGCCTAGCCTCCAGTCTGGTATATGGTTGCATCACTCACATGAGTTTGAATTTGTTGTTAGGAGGAGGGGGTTGTCTGTGTACATGCATCTGTTCTAACATTGTCTCTGGAGTACCACACTCACCAGCTGGACTGAGGAGGGAACTGACAACTGACCTCTGGACATGCTAGAATACTATTGTGAACTCTGTAATCACTAATGATTGAAAACAAGGTCCAGTGGGGAGTGAGGGTGTACTGACATTACCTACAACTGCTGACTGATATAAAAGCGCCAGTGAGCAAATGCCAGGTAACCTAAGTGCAATGTGTCACAATGAAGTAAATGCAACAATGACAAGCAGTCACTTGCTGTCATGTGTAACATGGAAGTACGTACAGTAAGCAATGCAGATAACAGTAGTGAGTCACAGATGTGTTGCAAAGATGTGTACTATGTGGAAGTAGCATACCAGTGAAATAACAAGCTAACAGATAACAAGCATATAAACAAAGGTAGATGCAGGAGGCCTGTAGTGTTTGCTACAACAAACAAGGTGTAGCAATGTCAGTAAGATACAGCTCAGATATGCAGGCACTATAAACCTGATACCAGATGTCCCCAGCTATGAATGGCAGAGTACAGCCTATTGTCACACATGAGTGCAGACCACAAACCTCGTTAATGTTAAATAACTGGCCTAAAGGCCAACTGCCCATACCAGAAGTAATACACTTGTACACTGGGCCCACAATCAGCAGTTCCCAACTTCAATGGATGAAAGATATGTGTCCTGCCACCACAGTGCTTGCCACCAACCTCCCTAATGTAAAACAACTGGTCTGAAGGCCAAGTACTTAGTACAAATGACATAGAATGATAGCTACACTGTAATCAGGTTTTAACCAATCAGTAATAAGTAGAAGTTAACACTCCCTGTATAGAATGTGTACCATGTATTGTTGAGATACTATGCTGATAACCTGTTTGTGTACCTTTCCAGATAGACATGGCACCTAAAAGAAATCCTGCCTACTCTGCTGCAGAGGATGACGTGATCCACCAGAGCCTGGTGCGTGACTATGCCATCCTGTTCTCACGCACCACCCAGAATCAGCAGGAGAGGTCTGCACTGTGGCAAAGCCTTGTTAGCAGGATAAATGATGTTGGCATGCATGATAGGACATATGAGCAGGTGAGACATCACTGCAGTGATTTGATAAGAAATGTCCGCCAGCTGCTGCAGATATCCGCAGGCAACAGGCTGCCACAGGTGGGGGGTGGCCACACATCCCCCCCTCACCAGACAGGAGGGGCTACTGCTAAGTGTTGTGGATCCAGCCCCAGAACAACAGCAACCATCATGCATCCTGATGGAGGTTGGATCCACACAGCAGCAAGACAGCGAAAGCGCAGGTAAGATGCCATATTCATTTATTGTTATTACTTTTACATTTGTTGACCCAGATAGTCTAGCTGGATATAAGTTCATTTTCAGTAGAGGCCTGTGGAGAAAAGCTCCACACATAACGTAATAAAGGCAGACAGACAAGTTGTCAATACAGACAGCCAACATAATAGAATTGTACACCAGCCTGTTAATTAAATAAACATACATGTAAGGAAGTCAAACAGTTTAGAGTCATACACAATGTACCGCTGGTTTCAAAGCAATCCTACCTAAAGCATAATGGTTATGCAATAAGGCAAAAGCCATATACATAATAGTTAGGGCTCAGAAGGGTAGAGAAGTAGAAGGAGTATGACAGATACAATGATATGGAAGAGGCAGGAGTCAAGAAGGGAAGTGAGGAAAAGAAGGAAGACAGTCAAGAGGAGGTGGGAGGGATGGGAGAAGTAGGTCAGAGCATAGAAGGACATCAAGGTGAAAGAAACAGGGTAGAAGCTAGTTTCTATGCACAATGAGGGGTTAAAGGTGAAGAGAGCGTAGGGAGAGGGACTTTAGCCTAGACTCCAAGAAGAACAAAGCCAGTGGTTTTGGAAGTACAATTTGAGTTGACGGTTGAGGAGAGGTAAGGGTGAGATTAGAGTTAACTCCTGGTATGTACATATGACTGTTCTGTACGCTGTTACTTCATGCACGCATAAGGTGTGCATGTGGTATGTATCTGTCATCATGATATATATACAGACATGATGTGCAGCTGATGTGTATAAGGGAACTAGTGTACTACTGTACTGTATCATGTGCAAAACAAATGGCACACATGTGCCCACTGACATTACTCTCTTCACACTTCCAGGTCCCTCCCATGTAGCAACGAGGCAGGCCATACATGCTGGTGAGTCTTTTTAACAGTATCTGTAAAACAATTTATAAAACTAGGAAGAGTAGTGTAACTCTGTAGTAGACATGCTGGTGACTGTGTACACAATAACTGTAATTGACAGGTAGTAAATTGAGTAGTGTAACACGGTACTGATGTGTGTGTTTACTGTGGGTGTGCATGTGTGCAAGTGTGCCTGTGCCCAAGTGTGCATGTGTGTTAGTGTCCATGAGTGCATGTGTCCATTTCTGAATGTGTGCATTAGTATTGAAGTGCATCTCTTTCAAATATGTATTGAGACTGTAATCTGTGTTCCATGTTTTCCTCCCGTGAGGTTCTGGTGCTGCTCTGGTGACCTGCAGCAGGGAACCTGAATCTTGTGCCCCAGGTACTGATGATGATGAAATGTCTGTAATGGTGCAGGAAGGTGTGTCTGGGTCCGCCATTGGTCAGCCAATTGACAGTACACAGCTTTCAACCCCGCCACGCGCACAGTCATCCTGCCGCTACATCCTTTATCACCATTGTCCCTAGGTGATGGACAGTCAGCAGTGGGCATAGATCAGGGTAATGTGGTACCTGTGGCACATGCATCCTCACAAGGCAGCCATGTGCAGAGGCCTCCAATGGTACCACGCAGACAGTCGCCCATGGGTTCTCGTGGGGCATCCGTGGTCATTGCCTCTGGCCGACGTGCCCAAGGAGGTATGTCAACCTCCACTATGTTTAGAACTGTCATGCAGGCACAGGCACGTATGGAAAGGTACACCAGACAGGGTCTGAGGGAGCTGAGAGCATGTCGCATAGCCATGACAGACGGCATGCATGATGTTGCGAATGCTATCCGTAACTTCACAGATGTCGTTGACAGACGCTGTGGGGCATACAACAGCTGCTCCACAACCAGATGTCCATGGGCCAGGGCGATGGTGTGCGCTTATGGGCGCCGACGCGGCCGTATGCCAGCAAGAGCACCAGCTGGCAGTGGCCGCGACGACAACGGGCCCACTCAAGGCTTCGCCAGCACCAGCCCCAGCAATGCTGGGTCTGTGCTGTCATCCAGACGCCCCAGGAGACCACGGCACGTGGCTCTGGACAGTCCCAACAGGGAACTGTGTCCAGTCAACACACCCCTGCTTCCGATGACAGTACCCAGTCTGGGTTAGTACCGATACGCCGGTAGCACCCCTGCCAGGCACAGGTACCGTGTCCGCGCCCACAGACACTGATCTGGATGACCTGACAGGTGCAGTCTGTGGCTGTCCACAAAACCCTGTACATGGCAGCCATTATGTGGGACTGTGTGCTTACACACATGCAGAAACCTAACACCTAGGGCAAACACATACACACACACACTGCACCAACAACGGTCCACCCTGTACTGCTGCCCCTCACAAACACACATACACACACATGTCAATTGGTGTTACCAGTGGCCGGCTTGGGCATACCTAACCCACACCCTGTGCATATGATGACACTGTGCCACCTCCTGCATACTACAACATCGGTGCAGGTAAAGGTAAACACGTTGTTGATGCACAGGGTGACTACATAGATGTGTATAAGTAGTAACATGTTGGTAACTGTTGTGTGTTGCAGTATAAATGTGTGTATATCCCATCAGTCCTGCTGCAGTAACTGTATGAATGTCCTCAATTGTTATCTGCACCCATACTACTTAACAAAGTGTACCAGCTGCACACCATCACATGCTAACATTGACTATGGCAATGTGCATCTTGTGCTGTTATGTAGATTCAGCTACATGTATCTGTTCTGTCACACATGCATTTATACACACCCTGCTACCCACACACATGCACACGCCACCTGCCATTCCCATTATTTATCACCCTACATGAGTAGCTGTTGATACATGACAGGTACACATTTCAGAAGTGCACTATGTTGTTTACTACTGGCATCCCCTTCTCTACCTGTACTCACAGGGTGCAGGCAACCTCATCAGTTGAAGATGTAATGTGCATCAGGTACTGTAGTACCCTGATTGCCACAGCAAACATGTTTCCCATACGGAAATGCACACACAGACACATCCCACATCCACACACTTGCCACATTCAGGCTTCAGAACACTATCTAGGTATATTCGGTACATGTGCGTGTTACAGTAGCATGTAACACTATACTGAGTACTGGCAGTTAGTTGTCTGTTGTCATGTTGTCTGTATAGAATAAAAGAATTGTTTTATTATCCTACCCCGGTTTGTGGACATTACTTGAACAAGTGTTACCTTACATGTGTTATCAGTACCAACACCTTCTGTTTTGTAGTTTTGTTTGTATAGGGTGCTATCAACATCACTGCTTGTTAAGGGTAATGACCACCCTGCAGTGCATAGCCCCATGTGGCAAAAGCCACATCCCACCCCATCATTGTGCACACACACTAACCCCACCAACAGTAAAACACATACTTTCCATTTGCAAGATTCAAACCCATACCTAACTGTGCAATGACAGTAGAAACAGACACATTAGCAGAGTGTGCTATTTGCAGTAGTTGGAGAAATCTTTACTAATGCTGTACTTAGAGGGTGCTGACATCATCTGTGTGTAGGAGGAGGGATGTGCACCCTGTAGTGTGTTCTCCCAGTTGGCAAAAGGCAGTTAACCCTCCCAGCATAGTGCACACACATAAACCACACTCATACATTCCCTTTGCAGGATTCAAACCCCCACCTAACTACGCTATGACACTGAAGAAAGACACATTAACAGAGCGCTATGCAAATTACTGGAGGACTTTACTACAGGTGATATAGTTATACAGTCCTGACATCATCACTGTTTCAAAAGGGGATCTGCATCCTGTACGATACTGTCACGGTTGCTAATAGGACATTTCCCACACACACACATCGATGTGTTGGAGGTTTGCATATGTGGGGATCCAGAACACCAGTGTGATTAGTATATGGTTTGATTGCAACAATGAGGGATATACTCCCAGTGGTGAGCAGTTTTACTCATGTTTGTAAAGATCAGCTCTAGTATATCTGCCCCTCTTGTGGGAAGGTTGGTTACCTGTTCCATAGCCAAAGAATGTCTGATCAATGGGAACCTTAGAGCTTGGGTATTGTGGCCTGTGTAATGTACACAGTCTATGTTTGGGTAGCTGGCATCACCCAGTATGATGGTGTTTGCAGAGTAATCTAAACTCTCCTGTGTCAGCATGAAGGCTGTGTGGGAGACCTGAGTTTGAGAGGGTGCTGTAAGAGCTCCTCTGTGTCTCTTTCCATGTGGTCCAGGGAGGTACGTCCCAACAGGTAGCTGACTGTGACCCTCCCTTGCTCTGTCTGGAGGGCTGCACGCCTGTCAACAGCTCATGTCAAGCAAGTGCACACCCCTCATAAATGATGTGGAAACCTTCAAAGGCCCAAGGCCTGTTGAAAATATGGACCAGACTGCAGATACCTGTATAGAGGCATTCTGTGGACACATTCAGGAATGCATGGATCATGAAGCCACATATGAAAGCATGACCCACTTCTCCAAAGGCAGATGTCCTGGGCCGGACACCAGCCATAAACACACTATACAATAGAAGGATGGCGCCACTACATGATACAACAACCTCCCAAAATGTGAAGGCACCACTGATGAGTATTGGAAGACAACTACAGGCACCCATATGATTGTCTAAGGCCATCTTTGAGAGAGGATTCCACAAGCCACTGAGGATAATCACAAGGCTGCCTGTAGTTATGTTAGTAACCTGGGTGGTACTACCCAGATATGCTCAGAGGTAATACAATATGTCACACAAAATATAAAACACACAGACATTGCCATCATCCTAGTGGACAGGTTCAATGCTGCCTTCTCTCCCCACCACACCAAAAGGGAACATATGTCTCGCATCACAGTGCTTCCCCCCCTGACATCACAGATGCTCAGGTAAGAGATGCCCTTCCCAAAGCAATAAACACTGCATCAATGGGACCAGACAGTGTCCCAGGCTGTGTCCTACATGAACCACAAGAAGAGCTACACCCAGACATAACACCACTGTTCAATCCCAGCCTTAATACATGATATGTGGCCAGAGAGTGGCATACAGCAACAGTGGTCCCTCAACATGCAGGTGGTGCCGCCATGGATCCTGGACACTACTCGCCCATATGTCTGACTAGCTTTGTCTGCAAAGCTATGGCAAGAATCATCAAGAACCTCACATATCTAGATATTGTGGACCTACAGACATGTCACCATACACAGTTTGGCTTTGTCAATGGCAAATCCTGCCTATCAAACCTGTTTGCTTTGTTTGAAACAGTCACCAAGGCCACTGTCAAGGGGTAGGAGGTCCACACAGCCTACCTGGACCTTGCATAAGCCTTGGATACAATACCCCACTTGTGCATTCTAGGAAGCTCACCAGTGTACATATTAACCCCTATGTCACTATGGGTATTGCACAGTGGCTCAAGGGCAGAACACACATGGTAGAATTGCTGGAGCCATGTCAGCCTCCAACCTGGTACAAGTGGTGTCCCACAAGGCAAAGCCCTAGGGGCTGTCATGTTCATTATATATTTGTCATAGGTACAGGCCAACATGGAAGTACTGTGGCTCAGCAAGTCACAGGTGACTGCAGACTGAACACCATAATCAACTCAACAGCTAACACACGATCCTCCAAAAGGGACTCTTGCAAACACACGACTTGTGCCACAGCCATGGCCTCAACGTGAATGACAGAAAGAGTATAGTCATCCCTTTGTCAAACACTAAATGACCACAATGTACCACATATGTGTTAATCCAGTAAGTGCAGACCAAGGAATTATGGACCTTGGGGTACACAGGTTGATAGCATTCTACCATTTGACAACAACATGGACAAAGTGGTTAGGTAAGCATGTGATATGGGCCACATCATCATGGGATCCACATGTAGGCCAGGGGAGGACATTGTGCCCCTTTACTCATCCCTCATCATGCCCATAATTGACTATGATGAACCTGTCGGCATGCACCTTACCAGACACCTGCAGCAACTGGGGCTACCACATATGTACCTCGACAAGGGATCAAAGTGCTCAAACAGATGCCACATACTGACTGGTTAAAGTAGCAGCAGCTGTACTCAGTGACATACTGCCTCTTCATAGGCAATCTGTGCCTGACATAGAAGGCCAGGTCATACCCTCACGTAATGGCCATGCTGCATCTCAGAATATCCAGATCCCACCAGGATACACGCTGGAAATACTTGAACTTCAGGAGTGATATACATAGGACATGGTGGAGGGGCACATTCACAACTCAGAGGCACCCTTCATTCCTGATTATTATCCCAATAGAGGTTAGGTGGACTGACTCAGTGACTATCTTCAAGAGCGATATTAATGACTGGATGTGACATTGTAGGGTTACGCTGGGTATCACTTATGTGTCACTGTGAGAAAGAGGCACAGTATACTAACCTTGGAAAAGGGCATAGCAAGACAGATTCACAATGCATGTTGAAAGGCACGCACATTCTGGCTAGGTGGATACATGCCCTGGGCAGATATCCCTGTACGAACCTATGGACCTATGTCTCTTTTTCACCATTGGCCCTATGTGCTGTCAATCACCAATGTAATCTCAATACTCCGTAGCATGTGCAAAGGTCAGTTGTCAGTCACCTCTATGGTACAGTTGTGGAATATGTGTGTCATGTAGTAATGTCACAGCTGCCACATGTACACAGTCAACCCTATCCCTACCCATTGATGTACATCACATGTATGAGATGGAAACACATGGCCAAACTGTAACAACAACATACAAGTCAGTCAGATGCATGGACACATATGACTCAGTCATTGTCCATGCCACCACAGCTGATGTGGGATGTCGCTCACTGGGATACGTGATAGGGAACATGGAAGGGATCACTGAGCAAGTGACACAGGCTGGTAGACCCCTGACCTTGGTTGGCATCAGACCCTCACCAGGGATTCCGACAAATTACTGAATGCTAATGAATAAGTGTATCTACAACACCCTAGCTGAATGGTTCTTAGCATGCAGTCACTGCATTGCTATGGAATACTGTCTTACCACTCCCACAACAGGTGAGAACATGCAGCTCCTGTACATTAACAACATGTAGACTTTATGCCCCAGACCAGGTGTGCCTCACTACTAGGCTGATAGCATCTACATCTCACACTGTATATACACATCCCACATGCAGCATCTGCACAGAAGACCACGGTCATAATGTTACCCTGTGCAAATACCATGTATTCACATGTGGCAGGCATCACACATGGTAACTATTGAAAGTCTCAGGTACATATGTGTATTTGGCACACACATACATCATGTGTTCATTGCCATAACCGGTGTAATCAATGTCATGCATTATTGTGAGGGACAACCCACACACATGGGCATTCTGTGTGTGCACAACACACATGGCATGTCTGTAATCAAAAGCCATACATAATTGTGATATCGCTTAGAAATGGGTATGTGCATCCTGTAGTGTGTTTTCCCAGTTGCCAAAAGGGATGTTTCTTTCATACACACTTACCCCCCTTCACACACACTTGCCACCTGCTGGATTCAAACCCCTACCTAACTATGTTATGACACTAGAGACGGACGATTAGCACAGCTGCTATTCGCATTACTGGGGAATGTCCTTTCCCTGATATACTTATAGGGTGCTGACATCATCAGAGTTTAGAAAGTGGAATGATCATCCTGTGGTGTGTTTTCCCAGTTGCCAAAAGGGATGTTTCTTTCATACACACTTACACCCTTCACACACACTTGCCACCTGCTGGATTCAAACCCCTACCTAACTATGTTATGACACTAGAGACGGACGATTAGCACAGCGCTTATTCGCATTACTGGGGAATGTCCTTTCCCTGATATACTTATAGGGTGCTGACATCATCAGAGTTTAGAAAGTGGAATGATCATCCTGTGGTGTGTTTTCCCAGTTGCCAAAAGGGATGTTTCTTTCATACACACTTACCCCCTTCACACACACTTGCCACCTGCTGGATTCAAACCCCTACCTAACTATGTTATGATACTAGAGACGGACGCATTAGCACAGCGCGCTATTCGGATTACTGAGAGAATCCTTTTCTCCAATATACTTATAGGGTGCTGACATCATCAGAGTCTAGAAAGTGGAATGATCATCCTGTGGTGTGTTTTCCCAGTTGCCAAAAGGGATGTTTCTTTCATACACACTTACACACACACTTACCCCCCTTCACACACACTTGCCACCTGCTGGATTCAAACCCCTACCTAACTATGTTATGACACTAGAGACGGACGATTAGCACGGCGCTATTCGGATTACTGAGAGAATCCTTTTCTCCAATATACTTATAGGGTGCTTACATGATCAGTGTCTAGAAAGGGGGATGAGCATCCTCTGGTGTGTTTTCACATTTGCTAGGGGTAACATTTGGACCAAGTGTGTGAGCATGCCCAGTTCAGCCTTCCTGTGGCATGTTGTGTGAAAGATGTCTCATTTATCTAAGTGTGTGAGCATGCCCAGTGTGGGCTTTACATATGTTGAACTCTGCAGCCCATCACATTTGTGGATGAGTGTGACCTTCAACAAATACCTCCAGTTTATGGTTGTGTGTTCTGTGCCATGTTGTGTAGTTACTGTCCTAATGCTTTTTGTGTGAACAAAACTGGGAGTATACTGTGCCTGCAGGTTTTGCATGGGATACTTTGCACACAATTGTCAACATCCGCTCATACTGACCTAACACTGTAGCACTGTCTAGTGTAGTGTTTCAGTACTTTCACTGTGGTGGTCAGTATCCTGGGCTTCAGTCCTATCACTGATTTACATTTTCATAGTGTGCACAACAGGCTGGTTAGGGTCCAGTTGTGCACATCTGCACAAAGGCAGTGCCTCTACAGACCCTGTTAATTGCTGCCCCATAAGCTTAACAAGTGTAGTCTGCAAATCTATGGAGAGGATCATAATTGAGCTCATAAACAAAGATATGGGGACATGCAGACATTGTACCCATCCCATTTTGGCTTGGTCAGGGCAGATCATGCCTTTGTACTGGGTTGACATCTTCAAATTGGTCACTTAGGCCATTGTTGGGGAAAGGCAGTCCATACAGCCTACCTTGGCCTTGCTAACACTTTCAACACAATACCCCACTCAGGTATTGTGGAAAACCCTAACAACTGAAATGTAAACCCATATGTCACAAGATGGGTTGCAAACTGGCTTAAGGACGGGACCCACAGGGTTAGAGTTGCTGGCACTATGTTAGACTCCAGGCTGGTCACAGGTGGTGTCACACAGGGCTCAGTCCTTGGCCACCATTGTTTGTCATGTACTTCCCAGGAGTACAGGCCAACATGGGAGGACTTTGATGACAATGTTAGCAGATGACTGCACACTGGGCACCATAGTGGACAGTGCATCACACACAGATATCATTCAGAAGGGACTCACAGTAACTGATAGCTGGTGCCAGGGCCATGGCCTGAAGTCAGAGTGCACAACATGTGTAGACATACCCTTCAGGAAAAGCAAGGTGACCCCAAGCTACCATATAGGTGGCAATCCTCTAAGCACAGAGGAGGTTATCATGGACCTGGGGACCCAGGTTGACATTCGCCATTCTTCTGAGACTCACATTGCTAAAGTGGCTAGGAAGACCTTCTACATTGCCCACCTGATAAGGATGGGATTCACATCCAGCTCTAGTGGGTCATTGTTCCCCTGTACTCTTCAGTTATCAGACCAGTGATCGAGTCAAATGCCCTATTCTGGCTGTATCTCACCCAACATCTGCAGCAATTGGAGACACCCTGACTGTCCCCCACCTAAAGGATCAAGGAACCACAACAGCTGTCATATGCTGCCAGATTGAAGACACTCACACTCTATTCACTCACATACCGTCTGCTTAGAGGTGACATGTGCCTGACATGCGAGGCCATGTCCAAACAGGGATTAATGGACATGCTCCACCTCAGACTCAGAAGATCCACCTGAACCACTAGTGCAGGTGACTGACACCTTAGCAGGGATGTATGTTGGACATGTTGGAGGGATGGAGTTATCACTCGGAGACTCCCTATGCTGTGGAATACAATCCTGGTCCATTTGAGGCAGAGCACCTTGCTGGCTGTGTTCAAGAGGTATCTTGACCTAATGCTAGTCGGAGAATGTGTTTGTCCATCAACACATTGTGTTTAGTTTGACATGTCATATGTCTTGTTTAGTATACTGTGCCTCTGTCTACCTGTGACATAACATTGATACCCAGGGTAAACCTCCCATCTCCCATCCACTCATTAGGATTCCTGTTGAGGGACTCAACCAGTGTCTTTATGGACAACCTGTACTGGTAGTTTACTCATGTGTGGGGTGGCTTCTGTGTTTTGGTAATGCAGTACAGCCTGTCCTATATATGTCAGTGCTGGGGTTCAGGTCCCTCATGTGCATAGCTCCCTGCCATTCAGATTGTACAAGGTGCAGCATGTGCATTGATTCCAGCTTGGACATGGCTTTCTACATCAGGCACAGCTTGCATCTGGGTGGACAGCATGGCAGTGTGTGGAGCTGCACTCTGTTTAATCAGACTACACATTACATGTGTTCCAGCTCTGTCATACTCCTGGTGAGGTACTGTTGTGGACTTTACAGGTGCTGGATGTGTGTGCATGAGGTACACCCACAGGGGCTGTTGTGGTCATTTCTAATGCTGATGAAAGATAACTGCAGAACCACAATGACCTCCCCTTAGCTAGATGTCAGACAGCATGGACCATACAATCACAATGAAAACAGGACCCTCTCCACAAAGGGAAAGTGTCCTGTCTGGTGGACCCCAGCCATAAACAAACTGTATGAGAGATGAGGGTTACTAATGCAAGACAGAGCTACATCTCCAAAAGGGAAGACAGCTGTGATCAGCACTAGTAGAAAGCTACATTATCTCATAAAGACATGCAAGGTCAACTTGGGGACATAAATCACCAAAGACAATGAAGGTAACCACACTGCTTTCTTCAGTTATGTCAGACACCTGGTTGTGAACCCTCGGATATGCTCAGAGTTGGTACACAACAACATATATTCCAGTGACCTGACAGATATTGGCAACATTCCGCGGACAGCTTCAGTGCGATGTACCCTCCCTCACCCCCAAAACAAGATAGTTATCACTGCTGTATGTAACCTCACTGTCATCTTGGATGTCCATGTGAGAGCCACACTCAGCAAAGACAAGTACACAGCATCCATGGGACCTGCTGGTATCTCCAGTTGCATGCTATGTGAACTCCAGAAGGCGCTGGACCCATATATACAACTGCTAGTTAACCTTAGTCTTGCTACAGGATATGTACCTGAACACTGGCATACGGCAACAGTGGTCCCACTCCACAAGGGAGATGCCTCCACAGACCATGGCAACTACCACCACACAGGCTTAACCAGCCTTGTCTGCAAAGATATGGGAGGAGTCATGGAGCTCTTACACAGACACATTACTGACCTACAGACCCTTGTTCCCACCTAGTTCAGCTTTGTACAGGGCAGATCCTGCCTTTTGCACCCGTAAAGTACCTACCATGAAGATCAGGGTTCTTCAACACATGTCATATGCTTCCGGAATAGAGGAAGTCCAGCTTTGTTCAGTGTCATACCGCATACTTACAGGTGACCTATGCCTGACATACAAGACCATGTCCAATCAGGATTTGGTAGACATGCTCCACTGCAAGCAATCCAAATCCACCAGAGCCATGAAAGCTGAGTATTTGAACCTCAGCACATACATGTATAGGACATGCTGGAGGGACAGAGCCATAACTCAGAGGCATCTCACACTCTAGCAGAGTATCCCAGTTCATGTTTGACAGAGTCCCTCACTGACTCTCTTCAGGAGACATCTGGACAACTGCATATGAGACGGAGGCACAGACTAGACAGAGACACAGTCATGTTATTCAATTACGTAAGGGGGTCATAATGTGTCACTACTAAGTCAGAGGCACAATATTCAGAATCTATTCTGTACACTTAATAGCCACATCACTATGGCTAGGCTTATACATGCACTAGGGCAGATAGCCTAGTAGTACACTATGACACTATGAAACACCAGTGTATGTGTAGCTATTGTCAATCAAACAGTATGATGTGGCTTGGGGGTCTTGATATCTCCCTGTATTCCAACATTGTTTTGTCTATTCCTTCTAGCATGTCTAGGGATCAGTTGCTAGTGTCCTCTCCTGCTCAGCTGGTGAACCTGGGAATATTGAGGCACTGTTACAGTTGCCTCATGTACACTGACAACCCTCTCCTTCTGCCATAAAACACACATACATGTGAGAGATGCAACTATATAGCCAAAGTGGAGGCTGAGCTCTCTCAGCATAGGACTAGCAAGACTGGAGAGAGGGTGAAGGTAACCACACACACATCTTTAATCCAGTCTCACATGGCACTGTCACAACTTAAGATCATACACATAGACACACAGAGACACTCTCGGAGGCTCTGATCAGAGGTCTACCAGAATGGCGGTGGCCACCACAGCAGACACTCACACAACTGCCTCCACAGGGCACAGCACATGCAACACATTGACCACAGAGTCGGTGTGCCAAACAGTCACAGCCCTTAAGGCCAAACACAATGCCAGACACACTTGTCATAGGTGACTCCATAGTCAGACACACTGATGTCCCACTCACCAGATCAGGTACAGAGGAGGTCACAGTAAGCTGCCTATCGGGTACTGGAATCCACCACATAATGCAAGCACTCAGGTCACTAAACTGCAAGTACAGGTCTGACCCAGTCATAATCCATGCTGGTGTGAACGACCTGAGATGTACCTCCCTGGACTACATGGAAAGAGACATAGAGGATCCCTCTGATTATGTAGGCCAGGCAGGTATGACCCTGACCTTCGGCAGTATCCTACCTTCACCAAGTATGATGCCACATAAACAGAGACAAGATGATCAGCTGCAGTATTTTGCTTAGACTATGGTGTCATTCTAAGGGGTCCAATGTCTGTCTGCCTGGGATGAGATGCTGGACAGGCCATGGTGATTTGCAAGGGACGGCTTGCACCTGTCACCCCTGGGCTTCCGGATTTGAGATGATGCTCTTGCCACCCCCATTGTGCCTTTTTTATGCAAGATTCAGATTCTACACCTACCACCCTAGAACACAGTAAAGGAAAGACACTAAGGCTAATGCTGCTCAATGCCCAAGGTCTCTACCTCAAGCTGCACACACTCTATGCCCTTCTCAGTATGTAGCACATTGATGTCTGTGCTGTGCCTGAAACCTGGTTCACAGTTTCTGACAGCACCCCGCAATATCGGGTGTTACCTCATCTAATGCATTCCGCACCAGCATCCCGACAACACCAAGAAGGATGGTGGGTGTCCATATTCATCAAGGACACCCTCACCTCATGGTTGGTGGCAACACACGATGCATCGGAGACCATCCAGGTGCCAGTGACCGTAGGCAAGACTGCTCTGCAGTTTGTAGCATGTTACATGCCACCCGCCCAAACTCAGGTACCTCACACAGCTATCCTGCAAACACTGAAGGGGATAAATGTATCTCCAAACACCATCCTACTGGGTGATTCCAACTATCCACATATAGACTGGGATCACTAATCATGCCACAACACTCTAACACAAAGGTTCCAAGAGTTCATACACTGAAATGCCATGGAACAACTGGTCCCAATCCCCTCAAGTGGAGGCAACTTACTAGAACACATCATCACAAACATGGGGTCACACTCTTCAACACCAGACGATACCCATCATTGGTGAGATCAGATCATGGACTACTCTCAGTGGGAGTCCACATCCCATCCACACCCCAGATGGGAAAAGAAACGGTGAAGACCTTGTCAAATGCCGACTTCACATTTCTGAGCACTGGTGTGGTCTCTTTCAAGGCCCCCAGGCCAGCGGACACCATTACCCAAGCCACTGTATCACTTAGAAATGCCTTCTACCAGCACCTCCAGGACTGCATGGTTCAGGCAATCCCAAATAATAATGACTCTTTGTACCACAGGCAAGCATCCAGTCTGGTGGACCCTAGCCATAAACAAGCTGTACAACACAAGGAAGGAGCTACTACAAGATAGAGTGTAATCCGTAGGGGAAGACACCCTGCTCATTGTGAGTAAAACACTGGGTTCCCCATACAATCATCCGAGGCATGTTTAGAGAGTAAACCCACTCAGGACTCCAGGGACAATCATGAGGCCTTGCTTACCTATGTTTGAAACCTGGGAGGAAACTCCCAGATATGCTCAGACTTAGTTCAGAATGATGTTGATATCACTGCACCTACAGACATTGGCAACATACTGGCTGACAGGTTCAGTGCAGATTTCTCCCTCCCCCAACTGGGGTATGTACACCAGAGGATTGTAGCCGCCCAAACATCTCCACTGCTGGGGTGGGAACTGCTCAATCCAAGGCAGAAAACACTTTATCCATGGGACCAGATGGTGTCCCCAGTTGTGTGCTCCATGAACTCAATGAGTAATTACACCCGCAGTTAGGGCAGCTGTTTAATCTTAGCCTCACCTCAGGATATGTTCCCAAGGAGTGGCATACAGCAATGGTGGACCAACTTCACAAAGGGGTGCCTCCACCAACCCCAGAAACTACCATCCCATCACCTTGACAAGCCTGTTCTGCTAGGCTATGGAGAGGATCATAATGGGAATTCTAAATGAAGACATAGGGACTTGCAGACATTGGGTCCAATCCAGTTTGGCTTTGTCAAGGGCAGATCATGCCTTTTAAACTTGGTTGACTTTTTAAAAACACTCACCCAGGCCATTGACGTGGGCAAGGCAGTCCACACAGCCTACCTTGACCTGGCAAAGGCTTTCACACAATACCCCACTCAGGTATCATTGAAAACATCACCAGCTTAATTGTGAACCCATACATCACAGCATGGGTTGCAAACTGGCTAAGGACGGAACACACAGGGTCAAAGTTGCTGGTGCCAGTTCACACTCCAGAGCTGTCACAAGTGGTGTCCCACAGGGCTCAGTCCTGGGCCCACATTTGTTCAGTATCTACTTTTCAGAAGTACGAGCAAGCACAGGAGGATTATGGCTGACAAAGTTTGAAGATGACTGCAAACTGGGAAGCATAGTTGGAAACCCATCTGACACAGACATCCTTCAGAAGGGTCTCATAGAGACGGCTAACTGGTGCCACAGCCATGGCCTTACATTAAACACTAAACAATGCATAGCCATACCCTTCAGGAAGAACAAGGTTACCACTACTTCCCATCTAGGTGGCAATCCTCTAAGCACAATGTACGTTATCAGGGACCTGGGCACCCAGATTGACAGTGACCTTTTGTTTGACACTCACATTGCCAGGGTAGTTTGGAAGGCCTTCTACATTGGCCACCTCATCATGCAGTGATTCACATCTAGATCAAGGGAGGTCATTGTCTCTGTACTCATCACTCATCAGACCAATGATTGCATACAATGCCCCATTCAGATTGGATGGGCCCACATATTCCTCGACAGGAGGTGAAAGGGTCTCAAACATATTTCTTATGCTGCCCGACTGAAGGAATTCCAGCTGTATTCAGTCGCCACTGTCTGCTCAGAGGTGACCTGTGCCTGACATACAAGGCTATGTCCAACCCAGGATTAATGAACATGCTTCACCTCAAGACCTCTACATCCATCAGAACTACAAGGGCAGGAGACCTAAACCTCAACACAGATATTAATAGGATGTGCTGAAGGGACAGATTCCTCACCCAGAGAGTCCATATGCTGTGGAACAACATCCTGGTACATGTGAGGCTGAGCACCTCACTGGCTTTGTTCAAGTGAGATCGTGACCAATGGATGGGAGATTGCAGGTATACCCCGGGATAACCTCAGTATCACTGCTTGACAGAGGCACAGCAAAATAATGGGCATATTATCCATCAATCTTGCAGGTGGCAGAAGCCACAAAACTCTGGGCTAGGCTTATTAATGCCCTAGGGCAGATAGCCTAGTATGAACCTATGGACCTATGGACATAGGCCTGGGGCAGTTCCTGCTATTAGGACAGTGGTCTGCAGCAAGCTATATAGTAGTAGTCGGTTTTAGCCATTGGTTTTGACCATGGCTATTCCATGTTGCTTCTTGTTGTGGTACAAACATGGGTGTGTGGTTATCCATGCTATTTATTGCTAGTCACCCTCATTTTGTATCTTGTTCCATGTTTTTGCACATGTACATCACTGTATGACGTGCAGCTGTTTCCGCAGGGTCATATGCGTGGATATGGATGTTAGTTGGGGTCCTCAGGTGTGCATATTGTACATGTTATTACATTACTTAACACATGGCATTCATGCCTCAGGTGGTGCTGCAGGGCCACCTCTGTCGGATACACATACTACACTCCCTGTACGCTTGGAAGCAGGTTGTGTCATGTTAGGCATCCCTGTTACTGTATGAGTGAGTCAGAGCAGGTATCAGTCCCAGTGTTCCTACTGACCAAGCATATGTGCTATGCGTTGCCTCTTTGCCAAGGCCAGGTCATACTGGACACGCCTCCTTCTGCTAACGAGTGCAGACCTGGTTTAAAGTGCTTAAAAGTGCCTTTATGGCACTTTGATTGACAGGTCTTGTACTCATTTTGAAAGTCTGGAGACAAAAAAAATTCCCACTGCCAGTCTCAACCCAGGACCTTGGTAACATTAGTCTGTATGACCTACCACTAAGCCATGACAGCCATACAAAATCACTCTGCTAAAATAAATATAACAGTCAATAGTAGGAATTAGTATAAAGGCAATATAGGAGATGTACCATCCAAAGCATGTGAGGTAAAGTTTTAATGGCCAAATCACTGGATTCCCATACTAACCTTCACACTCACAGAACACTGTCAACAGCATACCAGCATCGCCCACGCCCTACAATCTGAAAGGGCAACGCCTATCTCACATACCTTTTTATAGCAGTGTCCTGAAATCACAGTGAGACATGCAATCAACACACACCTGGCTGCATGCAATTAGCAAATGCTGCCTTACAATTGGTGCAGGGCCATCACATGGACCTATGCAGATACCTACAAAAGCATTCAGTACCCACACTCCACTCATGCAATACAGTCATTGCACAAACCTAATGAGAAAGAGAGAGAGAGAGAGAGACAGAGAGAGAAGAAAATATACAGACAGCCAGCAGCAAAACCATGAGTAGCAAACAGCAAGCAGCAAGCAAGCACCACTGACACAGCAACAGCTGCCACAAACACAGGTAATGCAAAGTAGCAGGTTAATACTGTGTTTACTGTGACACCTCCAAATGTATCATAGTTCACTATCTTTAGCTCTGTCCATGAGATAGGTTTTGTGTGCATAGTCCTGAAATATATACATATGTAACATTGCTGTACATGTTGCCCATACGTGAAACTTCCGTAGCTTAGAACAGAAGGCCAGTTGTGCATATGATGCAGTAGATACCAGGGTCAGTAGAGGTTACTCCTCATTGGTGTGGGACCACTGTGTCTGTATGGCACTCTTCAGGTACACATCCTGTAGTATGGCCAGGGAGTAATATTAGTCTGTAATGTGGTGCCATGTCCTCCAGGGGTGAATGTAGCACACATCCAGGGATACCATTCTGTAACAGTGATGCTATGTGTCCTGCAATGTTGAGGGTGGCCCTCACCTGGACATGTGAGAGGATATGGAGGTTACAGTCATCTGTGATAACTAATTCCACTTGTGTAGGAGAATGGGGGGGGGATATCTGCACCTAAACTGTCTGCAACAATATTGCCAATATCCCAAACATTTTATCCATATGAAATGCACACACAGTAACATCCCACATCCACACACTTGCCACATTCAGGCTTCAAAACACTATCTAGGTATATTCTGGTACATCTGCATGTTACAGTAGCATGTAGCACTATACTGAGTAGTGGCAGTTGTCTGTTGCCATGTTGTTTGGATAGAGTAAAAGGAGCATTTGTTTATCCTACTTTGTTTTGTGGACATTAGTTGAAGTGTAACCTTACATGCATCATTGGTACCAACACCTTCTGTGTTGTTGTTCTGTTTGTACAGGGTGCTGTCAACATCACTGTTTGTTAAAGGAAATGTGCATCCTGCAGTGCATAGCCCCATTTGGCAAAGAGACATCCCACCCCCACCATTGTGCACACACACCAACCCCACCCACAGTAAAACGCATACTTTCCATTTGCAAGATCCAAACCCCTACCTAGATGTGTTATGACTCTAAAGGCAGACACATTAGCAGAGTGTGCTATTTGCATTAGTCGGAGCAATCTTTTCCAATGCTGTACTTAGAGGGTGCTGACATCATCTGTGTTTACGAAGAGGGATGTGCACCCTGTAGTGTGTTCTCCCAGTTGGCAAAAGGCACTTTCCCTCCACAGCGTTATGCACACACACAAACCCCACTCATACTAACACACATCCATTCCTACTGACCTAGCACTGTAGTACTGTATATTGTAGTGGTTCAGTACTTTCACTGTGGTGGACAGTATCCTGGGCTTTAGTCCTATCACTGATTTACATTTCCATACTGTGCACAACAGCCTCTTTAGGGTCCAGTTGTGCACGTCTGCACAAAGGCAGTGCCTCTATGGACTCTGGTAATTACTGCCCCATAAGCTTAACAAGTGTAGTCTGCAAAGCTATGGAGAGGATCATAATGGAGCTCATAAAGAAAGATATGGGGGACATGCAGACATTGTACCTGTCCCAGTTTGTGTTGATCAAGGCAAGTCATGCCTTTTGTACTTAGTTGACATTATCAAAACAGTAACTAAGGCCATTGATGAGGAAAGGCAGTCCATAGAGCCTACCTTGCCCTTGAAAACACTTTCAATGCAATACCCCACTCAGGTATTGTAGAAACCCTACCAACAGAAATGTACACCCATATGTCACAAGATCAGGTTGCAAACTGTCTGGCGGACAGGACCCACAGGGTTAGAGTTGCTGGCACTATGTCAGACACCAGGCCAGTCACATGTGGTCTCACACAGGGCTCAGTCCTTGGCCCCCTATTGTTTGTTATCTACTTCTCAGAAGTACAGGCCAACATGGGAGGACTTTGGCTGACAAAGTTTGCAGATGTCTGCACACTGGGTGCCATAGTGGACAGTGCATCAGACACGGATATCCTTCAGAAGGGACTCACGGACACTGATAGCTGGTGCCAGAGCCATGGCCTGAAGTCAACTTGCAAAACATGTGTAGTCATACCCTTCAGGGAAAGCAAAGGTAACCCCAAGCTACCATATAGGTGGCAATCCTCTAAGCACAGAGGAGGTTATCATGGACCTGGGGACCCAGGTTGACAGTCACTGTTCTGATGACACTCACATTGCTAAAGTGGCTAGTAGGACCTTCTACATTGTCCACATGATCAGGAAGGGATCCACATCCAGATCTAGTGGGTCATTGTTCCCCTGTACTCTTCACTTATCGGACGGTGATCTGGTACACTGCCTTATCTGGATGTATCTCACCTGACATCTGCAGCAAGTGGAGACCTGAATGTCCCCAACAAAGGATGAAGGGTCTCAACATCTGTCATATGCTGCCAGATTGAAGACACTACAGCTCTATTCAGTCACATACTGTCTGCTTAGAGGTGACATGTGCATGACATGCAAGCATGTCCAACCAGGGATTAATGGACATGCTCCACCTCAAAATCGTCAGATCCACCTGAACCACTAGTGCAAGTGACTTACACCATAGCAGGGATGTACATTGGACATGTTGGAGGGTGGATTTATCACTCGAGTCTCCTATGCTGTGGAATACAATCCACGGTCCATGTGAGTCACAGCACCTTGCTGGCTCTGTTCAAGAGGTATCTGACCTGTGGATGGGAAATCATAGGTTTACCCTGGGATCGTCACTGTTTCACTGCTGGAGACAGGCCGTCAAACTAATGGGCACAGTACTGTTTCCATAGAAAAGGGGTGGCGTGCGCAGCAGACTCTGGGCTAGGCTTAGAACTGCCTAGGGGCAGATAGCCTAGTATGAACCTATGAACCTATCTGACCATGTTGCATTATGTTCAGATGTGAACTACCTAGCGGCCTCATCAACATCAGTAGTGTATTCCACAACATGGGTGTACATTGGCAAACACTACTGATGTGCCCAAAAGCATTTCTAATGCTTATTGGATAGTGTGTTTGTCCATCAACACATCGTAAGTGCAGTTTGACATGACATATGTCTTGTTTTGTATACTGTGCCTCCTGTCTACCTGTGACACAACATTGATACCCAGGGTATACCTACCATCTCCCATCCACTCGTTGGGATCCCTGTTGAGTAGAATCAATGGTGACTCTATGGATAACCTGTACTGGTAGTTTACTCATCGTGGGGGTGGCTTCTGTGTTATGGATAATGCAGCAGTACAGCTTGTCCTATGTATGTCAGTGCTGGGGTTCAGGTCCCTCATGTGCATATCTCTCCTGCCATTCACATTGTACAAGGTACAGCATGTGCATTGCTGCCAGCTTGGACATGGCTTTCTACATCAGGCACAGCTTGTGTCTGGGTGGCCAACATGGCAGTGTGTGGAGCTGAATTCTGTTTAATCCAGGCGACACATTACATGTGTTCAGCTCTTTGATACTCCTGGTGAGGTACTGTTGTGGACTTTACAGTTGCTGAATGTATCTGCTGAGGTACACATAATATAATGTGTATTTAATGGATAAAATAAAGCGGTTTTCGTCCAGTATATTAACTTGAACTTTTTCCGATAAAAAACAAGTAAAAAACAAGTACAAATTAGAGTTTTAAATACCCCTCCCAGTTCTCCCATGGGATTGTTCAGTAGCAAGCTCTTAAAGGAACATCACTACAATACCATCCAAGGTCATTAACATCACTAGAATACCATCCAAGGTCATTAAAATTCTAATTTGTACTTGTTTTTTATCTGAAGAGGTTCAAGTTAACATACTGGATGAAAAGTGCTTTATTTTATCCGTTAAATACACTTATTTCATTTGGAGTCTACTATTTTATTTGCCTGAACCAGTTGCCAGTGTTTTGTTTTTGGTTTCACTTTCTGGGCTACAAACCACAACCTGGACCCCTTTAAAGCAACTATACCAGACATTTTTCTTTTTCTGTCTTCTCTTTATGATGAAGGAGCTAGTTTCTCCACCATCAAAGTGCAATTGGCGGCAATTTCCACTTTTCATAGTGATCCTTTTTCCACTTTTTCATCCTGTTTGTGCAGAGCCTTTCTGAAAGGGGTATTTCTTCTCAGACCTCCCCTTAAGGATCCCTCTCCTCTGTGGGATCTTCCATTTGTTCTTCATTCTCTCACCCAACCCCACCTTTGAGCCTGCTCACTCTTGTGATCTAAAGCATTTGTCGTGGAAAACAGCCTTTCTACTGGTAGTTACTTCAGGTAAAAGGGTTTCTGAGCTGCAAGCTCTATCTTGTAAATCACCTTATATTATTTTCCACAAAGACAGGATGACATTACAGACTAACCTGTCTTTCGACATTATAGACTAACCTGTCTTTCATGCCGAAGGTAGCTACTGAATCCAATATTAATCAGTCCATTCAGCTTCCAGTCATTTTTCCTAATTACTCTAACCATGGCGAATATTTATTACATACTCTGGACGTGCACAGACAGTTGCAGTTTTACCTACACAGAACGAAAGATTTCAGAAAATCTGACCAGTTATTCATCGCTTTCTCCATAAACAGATGAGGTCGAGCGGTTTCTAAGGTCACCGTATCTAAATGGATCTCCAGTTGTATTTCTGTTATTTATATTAGCAGGAGTAAGGAACTGCCTCGGGTTCCTAAGGCCCATCCTGTGAGATCAGCGTCTACCTCTGCAGCCTTTTCAGCTAGATTAGTCATTGATGAGATTTGCACTGCTGTCACTTGGGCTTCACCTCATACTTTTGTGTCTTATTACATATTGGACATTATTTCTAGAAACAAGGCAGCCTTTGTTCCATGGTGCTACGGCATATCCTTCCGTAGGGCCTCCCAAGGTCTGCATGGTAGCTAGGGAGTTTGACCTATTCATGATGGATAATGAAATGGATAACATCAGATTAGAAGTTATGTACTTACCATAACTTGGCACTGTGTTATCCAATTTCAGTATTCATCACTATCCCTCCCACCTTCCCCCTTCCACTTCTAGGGGATTTGTGAATCTGGACATGTAATACTTGGGGGATCACCTCTTGCTATGCTCAGTTCATTCAAGTATTGACTGTTAAGAGATTTTGTTTCCTAGTTAGGGGATTCTTGGCAAACTCGATCTGGGGAGCTTCCGGTGGTGAGGGATTATGGGAGAGGGAGGAGCTCAAGCCTTAGATCTTGCTTGGAGACTTGTGCTGGTCATATCTGAGCTCGGATCTGAGTACCCATTCATGATAAATAATAAACTGGATAACACAAATGCCAAGGTATGGTGAGTACATTACTTCTAATCAGTTCACTGTCCAGTGCTGTATTCCTCCTATTCGGGGTCAATAGGGAGTTGGTGCCTTTCCTGGCAAACAATGGGTAGAAGGAAGAAGGTCAGTCGTAGGTGGGATGTCAGTCCATCAGGGGTCACATAAGCACATACTTACATGCACGCAGACACAAAGTCCCCTTTAATATGTGGTCACTTTAAGATTACTAGTTTACCTATTAGTGTAATAATAGTGAGATAATAAAATAGCAGGAAGGAGATCTGCACAAAGCCTGGATTTCAGTTGCATACCAAAATGTTCTTAAATATTCTGCCATGAGGACCTAAGCAGTTTAACTAGGTTGCAACAGAAAAAAAAGAAAAAGAAGAATAGATTTTTGGCCCTCAGATCAATCAACTCCTATCCATTAAAACAACAGTGAGTAAACACATCTCAGAAAGTCTGCAGCTATCCGCAGTGTTGGGGTATACAGCACAGTGGGTGGATGAGGCAAAAGGCACACTTGTGGATTGCAAAGTATAACTAGGAGCCATTTATAGGGAAGTGAGGTATCCTGCTATACTGCTGCAGCCAGTCTCTAAACCAAAGGGCCACTGAGAGTTGGCATATCTGTATTTGGATTAGCAGTGGTTCACATTTATCACAGCAGAAATAGTCCAGGGGGGTAGTTATCTTCTAGAGCATTACTGAGTGTAAGACTCACATAAGTAATATAAAAATTCAGAGACTTGGAGACTGGGTATGCAATGGGAGATGTCAAACAATGCTTAAGAGCACTAACCAGCCAAGGTAATATAATGTAAGTTTGATCTCTTTTTAGGCAGAATTAAGTAAAGCAACTGTTACCACACTTATCTACTCTCTGAATAGAGTGCAGATTAACAATTTGTTTTGATTTGAATTTGAATGTGTCTTCTCTGATATTATTTATTTTAATTAATCCATGCCGACATTATCTCTCTGTTTAGGTAACAATGGGTGTTTTCAAACACATAAAGGTAATTAGCTGGACAATGTAAGCAACTTGCCTATAAACAATACTGGCAACATTATAGTGCATTTAGCAGAAGCAGAATATCTTTAGATATTTTACTTTGTTCTGTGTCTCTTTAATACTGACTGCATGGGTTCACAGAAAAGTATAATTCAAAAATAAGGATTTCTAGCAATTCCTTTTTCTGTACCAACATCACTGAAATATGCTGCTGAATATAATGTGTATTAGTAATGAACTTTCTAAAGTACTGTTGATTCATTCTTCTGTATCCTAATATTTTCATTTTTTTCCCTAGGGCAACACAGTGACTAAGGGCCTGAAGTGTTTGCATGCAGCTGCTCCAAATATTACCAATCCCTATACACTTGCAGTAATGGCCTACACTTACTCACTGGCTGGGCGTATGAAGGAAAGGAGAATCCTGCTCAATCACTTGTATTCAATAGCCATTGAAAAAGGTAATTGTTTATCCAGGCTTAAACATAAACTGTGATCTTCAAATTGCCTAAAGTCACTAAGGATCTTAATATTCATGTTCTTAATGCATCTGGTTATAGGAATACATTTCTAATAAGATAATTCATGCACAAAGGAAGATAGATACATTTCATTTACTTGTATTCTTAAGGAATTAATGTTTTATATGCAGCTGACAAAAATAAATAATCAAGAGGCACGGCTACACGTCTCTGTATTTCTTAGTGAGTGTCTATGAGGTGGCAAAATGGCTACTGCATTCTTTTCTATCATGCAGAGATTTTTGTGGGAATATAGCTATTTGGTGTTGTGTGCATCTCCGTCAGAGACCACAGTTATAAAAACGTGATCAAACTACCACACTATACCTGTGTTATTCAGACTAAACACAAATGCAGGGTGTACTGGCTTATCAGGCTTATATCAGCCTTATATCTTGGTTGTTCTATGCTTTTTTTTGTCCCTTAAGTTTAAAGTTTTCTGTTTATAAAGCCACAGCACAGGAAGAAGCACAGCTCCTGATGCAGGTAATGACCACAAGACCTATATAATATGATGCCTGTTCCTCTACCTGTCTGCAAATCTTCATTTGTTATATCCTACATTTTCCTACTCCCATAAAGTAGCTAACATATAGTGGATATAAAAAGTGTACACACCCCTGTTAAAATGCCAGGTTTTTGTGATATAAAAAATGAGACCACAATAAATAATTTCAAAATATTTCCCACCTTTAATGTGACCTATAACCTGTACAATTCAATTGAAAAACAAACAAATCTTTTAGGGGAAAAAAATAAAAAATAAAAAAATGAACGATACGCTGGTTGTATAAGTATGCACACCCTTAAACCAATACTTTGTTGTGTGTGCACAAATTAATACTTTGTTGAAGCACCTTTTGATTTAATTACAACATTTAGTCTTCTTGGGTACATACCTGCCATCACTTAAAGAGACTCTGATTAACCCCAAATAAAGTTCAGCTGCCCTAGTAGGATTTTCTTGACATTTACTCAGTTACCTGCTACAGTAAAAGCCATGTTTTGCAGAGAGTTTACAAAGCATCAAAGGGATCTCATTATTGAAAAGTATCAGTTAGGAGAAGGGTACAAAAATATTTCCACAGTATTGGATATACCATGGAACACAGTGAAGACAGTCATCAAAAAGCATAGAAAATATGGGACAACAGTGATGTTGCAAAGAACTGGACGTCCCTCCAAAATTGATGAAAAGACAAGATGAAAACTGGTCAGGGAGGCTGCCAAGAGAACTACAGCAGCACTGAAGGAGCTGCAGGAATTTCTGGCAGGTACTGGTTGTTTACTACATGTGACAACAATCTCCCATATTTTCCATATGTTGGACTATGAGGAAGGGTTGCAAGACAGAAGTTTTTTCTTGCACAGAAAAACAATCAGCCCTGGCTAAAATTTGCAAAACAATGCATCAAGTCTCCCAAAAGCATGTGGGAAAATATGTTATGGTCTGATGAGACCAAGGTTGAACTTCTTGGCCACAATTCCAAAAGGTACATTTGGCACAAAAACAACACTTCGCATCACCAGAAGAACACTATCCCCACAGTGAAGCATGCTGGTGGCAGTATCATGTTTTTTGGTTGCTTTTCTTCAGCTGGAATTGGGGCTTTAGTCAAGGTGGAGGGAATTATGAACAGTTCCAAATACCAGTTACGTTTGGCCCAAAATCTTCAGGCATCTGCAAGAAAGCTGAAGTTGAAGAGGAATTTTCCCTTTCAACATGACAATGACCCCAAGCATACATCCAAATCAACAAAATAATGTCTTTACCAGAAGAAAATTAAAGTTTTGGAATGGCCCAGACAGAGCCTAGACCTAAATCCAATAGAAAATCTGTAGGGTAACCTGAACATGGCTGTGCATAAAGAGATTCCATTGCAATCTGACAGATTTGGAGTGCTTTTGCAAGGAAGAGGTGACAAATATTGCCAAGTCAAGATGTGCCATGCTGATAGACTCCTACCCAAGAAGACTGAATGCTGTAATTAAATCTAAAGGTGCTTCAACAAGGTATTAGTTTAAGGGTGTGCACACACAACAATGTGTTAGTGTAAGGGTGTGCACACTTATGCAACCAGCATATTGTACGTTTTTTATTTTTTATATATTTTTTCCCCTAACTGATTTGTTTGTTTTTCAATTGAAATGTGCAGGTTATACATCACATGTAAGGTGGGAAAAGTTTTGAAATGATTTATTGTGGTCTAATTTTTTATATCACAAAAACCTGGCATTTTAACAGGTATGTGTACACTTTTTATATCCACTAAATATCTATAACACACTTTACTTACTGTATCTGTATTTAACCCTGCCACCTCTTCCAGACGTCTTCTCAAGTCATTCACTACCCTTTCTGTGACGTTCTGTAAAAAAAAAAAAAATGATCTCCCCAGAACCATCCATCAAGTATGGTCAGACTGTATACTTTGTTTCATCACCTTTAAATACTTAAAATATTTCTATAAAACACACTCTGCTGCCTTTCATCAAAACCATGAATATGCAGAAATTAATGAGTAACTATTAAGTTTATTCTGTTAAAGGGAGATTCCGGTTCATGCTGGCCTGGCAGAGCTAACTCTTTAAGCTTAACAAAGTTAGAATTATCACAAAAGAAACAAGTGAAAGATATGTTGTCATATATGTGAAAATGAGATCTTTACATAGGTTGATAGAAGGAGTTTAGACTTCCCATACATGTCAAACAGAACACCTCACTGGCCCTCTTAAAGAGAAATCTTGATGAGTGGATGGAAAATAGAAAATTCACCCCGGGGATCACACCAGTGACTGTACTCAACAGAGGCACTGGGAACTAAGGTCTGGTGGCACGATGCCAGGGTAATCCTATGGGCTAAGCTTGTAAAGGCTCCAGGGCCATTAGGCTAGTACAAACATATGAACCTATGAACCTATGAATTAACATGAAAGTAACATAATAAATGCTGTTATTTCTGCAGTCAGTGTCAGAGGATCTTAGAGTATGGCTTACAGACAGAGATTTTGAACCTACTACCGCCATTGTGGCTGGTACTAGCCAGTACATGGTCAGCAAGACCCTGTTTGTTTAAGAAAGGACAACTTAGTGCCATAGATACCAAGCAGAATAATATATGATATCTCATTAGTTCTTCAAGTAAGGGGGAGGGTAATTGTTGGCACCTTAGAAAGCCCATACAAAGGGCCAGGATGAGTTTTTTATGCAATGGAAACAGTTTATTGGACAATGGCCTACTGCTGATGAATGGTAGCTTGGAAACAAATGTGCCAGATATGCAGAAATGACAATGTATTATCTGTCCTGTCTGAAAAAAATGAAACAGTTATAAATATCGATACTGAATTTTACTTTTAAATTATGAAACTTAAAGTCTTTAAAGAAGAATATATATATATATATATATATATATATATATATTTTACGGGGAACACAAACTACTGTTAAGGGGCTTGGAGTTACACCCTTGAAAGTACAAGGGGCTAATATAGTTTTTGACTAAAAATTTAGTAAAGGAAATAGAAAGGCAGCGATACATGATAAAATATCTGCAGACATGTTAATAGACAGTGACTTTGACCACATTAAACATTATGTGTAATCACATAGCCAAAAGTGGAGTGAGACATTGGGGGGTGGGGGGACTACACCTGCCTTCCTGGTAGAGTCCATATCTTCACTAGACCTTGAAAATGTGGTTACCTCAGAGGAGAAACTAGATGGCTGTGCCTCTTAATCCCAGCAATAGGAAGTGAAAGGAAGCAAATTTCCTCTGGTTGGAGAAATGAGTGGTGGTAAATTAGACCATATGGTTACATCAGAAAAGGAACTGAATAACAATACTTGAGAATGTCACCCAGAGGTAGTGGAATGTAATTTTTTTTTTTAATTTTTCCAAGTCTTTTGGGCTTCCAAATACTATGATGGAAATGAACCCCTTTCCTAAGGCAAAGTGTAATAAAAGTTCATGAAATTAGTATTGTTTCAATCTTTGATATTAGCCAGAAGTACTTTTCACAGCAGCTATAATGTGCCCAATATTTACTCCTTCTGCAGCTCATATGGAGTTACATGTATTGGTAATATATCTAAGTATGATTATAATTTTTTTTATAAGATCTGTTGCTTCTCCTACTATTGGAAATGTATGTGTAACCTCTTCCACATCACCCTCATTTCTGCCTGCAAATCCTGGCATTTTATGACTTTGTGTCTCTCTGTATGTAAGACATTGTAGTCATTGAGTGTAATAATTTCATTGATCAATGCTACTTTTATCTTCCTTTCATGGACTACTATATCTGGTTTTCTCGCATGTATTTCTGAACCCTTGGTAATGGGTGATCCCATGTGATATAAACTTCATCATTTTCTATAATGCTTTGTGGCTCATGTTTCCAATGTTTTTCAGCTACTTCAGTATTATAATGTTTACACAATCCCCAGTGCAACAGTCTTGCCACATTATTATGCCTTTCGTTATACAGTCTTTCTGCCATTAGTATATCACAACCAGCAACAAGATGTGAAACTGTTTCCATTTCTGGTTTAGAAAACCTATATTTGTCTGTTTCTCCTACATGTTCAATGGACTTTGTAAACCAGTGTGTGTGTAGTCCACTATCTTGGGCCGCCAATATTAACATTTCACCTTTTGGTTTAAAATCACCTCTCCTTAATCATTCCTGTGTTCGGTTCTGATCAACATAAGGTTTTCCAAGAGTATTTATAGTTGCAACTGTATTTTTGCATTTTCCACATTTCTTGCCTTCTTATCTGACCATTCACCTTATATTCTTTCTTTTGCTTTTTCGGCAAATTTAGTTGCTGCCTGATTTTTATCTACTTCAGGTTTGATTTCCATTCCCTCTTGACACTGATATGCTTCTGCTAAACTAAGCAGGGAAGTTATCTTAGACTCATTCTCCTCATGTTTTAAAACTCTCACTACATTTTTGTCTTGTGACGTCAGCAGATATGTATGCAGCCCTATGATTGCAGATATATACATATAATCAGTTTTGAGGAGGCCCATACCTCCTTCAGAATGGTGAATATATAGTCATGGTATACACTGATTTTTTATAAATCATTTGATAAGCATGAAGCATGCTTCTTGTTTTCCTGTCTAACTGATCCAGCACCTCTTGGGGCCAGTCAGTAACTCAAAAACTGTAAGTAAAGACAAGTAGAGCAAATTGGTTTATAACTTAGATTTTGTTCCTTAATGCCAGAGGTGTTTTCAGTATCCGTTTTGGTCTTCTAAAGTATGTCTTACTAAGTTTTATTTGCATTTGTTAATGTTTTTTTGTTAATCCTTCATGATTTCCCAAATATTTATATACTCCCTCTTGCTCAAGTTCTTTTATATCACATTCCTGTCCCAGGGTGATGTTTTCTTGGTGCTGCAGTTTTCCTGCTTTAAAGGTTGCTTTTTGCACATTTATCAAGACCAAATGACATTCTTGTATCATCTGAAAACATTTTGACGAGTTGCAATCATACTTTCAGTTCCATATCTGATGAAGTAACAGTTTTAAATCATCCACAAAAAAAGACTATAACGTCTTTACACTTTGTTGTTTTGTGGGAGGCAAAAATGACCTAATCTGTTAAGTAGACAGTTTAATGGATTAAGGACAAGATGAAAGAGCAGTTGTGACAGAGTCACCTTGGAATATACCCCTTTGAATTTTTATCCCTGGAATAAAAATGTGTCCTTTATCATGGCTTAGCTGCAAAATAGTTTGCCAGTGTTTCACAGCTGCTGTAATGTAATTGATCAGTGTGAGGTGTATCTTATACCTTTTTAAGCACCCTTTTATCCATGAATGTGGGATACTGTCAAATGTTTTTTTTTTTTTTGTAGTCTATCCATGCCATACTTAGATTCTTCCCCTTTTATTTAACAACAAATAATCTTTTGTCCCATATGACTTTCTTTTGTTACACTTTTGATCTGATGTTGTCCTTTTCATTCTTCTTCACAAATGGGTTCGGATCTGATCCTCAGATCCGACTCGGCCACCTCTCTTAGACTTTGGATTCAACTCTTGAGCTCCTCGCCCTACCCACAATGCTCTAGTCCATCCCCACTGCCTCAGTTCTTGCTTACTGCCATTGTGGTTAGATGTAGGTTCCAGTCTCTTGAGCATAGTAAGTAGTTTTCTCTTTTAATAGTTACTAGTTAAATTGATATTATTCTTCTTAAAACTCATTAGTCTCTTTCTGTTTTATGTCCTCCCTCTTAGTGCCCGCTGGCATTAGGATTTCCTTGTTTTTACACTTTCTTGTTTCTCTACTCACATATGAATAGTCTTTATGTCATTGTTGGTACTACTTTCCTTTAGGATACCATAGCTGGTATTGTTTCTTTCCTTTTTTCTACCTTATGGCTACTATTTAAAAAAAAAAAAAAAGTAATGTTGTTGTCGTTTCTTTTCTGGCCTTTTCCCTTCATCCATGTCAGAGAAACTGACTGGTTTTAAAAAGTAAACTTTCTGTGGGAATAAGTTCTCAAACTCCAAAGCCCACAAGTGCATGTATTGTGTAGGACCAGACCATCTCAACACAGCTTGTTCTACTTTCACTACATTTAATCCTAGAGTGTTATTAGACAGACACAGAAAACTAATTGTTAGGGGGATTACTTCCTGCTTCTTCTGGGGCTCAACCCCCCTCTAAAACACCCAAAACCATTTCTTTCGATACTAGAAAGAGGTCTCCTACAGAGTTCCTAAGGGGTTTATTGGAGCCGTTAGAAAAAATTTTAAAAATTTTGGATCCAACCTCCTCAGATTTAAAACCTCCTGGGCCTTCCTTGGATCTGAAAGGATTGACTTATATTACCACATCCCCCTTACCATCTGCTTCTTCCTCAGATCCTAAGTCCTTGGATCTGAGAACCAGTTCAGCTTATAGAAACCATTTGCCAGAGTATGCAGTGAAACCTGTTTCCCCTTCTCTGCCCACTCAGCTTTTCTGGAATCTAAAGAGACACTCTCGACCTCCTTCCATGTCATCTTCTAAGTAATCCAGAAGTCTGTCAGTGGCAGATTTGGATAGGCTGTTGCATAAATTCCTCAGAGCTCAGATCCAGAAGGGGGTTCTTCCAACTCTGTCCCCTACTAGATCTGTGAGTGTACCTACTAAGTCCCTTGTTTCTTCCTCTCTGATCCAACCTGTGGTTTTTGAGTCCCAGGATCTGTGATCTCTGAGAGTTTTGGTGTTGGATCTGAGGATAGTTCCCTCCTCCACTCTGATGATTTCCCTGACTGGCTGTCATGGAAGAAACTGATTTTGATGAGGGAGAAGGATCCCCAGATCACCGCCTGATGACAACTCCTTTGCAGATATTCTAGAAATCTTTAAGCAGAAAGGTGGCTGGTCATCCCAAACTCCTTCTTCTGAGGAATCAGTTTCCCTGGAGGCTTTTGGTGCTGGACCATCTATGCTTTGGGTGACTCCCCCGGTGGATGTACTCATTGATCTGGTTTCCTGCCAGGCTTGGAAGGAGACGGATACTGTCAAGCCCATAACCAAGCTCCCAGACAAATTTTTAGCTTCCCCTTCACATCATCCTCACTGGAGCAAAGGAATCTCGGTCGATGCTAATGGTGGTGGTGGCAGCCAGTAAGAAAGAGCTAGCAGAGCTCTTCTGTCTACTCACTAAACAGGGAGTCCAGAGTGTTGGACTTATTTGGAAAGCAAGTGTCTGCCTCAGCTACCTTCAAGCTGCAGTAACTTAAAACTATTTGGCACATTTTACTAGGCTGCAGAGAAATTTGACTAAGGAATTATCAAATTCTCTCTATGAGTCCATGACTACTGAGACTTGAAAAGGACCTCCTTTCAAATGGCCACTCTCTTGTCTATTTCTAATATATCGATGAGGCTAATCTCTCACACTGCTAAAGGTACCTCATGAGCTGCTGGTTAAGGTATTGCCATAAAGAGACATGCCTGGATGTGGCTGTGTGACTTTATGGAGCCTTTTAAGATGCCTTTTTTAATGCCTCTTTTGATGGCACTTCTTTGTTTGGGTCATCTGTTAAAAATACGCTTACCTGCAGTGAAAAACATGGAAAAACCCTGTCTGCTGTAGGAATCAAATTTTCTAACCTTCAACAGACCTTCTCCCAAAAACAAAGAGGTGGTAAAAAGATGAGACTCCATAAATCTCAGGGCCCTTTCTAGGATTTGTGAGGGGACAATTCCTCCAGAGGCAGAGGAGGAAGTTTCAATGGCAGATATCACCCTAGAGGTAAAGGAGGTCCACAGAACCAGGGCTTTAGGGATTCTTTTTCAGACAGGCCCTATCAGTGCTTCTGAATTGCTGCCTGACTGTTCAACTCTGGAGACAGTTGGGGGTCATTTCTCTTTGTACCCAGATACCTGGACAAATATCAGAAAAGATTCATGGGTGCTAAGCATAATATCCAGAGACTACTACATACATTTTTCCCTTCTTCCACCCTATCAGAGGAAGAAACTTCTTGATGTTCCACCCAATCAGATGGAGGAATCAGCGCACACAAGATACAAAAGCTGCTAGAAAAAAGAGTCATCCAGACAGTCCCATATGACTTGACAGGATTCGGAACTTACTTGTGCTTCTTTTTAGTGCCAAAGAAAACAGGAGCCTTCAGACCAAGTTTGGATCTAACCAGTTGAAAAAGAAGGTAAAGTTCCAAATGGTCATGGTTCAGTCCATCCTGCCCCTCCTGTACAATGATGACTGGATGTGCTTTATATACTTTCTGGACACGTACTATCATATAAAAATAGACAGGTGATCCAGAAGGCATCTTTGCTTCGGCTGGGAGCCAGTCATTACCAATTCAGAGCTCTGCCCTTTGGACTCACCACAGCCCCCAGGGTGTTTACCAAATGCATTGCAATAGTGGCAGCTCACTTGAGGCTCAAAGGATTCCAGGTGTTTCCATATGTAGATGACTGGCTCCTCACCGCCCCCTCCGGGCATCAAATTCAACAGGCCAGAGACTATTTGCTTCAGATTTGCAACACTTTGGTCATTTCAATCAACCTTGACAATTCTCAGCTTGCTCCAGTCCAGAGCCTGGAATTCATTGGTACAATTTTGAATAATGTGACTCAGGTGGTGTGTTTACCCTTCGACTGCATTGCTTCTATAATGTATCAGCTACAAGATATTCTCTGTCATGCTTCTCCTCCAGCAAAGTTAGTGCTTCGAGCACTAGGGTCCATGTCAGCTACCATAGTACTGCTTCCCTTAGCATGCTTCTTTATGTGGATTCTCACTGGACTTCAGCTGTGCAGTGATCCATTATACATTAGCCCCTGTCTTTTCAAATAAAACTCGCCTCAATATGCAAGCGCCTCATTCTCTGGTGGATTCAGTCCAATGATCTCTTTCTGGGCAGCCCCTTTGTTCTTCCAAATGCACTAGCCAAATAGTGACTATGGACACTTTCCAGCTAGGTTGGGGGGCATTTCTTGAGAAGGATGATTCAAGGCATGTGGTCCCCCAAGAGAGCAAATTGCATATCAACATTGTAGAGATGAGAGCAGTCCTTTTAGCACTGCAGGCTTTTCAAGAATCTCTTCCTCTGGAAATGATCACAAACACAGTTCAGACAGACAACATGTTGGTAGTCTGCTACATCAACAAGCAAGGTGGAACCCAAACCCAATTTTATCCTCTGTGCAGAGAGGCCATGAGAGTTTGGGAATGAGAAATCTCTTCAGACTGTTTTCTAATTGCAACACACATCTTAGGGAAAACCAACATGCTGGCAGACAAATTAAGCAGATCATTTCTGATGTCTCACAAGTGGCGTCTCAATCAGTCAGTAGTGAATACGTTCTTCAGGTATTGAGGCCAGCCTTGCTGTGAGCTATTTGCTTCCCCTCTCAACAACAAGTGCAGTAAATACTTCACTCTGATCCCCCCTCAGGGGGAGTCACCGAAAGACACTTTGATTTGTGCTTGGCTTCTTTATGCTTACCCTCCTTTTCCACTGATTCCAAATTCTTAGAGAGGGCAAGAAGGCTGAAGACCTCAGTAATCCTCATTGCTCCTTTCTGGCCTTGGCAAGTTTGGTTCCCCTTCCTACAGTCTCATCTTCGTTATCCGCCATGGATACTCTAGTCTCATCAATATCTCCTCTCTCACCCCTCGAGGTTCAACATACTAGCCTTCAAGCCCTCAAGTTAACCACATGGTTTCTCCACTTCCAGTAGTAGTTAGACAGTCTAGGCTCCCCTTCCCAGTTCAAGATATTATTTTGGCTTCCCCAAAAGCTTCCACCAAGAAAGTTTGTAGGAGCAAATGGAAAATGTTTCCATCTGGGCTTCTGAACACAGCATTGATCCTTTTTCACTCCAGTTTCTGCTATTCTCCAACTTCTTAACAATTCTTTTTAATGAAGGGGCCAGTTTTTCTATGATTACACTTCACTTGGCAGCAATTTCAAATTTCTATTCTGGAAATAAATCCTTCTCCCTGGCTTCTTCCAGGTTATGTAAAGCTTTTATGAAAGACATTTTTCTTCTCAGACCCTCAATAACATATCCTTCACCGTGGGATCATACTGTGGTTCTTCAGGGTTTAACTCAGAAGCCCTATGAACTATCAGACAAACGTGATTTGAAATTTCTGTCATGGAAAACAGTCTTCTTGGTAGCCATAACTTCAGCAAAAAGGATTTCTGAACTCCAGGCTCTGTCAGCAAACCCCCCTTACATTGTTTTTGATAAAGACAGGGCTTCTCTAAGGACTAACCCTTCCTTTATACCTACAGTGGCTTTGGAAAATAACATCAACCAATCCATTAATTTACCAGTCTTTTTTTTTTAATTTCTCTAATAAAGGGGAGTACACCCTATATTTCCTTTATGTTCACAGGCAGCTACATTTTTATCTTAATAGAGCAAGACAGTTTAGGAAGTCAGATCAGCTGTTCATGTCCTTTTCCTCAAATCACTTAGGTCAGTCAGTCTCTAAAGTTACTGTAGAGAAATGGATTACAGACTGCATTTCATTGATTTACTGTCATAAGGGTTTAGTTTACCAAGACCTCCCTGGGGTCATTCATCTCAATCCTTGGCTGCTTCTTCAGCCTTTTGGTCAAGGACTTCCATTCATGAAATTTGTGCAGCAGCCGTATGGTCCATGGTTCATACCTTAGTTTCACATTACATGTTGGGCATAATATCTAGAAATAGAGCCTCCTTTGGTTCAGCAGTGCTCTGGAATATCATTCCATGAGGGTCACTCAAGGTCTCCATAGCTAGAGACTCTGTCCCATTTGTGAGGAAGAATGAAAAGGATATCAGAGTTTCAGTTATATACTCACCATAACTAGGCATCTGTGTTGTAGATTTTCATTCTTCTTCACCTTCACTCACATTCGTCCATTTCTCTTCTGTTAAGACCTATTGGACTGTTTTTGAACCTACAGGTACAGGCTGAGCTCCATCTTTTTCTATCAGTCTATACCTGTCTCTGTTTAATTATACATAGAAACTTGGCAGAAAACTCTATCTGACGCAGTGGGGATGGACTAGAGCATTATGCTTAGAGGGAGGAGCTTGAGAGTTGGATCCGAAGTCTAGGAAATGTGGTTGAGTCAGATCTGAGGATGGGAGATGAACCTATTTGTGAAGAAAAATTAAAATGGGCAACACAGATGCCTAGTTATGGTGAGTACATAACTTCAAATTCTATTGCCATGACTGAGTTTTCTTCTAAATGACTATAAACTCTATCTGCATCATTTCCCGTTTATGGTTTATATGTCATCATAAGGCAAGTTATTAGTCTATAGTGTCTAGAATAGCTTTCAGGTTCACTCTTAAGTAGGAGCATTATTTTTCCTATTGTTAACCAGGTCGGTGTCTGTTCAGGGTGCGCATATACATAGTTCTTACTCATGGCTAAATTTTCATGTAAAGATGTTAATACTTTTAGCCAGAAGTTAGGTACTGCGCCCGGGCCTGGGGTTTTCTAGTTAGGAGATTTTTTTACTTTGTTTCAATCTCTGTACCCTTTACTTCATCCCATTTCATATCCTGTACATTTGAACTTCTTATTCATTCTTTTACTTCTTCTACCCATTCAGCATCTTTGTTATATTCCACAGGATCTTCATAGATATTTCTTCAAAATGTATGTATTTCTTCTTTTTTTGGTGGTGTTTCACTGGGTGTTTACTTGCACATCGAAAAAAAATTACAGTGAACAGCTAATAATCGAACGTTAAATGGCAAAAGTTTAACATACAGAAAAAGCTTAAAAGTGAAAAATAATTAATCGAATGGCCATAGTTGGCCAACGTTGCTAATGCAACCAACCAAGATGGGGAGCTCCACCCTCCACCCCCCATAAATATATATATATATATATATATATATATATATATATATATATATATATATATATATATATATATATATATATACCAACTCCAAGATCTCACTACAATAGGGAATAGGGCAAATCTACAAAAAGTTTCCTTTGCTTACATTATGCATCGTGGTGCTTCCTGGTTGTTGGCCAACTATGGCCATTCAATGAATTATTTTTCACTTTTAAGTTTTTTTTGGTAAGTTCAACTTTCACTGTTTAATGTTCAGTTATTAACCATTTGCTGTATTTTTTTTCTCGATGCATGAACATAGACCCTGTTTCATTTCCTTTTGCCTTGTTTCCCAGTTCTCTGTAAAATCTTTTGGGGTCATCAATAAATTGCTTATTTTGTACTTTTCCTTTGTATTTATCTGCATATCTTCTGATATTGTCAATTTTTCATCTTCTCCTCCTCACATGTGGGGTTTTGATCCAAGTGTTCAGATCCAACTTGGCTGTTAGCAAGCTCGTGGCAACCAACAAGTTCTTGGGTACCTCCCCCTTACCCACAGTGCATCTCTCCCTATTACCTCGGATGTTGTTTGCCACTTTGTGAAGGTATGGTCATTTCAGCTAGCTCTTGGTGTCAGGTTGTAATTTTTCTTCAAATTTCTTCAGTCTTTTTCAAACTTTTATAGATTTCAGTAATATAAGGCTTCTTTGTCCCCTTCATGAACTGTTGGTCGCTCGCTATTTTATTTAGATTACTTTTACTTCTTCCTTTCCTTCTTACCAGTAATCATTCTTTGATAGGTTAATTTCCTCCACTTTTATCCTTGAGGTATTTCTTGACTACTCTTGTTAGTAGTCCCCCCCACCTCTTCCCGCTGTCAAAAAAAAAAAAAGAGAGAGAGAACTTTCCTCTACTCTTTTTCTTGAGTGCGTTTTTCTGTGGGTGTGTTGTTGTGCCCTTCTCCTCTGTTATGGCTTCAAGAAATGCACAAAATGCAGGCATAAGATCCTGTTTAGAGACTCGCACTCCTTATGTGTATATTATCTTGGGCCTCTGCATTTACAGGAGGACTGTGTGATATGTCACTCCTTTAATAATAGAGCCTTAATTGACTGAAGGAACAAACTCATTTTAAGAGGGATGTTGCCTTCAGTCATTGATGCAGCTATTTCTGGAGCAGAGGGTAAGACAGAGTCTACCTCTAAAACTAAATCGGCTCATTCGAGCTGTGCTTCGTCCTTGTCCTCCAAATCTTTAGACAAGGCCAAGAAAAGACATTCATTGGCTCTGACTGATTTTTCAGAGCCAAAGTCTAAAAAGATAACATCTCCCTTGTCTGGGGAGTCTCGAATCTGATTGGAGCCTTCTGCTCTAACCACTACTTCATTGGATCTGGCTTCTTTGGCTCCGATCTCATCTGGCAAGGATGGGTCTGATCCCTTGTGGTCGGATCCGATGTTTCACCCTTTCAAGCCAATTTTGACTTTGCCAAGGACATGGTACTCTCCCTCATATGATCCAGTCCTTTCAAAGGTACCATCCCCTTTTCTATCGAGGCCAAGATCCCCTTCTACTATGTCCTACTGTTTGACCAGGAGTATTACTGAAGAAGATGTGGAATGGATGGTCCGGAAGATCTTATGGATGCAGGTTATCACTAGGTCACCCTCGACCTCGGCCATTTCGGCTCCCGGTCTACCTAAACCGTCCACTCCCCCATTTCCTCCTCCTCCGACTTTGGGGCAAGTTTCAGAGCACAAAGATCTGATATGTCTGGTGCCTTTGAGTTTGCATCTTAGGTTGTTATCTTCCTTGGATCAGACTTCAGCTCTGAGCATATTGTCCTTTTCATAGCCAGAAAGCTCTTGGAGCCGAAGTGAGCTTTGCATATCTTGGGTGCACTCGACTTCCAGATCCTTGGAGAGGTTTATGCTGCTTGGAGATTCAGCAAAAGTGAGCTCAGCTCTGGCTTCAACCCTAGCTGAGCTGTCTTCTGGACTTGAGGGGGGGGTCTCCATCCCAAAAGCATGGCTTATTGGGTTTAGAGTCCTCATGCTTGTAGCAGAGGTCAGCCTTTGGAGCTTTGGAAAGGGCTGTGGCTGCCACTGCACCAAAAAAGTCATTCACCTCTCAGATCCATTATCCACAGACAGATACCCAGCTCTCTTCTTCATTTCATCTTTTTGTACAGAGACAGTGGGAACCTAGGCTCCAGGATACCCTTCGGGGCACCCCCTGACTCTTCCGATACCTCCCCAGACTATCCCACTGAGGAGGTTCCTCAGAAGAGGTTGTTTAAGAGGAAGCATCTGGACTCCACAGAGGAGTCAGTCACTGAAGACACCAACCTTAATGAGGGTGAGAGTTCCCCATGGTCACTCCCAAGGATATTTCCTTTGGAGAGATTCTGGAACTTCTCAAGCAGAGGGGTGACTGGAAGTTCAGCAACCTCTTTCCTAAAGAGTTGGTGTACCTGGCTACCTTTGGTTCCCACCCATCTACCTTGTGGGTGACTCCACCCACCGATGAGTTTATAGATCTAATCTTGCGGCGGGCATGGGAGACCCTAGATTCCATCAAGCTGATTCCCTGGAGACCAAATAAGATTATAACCACTCCTTCTGATAAGGCTTTCTGGTCTAAGGGGGTTGCAGTAGATGCCATGGTCTTGGTGGCAGTGAAAAAAGAAAGAACTTTTTGATGAACGTTCAACTATCTATCCTCCTAATAAAGATTCTAGAATGATGGATAGATGTAGGAAGCATGTCTTTTCCTTCAGCGACTATTGCCCTGTCTGTGGTTGCTGAATTATCTATCTCATTTTATTTTATTTCATTTTACCAGGTTACAAAGGGATCTGATCAAGGAGTTCTCAGATACCCTTCAAGGAGCAGTAGCTGAAGGAGCTAAAGAAAAAGTAACTTCCCAGTTAACCACCCTACATTCAGTTAGCAAATCTTCCATGAGGTTCAGTGCCTATGCAGCCAAAGGAAGAAGCAGAGTGGCGGGTTCCAGCATTTCCATGAGGAGGCATGCCTGGATGCACCTTTGCAATTTTGCAGAACGTTTTAAGTCTTCATTTGTCAATGCTCCATTTGATGGCACATCTCTTTTTGGACCCAAAGTCAAGGATACACTATATAGATGTAAGAAGGATGGTAAAACCCTTTCTGCTGTGGATATATGCTTTTTCAGGTCCTCAGAGTCCTTATCCCAAAGGTCAGAGAGGTAGCAGAAAAATGTAGTTCAAAAAGTCTCAAGGGTCATACCAGGACACATGTGGAGAGTTTTCCCCCAGAGGCAGAGGGGGAAACAACAATGGAAGATGTTACCCTTGCAGCAGAGGAGGTCCGCAGAACCAGGGTTCCCAGAAACCGTTCTTCAGGAAACCCTTTCAGTGCTCCTGAAAGGAGGCCTGATTTTCTACCTCTGGAGGCAATTGGGGTCACCTATCCCTGCACTGGAGAGCCTGGCAAAACATAACTTCCAATATGTGGTTGCAAAGGATATTATCCAGGGGTTACCAAATTACCTTTTCCCAAAAACCTCTTCCCATTAAGAAAATCCCAGATTTTCCATCCAGTCAAAGGGACCAAGCAGTCTCGCAAGATCAAAAACTGCTAAACAAATTAGTCATCCAAGAGTTCCTCCAGAGCAGAGAGGATTCAAAACTTACTTAAGGTTCTTTTAATCTTTTTGTATATCTTCTGTCTGGAAATTCTGGGCTTCTTCATAACAGTAAAAATGCATAATTTCTTTCTTATCCTCAATAGTCCACTCTGTTTATTTTTATAGCTCTTTTTTTGGCCTATAATTTTTTGTAATTTTTGTGGACTACTACTTCCTTCTACAACAGGGGTCTACCCCCCCCCCCCGAGCCTGGCCTAAACCCATTTTAGGAATGTTTCAATGTTTTGAGGCTTCTGCACCGTCATATTTTCCAGTCGTGGCACCACTGCACCTACCAGGATTGGTCACTTTTTTATCCAGGGTCTTGTGCACCCAATTATCTTTTTTATTTTTTAACCTACTTCTGTCCATGATATATGCTATATAAAATACAGTCTCTATATCAGTGTCATCTTGGTGAGATTTAGTGAAAAACATGGTCCACCTCATGAAGGTGCTCCCCAAGACTTGAGGATTAATTCAATTCCAGCAATACTACTCTCCTTTACTTGCTGATTTATCAGGTCTTCAATCAGACCCCAAAATCTTCTGTAGAGAGAGACAGAAAATGAGATAATGTGAAAGTGGCACACTTGTGTAGAACACACCTCTTAGATTCTTGCCTTAGACGACATGATGGATTTGGGAGGAAAAAGATCCAGATCCTCAGGATCAGAAGGAAACCGTGGGCAGGGACAGTTGGTTGTGCAGAGTCAATTTCAACTGTGGGATTAAAGGGATCAGTAATTTCATAGTGTGTAACTGTAAGAGCCCACTTGGTTTCCCACATATGCCTTTCTTATAACTTTTAGGGAATAAAATGCATAGCAAACTAATGCACCATTTATGGCTTGTAATACAAGATATATAACATATTACTGCAGGACTTCTTATGAGGATCAGAGAGTTGATAAGACTGGGAACAAAACCAGTGAGGAAATATCTTACAACCAGTCTGTGCCCCAAGTGCTGCAGGTAAAATGTTTATTTTGGTAGTAGTGAATTATGCTACAAAGTATCCTGAAGCGTTATGTTTATCATGTCTTGAGGAAGAAAGCTGGGTTTCAAGAGGAAGTGTTAAGACAGATGTCATCTTCCTGTCTGAACTTGTAACATGTATAGAGGTACGCACTGAAAATTAAGTCTTACCATCCAAAAACAAATGGAGTGAAAAATATTCAGTTTTTCAATCAAAACTCTCAGGTAATTTAAGGATGGAACAAGACAGGTATTTACTTAATCTGTTTGTCAGCAGGGAACTATCCCAACAGTTTGCTTGGTTAGCACCATTTAAATGTTTGTATGGCCATAGGCTGAGAGGGGCCCTAGATTTAGTCTGTAATGAGTGGGAGAGTGAACATGAATAGAAAAAAAATGCAGAACAATGAATGAATTGTTACAAGAAAATTTTCCTTTAGCTTCAGCAGCAGTAAAACATTTGGTAAGATTGGAAAGCCAACATCCAGGGCATATACTGTTAGATACCATGAGGTGGTACTCATTCCTGTTTGGCAGAAAAAAATGCAAGCTGTCTGGGTGCTCCATTTATTATAGCAAAAAAATGCAAGCTGTCTGGGTGATCCATTTATTATAGCAAAAAAAAAAAAAAGAAAAGACAAATTATGTTAATTATGTGGTAGTATTACCACCTGGAAGGAAAAAGTATAACGTGTACCAGATAAACACAGATAAGACATTATTAGAGATGCTGTGATTTTTAGCATGAATAATTCACAAATTAATAATGAGGGAAGCTCATGGTATGTCTCTTAAAAGAAGTTCAGTGATGGATTTCTAGATAACATAAGGCTGGCAAATGGTTTGCTAAAGGGATTTTCTCCTTTGTTAGAAGAACATTTGGAATATCATATATAGTAAAGCTCGGTGATGGGGCTCATCATAATTGTTTTAGCTTTTCTTCTTGCAAAGTCAGGTATATGAATGTCTTGTAATTTTCTCTTTAATACCCAGTGAACCTGTACATGAATCGTAAATGCTCTATCTTTGAATCTTGATAGATTCAGAATTGTTACCTCAAGTCTTTTGCAGAAATAGTCCTGAAGATGGAACTAAACATTTGTTTTTGGTAAGAGGTTTTGAGGTTTTAAAAGAACATTGCAGACAGTAAAGACAGTCTGTGGTGAGACAATGTACACAGTACAGTACACCAATTTCAGCCTAAATTTCCTGGTGGGAGTAGAGAATTGTGTACTGTCTAAAACAGCACATGAATCAACCTGAAAAGTACATTCAATTGAGAAGCTGAATTTTGGACTAATTTATCAGAGATATAACTAGTTAATTGTTCATGTCATTGATCTTTTTGTTTAATTTTCTGTCATGTCTTTATGTTATATGTTGAAACGGGTCAATGTCACTTCATCTAATCGTCACTTCAGTGAATGGCATTTAATTGAAAATGCTGTTTATTGAATTCCTCTCGCCCCCCACACCCCCTTAATTATATATACCAACTCTGAGATCACACTACAGTGAGGAAAGGGCAAATTTCCATATCCTCACTGTACCGCGATCTCTGTATGTACAGTTTGATGAATGGCATGTTCGATGTAATTACACTGAAAATGCTGTTTGATGAACTGATTTTTCGATAAACTGATAGGGACCCATTGAAACAACTTTTGTATAATACTTTGAACTAAGTGCTCTTTATTTGCATGTTTTGGACTAAGTATTACTTTACATATACTGTATGGTGAACAGGATTCGTTATGTTATCGCCATGAATTTTAATAACAGCTGTTGACAACTGCAAAAGTCTGCATTCATTGTTTTAAGATAGCGACTGGAAAAAAGTGTCTTGCCATGGTCATAATACCTACACTAGTAAATTATGTATCAAAATATTTAAATAGGGCATCAACATACTTTTATCTCAGAGAAGACTGCATGTACAAACTATAAAATTGTTGATTGAGTGGTGACAATATCTGTTAAGTTTATATACAATTTTTATTTTGATGTTTTGTTAACAGGGGAAGTGAATTGGTCTGTCTCACATCTTTTTTCTGCCATGAACCAAGCCCTCAAAGATTGCATGGAGTATACACAAAGAAAGTGTAGAATACCCAGTCAGCATGCTTTTGGAAGACTTGAGACATTTAAAGTTTTTTAGAAAATTTGTGTGAGTCTGTAATACCCATGTCTTAGCTTTAATAGGCTGTATTGATGTATGTGGCCTAGTTACTGGAAGACATGTAAGTGCTCTGGTTGTAAGTAAAAAGCAGTGCAGATCTGCTACCTTTGAAACCAGTCGCAGTAGTCAGGGAACTCACCTTTTACTACGTGCTAGTAAGACTGCTGTCACTGCTGGCAAAGATGAATAATAGGGCATTTAGATTACGGTCTGACAGAATAGTAATTACTGTCCTGAAGTTTGCCCTACGTATATGAAAAAATGTATGATGGTATGTAGTTGTTAACTTGGGTCTGTTATTGGTTATCAGTATACAAGGAGTAGCTGCAGGGTTGGATTATAGCAATAACCCATGCCTGGGTGTGGGTAATGCTGGATTTACCCACGGTTGGCGTGGTTTGGTCGCCCGTGGGACCAAACAAAGACAACCATGGGTAAATCCAGCATTACCCACACCCAGAAGTGGGTTATTGCTATTATACAATGCCATTATTTAAGAAAAGAAATAATTACTTTTCTTAAATAATGGCATTGTATAATGCCTCTTTGCTGCCCTTCCGCACCTGTCTGGTGTTCGCGGCAGTTCTGATGTACTGCGCATGCCTCGCAGTACATCAGAGTTGGGCAAAGCAACGGAGAACTTGCGTTCTCCGTTGCTTTACTTCTCGCTGTGTTAAATGGGTTTAACATAGCGAGACAGTTTTAAAATAAGCAACGGAGATCTCCGTTTATTTTAAAGCTGTCTCGCTATGTTAAACTCATTTAACACAGCGAGACAAGTTTAAAGCAACGGAGATCGCAAGATCTCCGTTGCTTTACTGTGTCGCTATGTTAAAGGAGTTTAACATAGCGAGACAGCTTTAAAAAGCAACGGAGATCTCTGTTGCTTTTTAAATCTGTGTCGCTATGTTAAACTCTTTTAACATAGCGAGATTAGTATTTATACTAACGGAAAAAGTCCGGGCGACCGGACCTTTTTCCGTTAGTATACTGAAGGATTTACCACGGGCACGCTGGTTGGGCTGGCCAATCAGCGTGCACGTTTTTAGGGTAGGCATTGTATAATAACAGTTTATCACATTCCATTTCTGCCTCCTTACTTCAAGAATGTTCAGTTGAAGCAGTTCTAGTTTCTGTTCATATGGCTTCTACTAAATACTGTGTATTTTTGCAGTATTTTAATTGTCCTTCTTATAACTTCCTTTGCTGTGTGTGTCTCTTATTGTGAATATGAGGCGTCCAGAGCTCCTCATAGTGCTCTAGGTAGGTTGTTACAAGCTACATCTAAAGATTTTTACTAGCTTCTTGTTTTACAGTGATTATGTTTCTTGCTTTACACCTCAGTATCCTTCCAGCCATAGTTGTTCTGACTACCCCAGGTCCACTTCTCCTTTTGTTGTTGCTATGAATTTTCCCTGTTTTGTCCTCTTTTCCTAGATTATTATTTCATAAATGCATTATTTCGCCTATTTGCACTGAATTTAAGCTAGCATATTTTAGGCCATGTCTCAAACTTTATGAAAACCCTTTCAAACTTCTCTCCATCATATGGAAAAACTACATAATTTATTGGTGTTAGTGAATTTGACTTTACATGATTGTCACTGTTGAAGTGACACCCCATCCCCATTTGCAAAAATGGGAAAAGAGAATGTAGATAGATGGATTTGCAAAACAGCAAACATTTCCTTATAGTCCTTTTATATTGTCAGTTATAGAGTTAATGAAAGTGAGTGTCCCTATATTGAACCCTCTGTAGCTCCCAGTGGTAAGGTAATATCATTCCTTAAATGAACTCCATTTAGTATTACTTTTACTGTTTCTTTTTTTTCCCTGATCAGTGTTTTACCCAGGCTACCATTCCAAATCTTGTCTGCTTTGTTCATTATTAGCCTTTTGCTTGTTTCACTGTCCGTTGCCTTCCAAAAAGTCTAAATAGGCCATATCTATAGCATTGTTCTCATTTTCTAGTTTGGTTTTACCAGATCAAAGAACTCAGTAGATTTTATTTTCATGGCCCTCCTGATGTGAAGTCATATTGGCTTGTGCTATATTGATTTCTGACTATGCCGACAATCTCTCTTTCATCAGAGATGCCATATTTTTTTTGTTGCAAATGAAGTCTAAATTACAAATTGAAATTTTCAGCCTCTTATTTTACTTCCTCTCTTATGGAGGGGAATCACAATAAACTTTCCCTTTTCCCTTAATTGGTTCTCTCAGATGTAACACTGCGCCCCATTGGGCCTCATTGCCCTGCCTATATTTAGCTTTTGAGGTTGCATTTTGATCATGTCATCACTGAAATGATGTATCAAACCCATTTTATGACTACTTTATTAAATGAATATGATAAAAACAGATTCCTATTACAAGAACGAAAGTTCACTACTTCGAACTTGTAATAGGAAGCCTCACTTCTGCGAAAGTTCACTTTAACGAAAATGAACTTTTGTGTAATTGCACTTCACCGAAAACACCGCAGCACAGTGGAGGACATAAAAAACAAGCTATGTCCTCCACTATGGTGTGATAGTCATGGACCTTAGGGTTAGAACACGGGTTAGGGTAAGGGGATAGTTAGTAAAGCTATCCCCTTACCCTAACCCATGCCCTAACCCTAAGGTTCGTGACTATCGCACCATAGTGGAGGACATTGCTATGTCCTTCACTGCACTGCAGTCATCACAAACCTTAGGGTTAGGGCACGGGTCATGGTAAGGGGACAGCCCTACGGGCTATCCCCTTGCTATGACCTGTGCCCTAACCCTAAAGTCTGTGAGTATTGCACGGACATTCAGTAAAACACCCGTTTGCTGTACTGAACTTCGCGTAAGTACACTTTCGATTAAGTGCACTTTCACTGCAGTGAGCATTCCATGCACTATTTTGAATTAGTGAAAATTTGATCTAGTGTATGGAACCTGATAAAAACGTCCTTTTCCTCCTCAGCGTTAAATACTAACAGCATTCAGTTAGTATCCCTTCTTTTTTTCACCATCTGGTTCTACCCATTCTCAGTTAAATTTCCAAAGCTTAGCTACTTTTTTATTTTTTTCACTCCATTATTTATCTATAAAATGATTTATCTCCTTTTATGTGTGCAGTAGGTATTTTCCCTCATCATAGAGCTTTTTTTGTTTTGCCACTTATTGCTTTATTTAATGCTGTTTTATTTCTCATCCTGTTTCCATGTATTTCCTGCATGCAATGCATTTTCTTTAACATTTGATCTGAAGTAGGAACTTCATTTGTCAGCAACCTTTGGGATACGGATCCGATCTCGGATCCGAGCCGGCAACTTCTACCACAGCATAGATCTGAGCTCCTAGCTCCTTCCTTTACCCATAATCCCCTGCCAACCCTGACTGACCTCAGATCTAGTTTGCTGTGCTTCAAGCTACAAGCTGGATTTCGAGCTCCTGATAGTTGGATAACTTTTGTGAGAAAAACTTTGCATTTTTTCTTCTGTTTTCTTGTGTGAGTGTGTACGAGTGTTTAGGTATCCTATATTTGTCTTTTTTTGTGTTTATTTTTCCTCCCTGCCCTCGCTGGTTCGTAGTGTGTGTTTGTGGTGTGTGTAGGGGCCTAGTGAGTGTGTTTTCCGTATACTATGTCGGAGGCCCCTAAAGCCATCTTTTCAACATGCACCGAGTGTGGCCATAATCTTTCACCGGCGGATGGCCACACCCGGTGCATTAGGTGCCTTGGGGTTGAACACCTCTCCTCGGGATGTGCGATTTGCGCAGCGTTCAACCCCAGGGCACTTAAGGACTGGAGGTCGAAGCTGATTCTGGTGGGCCTTTTGCCCCCGGATTCGGCTCCGGCCTCTGGTACTTCTGTGGTCGCTACCCAGCCCTCGGTGGTAGCCACCACTGTCTCCCTCCCTCCGGTCGGGACTCAACCTCCCGCTTCAGCTCCGGAGGAGAGGGAGGCCGGGAAAGCCAAATGGAAGGAGAAGCACCATAAGCGGCGGGTCGAGGACTCCTCCTTGGCCCCGCCCGCCAAACGGGCTTCTCCATCCAGAGCTTCTGGATCACCTCCTCCTCGGCTCCAGTCCCCTTGTTTCTCACCGGGACCCGGGGAGGAGGGGACCTGGTCCCCGTCGAGGTCATCGAGGTGACACTCTAGGTCTGCCTCGGTGGCCTCGTCGCGGTCCACCTTTAGCATGTCAGATGCAGACATGGACCAGATGATGAGGAGGTTCATCCAGGCCCAGCTGCAGATGGGAGTGCTCTTGCCTCCCCCCCCCTCTGGGGGGGAGCTTGACCCCATTTTTTGCTCCAATCGCTCCTTCTCCGACCCGCTTTCCGGGTTCAGATCCGAGCCGTGTTGGATCCGGGGGTGGGTCGGAGCCGATAGTACTGGTTACTTCGGCACCGACTGGTCCCTCGAGCTTGTCGGATCCAACCTCTCAGTGCCGTGGGTTCAGCTTCGGATCTGAGGGATTCTGTGTGATTTCGGCTCCATCCCGGTCGGAGCACATGGGTCCTTCGAATCCGAGGGCCTCGACCCCGGATCCGGTCCCCGCTTCGGATCCGAGTGGGAGTCGACTCTCGGATCCTATCAGGAGCGGCTCCCCCTCGGCTTTCACGGTGGTGGAGAGGGCACTGTTGAGTGCATCCGGGCCTCCGGTCCTGGTTTCGGCTCCCCCCTGCACTCCCTCTCAGCTGGTCCAGGCTCCCATCACCTGGCCTTCGGGGCAGTCTGCTTCAGCACCTCTGGGTGTTCGTTTGGAACGTGACATTGCTGGTGAGTCTTCCTCGGACAGCCCTCCCGAGGAGGCCCCTCACAATGCTAAGTGTAAGAGGAGGCACGTGGACTTCCCCGAGTCCCTTACGGAAGATACGGACTTAGATGAAGGGGAAGGCTCCCCAAGGTCACCCCCTGAGGATGTCTCCTTTGGAGACATCATGGAAATGCTCAGGATTAAGGGAGGGTGGTCTGCCCCCAAGGCTTCCTCCGATGAGTCCATATTCCTAGAGGCGTTCGAAGCAGGGCCATCTACCTCTTGGGTGTTCTCTCCCCCCAACCCCCTGGTGGACCTTATTTCCACCAGAGCTTGGAAGGAGCCGGACACTGTAGAGCCAGTCCCCAAGCACCCGGATAGAATCCTGAGTCCCCCTGCTGAAAGAACCCACTGGAGCAGAGGTCCCCCCGTGGATGCCATGTTGGTGGCGGCGGCCACTAAGAGAGAGTTGGCTCAGGAGAGCGATGGACCGCCTTGGGAAGCGGGGTCTTTAGTTCAGCAACCTTCTCCATGAGGGCGCTGAACTATATGGCACACGTCATCCGGATGCAGCGAGAACTAATAAAAGAATACGCTGCATCCCCCCCAGAGTCCATGTCGGAAGGGGACAAGCAGCTGTACTCCTCCCGAATGTCCACTCTACGTTCAGTTTCCAACACCTCTATGCGGCTCTTGTCTCACGCCACTGAAGGAGCCGCTAGAGCTGGCGGAGCCGGCCTGGTAATGAGGCACCAAGCCTGGCTCCGACATTGTGACTTCTCAGAACCCTTTAAGGCATCATTCGCGAATGCCCCCTTTGATGGTTCTGCACTGTTTGGCAAAACCGTTCGTGACACTTTAGTCCAGAGCAAGAAAGACGGGAAGACGTTGTCTGCCATCGGAGTCCACTTCTCTGCTCCCCAGAGGTCCTTTTCCAAGAACCAAAAGGGTCAGAAGAAGATGTGGTTCCATAAATCGCATCAGTCCCAGTCTGCTCCGGACAACCAGTCCTCTCGTGGCAGAGGAGGACAGGGAGGACGCCGCCCAAGAGGCAGAGGGGGTCCCAGAAATTTTGGGTCCAGAGAGCCCTTCTCTGAGAGGCCCACGCAGAACCCCTGAGGGGTTGCCCGGCTGCTCCACGCTGGAGACAGTCGGGGGGCATCTTTCGAAGCACCTAGCAATGTGGGAGTCCATAACAACAGATCGCTGGGTGCTTCGCATCATATCCAGAGGCTACCAAATTCCCTTTATTGTAACCCCCAAAACCAGAAGCCTCCCCGACGTACCACCCAATCAGAGGGAGGCGGCTGCTACAGAAATTCAGCAGCTTTTACAAAAAAGAGCCATCCAACCCGTCCCCCCAGATCAGTTCGGATCAGGGTTTTACTCCAGGTACTTTCTGGTGCCAAAAAAGACGGGGGACTTGAGGTCCATCCTCGACCTCTCTTTCCTGAACCTGGCAGTACCCAAAGAAAAGTTCCGAATGGTCACGCTACAATCTATTCTCCCCCTATTACGGGAGAACGACTGGATGTGCTCGATAGACCTCAAGGATGTGTACTACCACATTCTGGTGGACAGACGCTCCAGGAGGTTCCTCCGCTTCTTGCTGGGAGCCAGTCACTTTCAGTTCAGGGCCCTCCCCTTCGGTCTCACCTCAGACCCCAGGGTGTTCACCAAAGTCTTGGCGGTTATAGCGGCCCACCTGAGGCTTCAGGGAATTCAGGTCTTTCCGTACCTGGACAAGTGGCTCCTCATCGCCACACCAAGGCATCTGCTCTGTTCAGGCAGGGATTATTTCCTCAATCTTGCTCCACGCCTAGGGTTGACTGTCAACATGGCCAAATCCTCTCTGGCTCCTACACAGGTAATAGATTTCATAGGGGCGAGATTGGATTCCAGACTAATGCTTGCCTTCCTTACTCCCGATCGGCTTCAGAACCTGAGGTTGCATGTTCAGGCCATTCTCCGACTTCCTGCTCCACCGGCGGAATTGATCCTGAGGGCTCTAGGGTCCATGGCGGCAGCAATTCCTCTGCTGCCCCTAGCCTGTCTAAATATGAGGGTCCTGCAGTGGACCCTCCAGGTACAATGGTCCCTCTCTCGCAACCCGCTGTCCCATCCTATTCCCCTAAGCAGGGCTTGCAGAGGGTCGCTCATGTGGTGGCTCCAGTCCCCAAGTCTCCACACGGGACGACCATTCTCGATGCCTTCCCCTGTCACCACATTGACCACGGACGCCTCTCGCCTGGGGTTGGGGTGGGGGGGGCACTATTCAGGCAGAACGGTCCAAGGCACGTGGAATGACACAGAGGCCTCCTTGCATATCAATGTCCTAGAGATGAGGGCGGCGCTTTTGACGTTGCAGGCACTTCACAGTCTTCTTCCGATTGGGACGATTGCAGTACAAACGGACATGTCAGTTGTCTGGTACATCAACAAACAGGGGGGAACCAGGTCTTATCCTCTTTGTCGCGAGGCCATGAGAGTGTGGGAATGGGCGATATCCACCAACCGCTTTCTCATTGCAACACACATTCCGGGACGGTCCAACATCCTAGCAGACAGGCTCAGTCATTTGATTCTGACCCCGTACGAATGGTCTCTCAATCCTCTAGTAGCGAAACAAATATTTGCCCAATGGAGGCAACCCTGTTGCGATCTTTTTGCCTCTCCTTCAAATACCAAATGCAACAGTTACTTCGCTCTAATCCCCCCTCAGGAGGAGTCCCCGAGAGACTCTCTAGTACATGCTTGGCCTCCCGGTCTCCTTTACGCTTACCCTCCATTGCCCATGATGCTAAAACTCTTACAGAAAGCCAGTCGGCTGGGGAGAAAAATGATCCTCATTGCCCCATTCTGGCCTCGTCAAATGTGGTTCCCGTACCTGTGGTCTCATCTGATTCATCCACCCTGGATTCTGGATCCCCTTCTGGATCTCATTACTCACCCTCTGGGTCTTCCGACCCCACACCTTGGTCAAACTCAAGCTGACTGCTTGGTTGCTTCAGTTCCACTCCTGATAAGTACTCCCAGAATCTTCTCACCAGTCAAAGCCATCCTAGTAGCAGCACATAAACCTTCCACCAGAAGGGTCTATCGAAGTAAGTGGAAACGTTTCTCCATTTGGGCGGAGCACCATCACTTAGATCCTTTCACGGCACCTCTTACGTCGGTTTTGGATTTTCTAACTACCCTTTTTCATCAAGGGGCTAGCTGCTCTACAGTCAAGCTACAACTAGCAGCGATTTCGCATTATCATGTAGGGCATGAATCGGGCCCTCTAATTACTTCCAAGCTTTGTAAAGCTTTCCTCAAGGGTACCTTCCTCCTCAGACCCCCGGTCAGAGAGGTAGTACCCCCATGGGATTTATCTTTGGTTCTTCAGGCCTTGACAAGCCCCCCTTTTGAGCCAGCGGCTACGGTTGATCTTAAATACCTCTCTTGGAAGACGGCCTTCTTGGTGGCCATTACTTCAGCTAAAAGGGTCTCTGAGCTTCAGGCTCTATGTGTTAAACCGCCGTACTTAGCCTTTCATCAGGATAGAGTTTACCTCAGGATCAATCCGTCCTTTCTGCCTAAGGTATCTTCGGAAGCTAATATTAATCAATCTATTAATCTTCCCGTGTTCTTTCCCAATTACCAGAACAAAGGAGAGTACAAACTGCATTCCTTGGATGTGCACAGACAATTACACTTTTATATTCATCGAACTGCTGGTCTTAGGCAATCTGACCAGTTGTTTGAATCCTTTGCCAAAACAAGTTTAGGCAAGTCAATTTCTAAAGTTACACTGTCACGGTGGATAGCTAGTTGTATCCTCTTGGCATATCAGAGTTCGGGAAGGCCTGCACCTCAGGGAGTCCAAGCTCATTCTCCTAGGGCCGTCGCTACTTCGGCGGCTTTTAAATCTAGGGTTCCCTTAGATGATATTTGTTCCGCAGCCACTTGGGCCTCATCTCATACCTTTATCAGCCATTACAAACTGGATGTTGTCTCCAGAGGTAGGGCGTCCTTTGGCTCTGCAGTGCTCCGGAATATTCTTCCATAAAGGCCACCCAGGATTCAGGTAGCTGGGGACTCTGTCCCAAAGGTTGCTGACAAATGAAGTTCCTACTTCAGATTAAGAAGCTATGTACTCACCATAACGTTCCATCTGAGTAGGTATCTTCATTTGTCTGCAGCCATCCCCCCCTCCTTCCCCCTGACCTATAGGATCTGTCTTAGATAAGCCCCTTCTGGGGCACAGTAACAATGGTTATATCGGGCAAACTTGATCTGAGGTCAGTCAGGGTTGGCAGGGGATTATAGGTAAAGGGAGGAGCTAGGAGCTCGGATCTATGCTGTGATAGAAGTTGCCGGCTCGGATCCGAGATCGGATCAGTATCCCAAAGGTTGCAGACAAATGAAGATACCTACTCAGATGGAACGTTATGGTGAGTACATAACTTCTTAATTCCAGTGTGTTAACCAAAATGTTATATTTATTTTTCTTCTGTGATGGAAGATCTACATTATATTCATATATCCTTCCTAGAGCTTTGCTTAGCATTATAGTATTTTTGTCAGAGTCACACTAAGGTCTCACTAAGTCCAGAACTATCACTTGTGTTTTTCCGAACATCGTAGATAAGATGATCGCATTGTGGACCGTACTATTTGGTGATTAGCTGTTGATAAATGATTACAGTGTGCTTAATTGATTTGGTTGCCTACTTTCCGATCTGAGGTCTTCCCTCTGAATGGATAGTCCAAAGCTGTCATTCTTTTTTGAGTTGGATACATTATTAACTGTCTGAGGCCTACCCTTCTAGGGTACAATGAATATTTTGATCTTTGATGAAGCTGTTCCAAGTAACAACTGGAATAATAATAAAGTTTTCCATTGCTACAATTTTTTCTCTTTCTCAGTCATCTTAAGGATATGATTTGACATTTTCTTTGCCTCATAATGAGAGGGTTCTGTGTGTAAATTATGTTTAGATAATGCTGGCTTTATTGGCCTCCATTGTGAACACAGCAACTCCTCTTTTCCTTATTTATTCGTTTGTTCTTTCACTTTGATCATTTCTGGGATCTAGCTGTCTATAACGATCAATCTACAGCCACACTCCTTCACAATCATACCTCCCTTTTCATCCTGTACATTATGTATTCTGGTATCTTTATTTCATCATTCTCCATATGTATTACTTTCATTCAATAAAAGTATCCTTTTATTTTATTTATTAATGTAGTAAGTACTTGTTGGCTATGGTTGTTTCCACTCAGGAACTGCTTTAGTTGCCTCAGTCTCATTGCTGATTAGGGTTTGATTTCTGTCCCTACTGGGACACTACAGTTGTTCTTGGTGAAGAAATGATCTGATGTTCTCCATTTGCATTCATTCCTCAACTGTTGGGTTCAGATCTGACCCTCAGTTCTGACTCTGCTGCTTCTTCCAGATCTTAGAATTCTTGAACTCTCGAGCTTTAGGACTTGTTTATTCGATAGTTTTTTCAAATTTTATGCAAGTTTCATTTCCTTTATTCTCTTTCTAGTACTCTTGTAGTTATTCCTCTGACCTCCCTTTTACACTTGTAAATGTTACATACTAGCACTTTCTCATACTCCTTGAGGACTTATCAGTACCATTGTTGGTCGTCTTCCTTTTCTGTTTCTGTACTTTGTTGTAGTGCTTCTTATTATCATTGTTTGTAGTCCTTTCTTATCCTTATTTCCTTATTTCTTTAAATAAATCTGTTCTATCTTTCTAGTTTTCTTACTTATAGTGAATTGTTGTCGTCTAATTTCCTCTTCAGTTTTACAAAATTTTGTGCAAGCCATCCGGTTTCAAAAAATGTGTAGCGTGTGGTGGACACAAGATCCCAAACTCAGACACCCAGACTGAACGTGTGCACTGTTTAGGTCCCAAACACACAGGCCTTGACTGTGATATTTAGAAAGGCTTTAATTCCAGAGCTTTGATTGACAGGAAGAAGAAGCTTATAATTAGGGGTTGTATTCCTTCCAAGCACTCTACTGTGGTTGCTGTTGCTCAAACCCCTAAAAAACAAGACAAGAAGGGCAACTCTGTTCCAGAGGACAAGGATTCAAGCAAAAGATGCCCTGATTGTCGACATCGACTCCTTCATCGGAGCCACCAGCTAAACTTTTGAAAAAGTCTACTCTGAACATTTCAGATCTGAAGCCAAGAGTTGAAAGATCCCCTCAGATCCATACTCCCCCTTTATTTTCAGAGCATATTCCTTACAGGTTACCATCTCTGTTCCTTGCACAGTCTCACAGAAGACATTCTAAGCCCTCTTCAACAGCTTCCTCTTTTCGATCCTGCAGGAGCCTTTCCAAAGCAGATGTGGATATGATAATGAGGAAGTTCTTCAGGATGCAAATTCGAATGGGAGTTCTCTTGGCTTCAACCTCATCAAGTCCCGAGAGCCTTCATAGATCCACACCACCTTTAATATTTCCTTCTCTGATTGGTTTTGGAGCTGTCAGATCTGAAATCGTTGGGGATGTCTTCCTCAGATCTGAAGATCGTTCTTTCTTTGACTCTGATGGTTTCTCTGAGTTGTCCAGCACCAAGTACCTCAGAGCAAGACGACTCTCAGAGCTGAAGCATCGACACTGGTTCCAAGTTGTTGGAGTCAACTCCAAAACTGTCGGAGCCATCTCTTCCATTCTGAGCATTGGCATTAGATAGATTGGTTCCAGCTCCCTCCTCGGGTGTATTGCTTATTGGATGTCGGGAGACATTGTTTTTTGCTTCCCCTAGGCTGTCTGCTTTTGGGGTAGTGGAGACAGTCTTCTATATGCCTAGAGATCAGATGACCCTGTCCTCCACAGATCAGATTTCATCTCATTTGGTTTTGCATCCTGAACCTCATTCATCCCTTCTACCAGGGCAACCAGTCTGAGCTAGCCTTTAATCCAACCATCAGGCTATCTTTATGTCTTCTGATACCTCCCTAAAACATCCCACTGAGGAGATCCTCAGAAGAGAATGTGGAAGAGGAGGCACTTCGACTCCCCACAAGAGTCTGCCACTGAAGACACTGATTTTGATGAGGTGGAAGGGTCCCACAAATCACCACCTGATGATGTCTGCTTTGGAGACATCTTGAAACTCCTTAAACAGAGAGGTTGTTGGTCTCCTGTCAAGCCTGTTCCCAAGAGTAGGAGAGGGGCATTTCCAGGGAAGGACAGTCCAAGGGACATGGTCTCCCAAAGAGGCCAAGATGCATATCAATATCCTGGAGATGAGAGCTGTTCTAGTGTTGTAGGACTTTTGAGACACTGTCCCAGCTGGGACTGTTGCAATCTAGATAGACAATATATCACTCTCTGGTACATCAAAAAGCAAGGGGGAACCAGATCTTACTCTCTTTTTTAGGAAGCTATGAGACTATGGCAATGGGCAATCTGTTCTAATTGCTTTCTGATAGCAATGCACATCACGAAGAAATCTAGTGTGATTGCAGACAAGTTAAGCGTATCTAATCTGATTCCTCATGAGTGATTTGTCCATATCAGTGTGGTGGAGAGAATTTTCCATCAATGGGGCCAACCGTAATGTGATCTGTTTGCCTCTTCCCTCAACAACAAATGCAGCAGGTTGTTTGCCCTGATTCACCCACCGGAAGAATCACTTAGAGATGATCTATTTCATGCATGCCCCCCCCCACCAGTCTCCTTTACGCTTATCCCCCATTACCCCTCATTCTAAAATTTTTACAGAAAGCATCTCAATTGAAGAGCACTATTGTCCTCATTGTCCCTTACTAGCCTCATCATATTTGTTTGCCTTTCCTCTGGCAATATCATCTACATCCGCCATGGATTCTGGATCTGATTTTAAACCTCTTGTCTCATTTGACAGACATGGCTCACTCAGACTTATTAGATCTCAAGATGACCTCATGTTTTCTCCATTTCTATTGATTGTTAGACAGTCCAGGCTCGTCTCCCATGTCTGTTACTTTTATTATCTCCCCATAAAGCTTCCACCAGAAGGATTTACAAGAGGAATGGAAACAATTTGTTCTTTGGCCTCTTAGCAAAAATTTAAATCCCTTTTCAGTACCAATTTCAAATGTCCTTGACTTTGTAGCCACAATTTTCAATGAAGGTGCTATTTCCTCAACAATTAGAGTATAGTTAGCAGCCATTTCCAATCAATGTATTTTGAAATATTCATGGGATTTCCTGACAAAACTAGCTTTGCTTGAATTTAACCAGGAATATATTTGTTACACTGGATGTTCAGGATCTATACTCTGTGATACCTCATGAAATAGGAGTGGACTTGTTTTATGAATAGCTTTGCTGTTATGCCAAGGTCATTAATGAGAAAGCTTTAGTGTTAAGGTCTTTTATGGAAATGGTCATTTATAATAATTATTTTGTGTTCGAAAATCATTTGTTTAGGCAGAAAACAGGGGTGGCTATGGGTGCCATCTGTGCCTGTAAATTTGCCAATGCAGTCCTTGCTCATTGGGAAATAAATTATGTCCATGATTCAGAGTTTAAGGACTGCTGGGCCTTCTATGGTAGGTACCTTGATGATTTGATTTTCGTACAAAAGGACAGTATGGATAAATTACATAGATTCATTGATTATTTTAATAAGACTACCAATTTTTTTAGATTTACATTTGATGTACAAGGTGACACGGTTAATTATTTAGATGTGACCATCAACAAGAATTATGAGATGGGGAGGTATGAGTCTACTATCTACAGGTAGCCTTCACACTCTAATGTCTTGTTGCATTTTTTGAGTATGCACCCTATACATCAGAAAAAATCTCTGGTCAAGGGCCAGTTTGTGTGTTTGGCTAGGATGGTATCGGATGACATGGAATTTAGGAAAGAATGTGAAGTACTTAATTCCATGTTTAGAGTTAGAGGCTATCCTGATGAGTTTTTAACTGTAATGTTTTTGGAGGTTAATAGGAAAAGACATGTAGGAGAGTTCACCTCATTACTTGGCGGGGGTAGTATGGTTACTCAACTTAATCATACTTAAAGAACTGAATGTAGATGTTTTGATAAAGTACTGGTTTTAACATATAATAGGAATTTTTCTGAGCTAAGTACTATCATTAGAAAAAATGGAGAATATTTTGTGTAGATAAGCACTATAAACAGATTGTGGGGGAAAAGCCTGCTATTGTGTACAAGAAGGACATGTGTTTTAAGAACTTATTAGAAAATGTTGGTACTAAACCTAGGGTTAGAAAAATGACCAAATGTGGCCATTGTTCCCAATGTCCATTCATTGCTAAAGGCAAAGAATTCTATGAGGAAGGGTTTGGTAACATTAAATTATAGGGTAAATTCCAGTGTGGTAGTAAAGGGGTTGTTTACTTGGCCCTGTGTAACTCCTGCAGTGCATTTTACATAGGAAAAACAAAACCGAGTCTTAGAAATAATTTACCAGCATATTTAACATATCAGGAAGAAAAATGACAAAAATGCTTTATTTAAGCATGTGGATTTTAACCCTTCACATTTATTCAGATTTGTGGTCATAAACCATTTGGATTTGGGGCAGAAGTGTGGCCCTTGTGATGATTACTTAGAATTTTTAGAATTGAAGTGGCAGATAAAAACTAATGCCACAGTTATGCCTGGTCTTAATGATGCATTGTCCTTAAGTAGTGTCTTGCAGTTAAAGGAAGCTTATTTTCTATAGGTGTAGGGTTGTTGTGTTGTTTTGTATTGTTTATTGTTTATGTTATTATTCTGAGGTTAATTTATAGCATATTTACATATGTATTTTTATTGTATATAATAAGTAGTGTTTTTACACATACTGTTTCCTTTTTATATGTAACCTTTATGAGAAAGATGTCATGTGATTATTTCAATTGCCATGGAAATATTAATTCGGGGGAGGGAGTCTTTATTAATTAAAGTGGGTATTTATATTGTGATTTTAGATTTAGTATTTATTCTGATGAAGTCCTTTAAATTTGCAGATGAAAGCGCTTAATCTCATTAAATATTTGTGTGGGGCCTGGTTGCCTGCTTCATTCCTGACATACTGTTGATTTTCAAAGGTAAAAACAAACCTTTGCTGTTTCCCTTTTCTGAAGTGGTACTGGAAAAAAAAATCCATTTGCTAAATCTATCAGAGTAATGTAATCCCTTGCACCTCCCATGTAATCTGAACTTTTAACTTTCCACAGTCTGTTTTTGTCTCTGCCCATAAGGACTGAAATTCTTTCTCTAACTTTTACCGTCATTCACTGTTGGTTAACACAGTTCACTTTAACACTTTATGTTATCATTCTGCAACTTTTACTTTCCTTTTGACTTGTTGTTCTTCTGAGTCTCTTGCAAATACACCTTTCTGTATCTGCCTATTTTTCCATTTTCTGTAATATACACATTCCTGCTTGATATGTCCCAGTTTTCTACAGAAAAAAAAACATGCAATCTGTCTATTATTAGGGCTTCCTGTAGCTAGAGGGTCTGACGCCACTCTCAGCACGTCCCTGTTCCCATTCCCAGTGGTTCTCTACATTTCTCTGTCCAACTGCACTTACTATTTTAAACCCATCTTCATCAGTACCAAGAGAAAAAATGTTATGCTTAAAAATATCTCTGATTTGAAAAGACGGTTTAAAATGGTGTGCTTGTTCTAGCATCCTGTCAAAAACTGTAAAATTAAAATACTCTAATAGCCTCATAGTTAACTCAAATGACGTCTCCATACCTAGCATGGAGCTGTTACACTTCGAACAGTTAGCTGCTGTAATCTTTAACCTTTTAAATCCTGACAAAACTGTATTTGTGTAACTTGACTGTTATTTCTGGTGTACCCTGTAGATCAGAGTGTGTGTTGTACCTTTAAGAGCCATTCTAGTCTATGGGTACATACTTATAGTACTGCCCATGTGCAAGTAAGAGTGCCATTGTGAGTGAGCAGACAGAGTGAAAGCATGTATGAGTGTAGCAGTCAGTCATTTAGTTAGTTTGTTTAGGGTTTATGTTCCAGTCATCCATCTTGATGAGTTTGTATGTAATAAACAACTGAAACAAACACCCAAGCCTTATCGTCTTATTTGAATACACAAGATGAGTGACAAGATGTCAGAATGCGATCCAAAGTCAAAACCATGAGGCGCACGGTCAGTAATGGATGAGTATACATGAGCGAATCATCTGAAGCTCAAACAACTTGCAAACAGGTCAGAATGGTAATTGCAGGTACTAGAATTAGTTTAAATGATTTTTTATGCAACGAATATAAAACAAAGCATTCAAAACGAATTTCTAATTAAACTAAATGTTCAGAACTGTGGTATATTGATAAAAGTACTCAAAATGCCTACTTCAAAAACACCAAAACAAACCTCAAAACTTCTGGGCAGGAATAAGCAAACTACTCCACCCAGGCCAAACCGCCACTCCACACCCCTCAGCTTCCCAGCAAAAATCCCCAGTAGACATTGCTAATAACTTCAACAGCTTCTTCACAGAGACTATTCAGTCTCTAGCCGGCCAACTCTCTCCCAATGGCTCTAATTCAAATGTAGCCACACCCAGTACCCAAACATACTTTACCTTCCAACCTGTTCCTACTCAACTTATTCATGCCCTACTTAAGAAACTAAGACCCACCAGCCTGGCTGCTGACCTCCTCCCAGCAGACTATCTGCAAAAGGCTGCTGACACCATAGCCTACCCCATCTCTATCTTGATCAACAGAGCTATATCTGAAGCTACTGTACCCACTATATGGAAAATCTCCCTTGTCGTACCTCTCCATAAAGGAGGTAGTTCCACTGAACTGTCAAACTTTAGACCCATAGCTATTCTGTCACCTCTAGCTAAAATTATGGAGAAGTGTGTACACATACAGCTCATGCACTACCTCACACAAAACAAGCAATTGTCCAACTTTCAGCATGGCTTTAAGCCACACCACAGTACTACTTCTGCCCTCCTCTCTTTCTCTAACGTCATTAACCACAACCGCAATAATAACAAACTATCCTCAGCACTTTTTCTAGATCTGTCCAAGGCTTTTGACATGGTTGACCACAAAATGCTTATAAATACCTTGAAGGCCTTCTCCTTAAACAACCATGTACTCCAATGGTTTCAATCCTACCTACCTGCAGGGCAGGCAACAGGCAGTCCTATGGCAGGACAAGCTATCATCTCGCCTGCCCTTCACATTAGGAGTTCCCCAGGGCTCGATACTAGGACCCCTTCTTTTCTCCATCTTTAGCAACGACCTTCATTCAGTCATCCCAGATGCTACCTGCATTCAATACGCGGATGACTCTAGCTTGATTTGTTCTAACACCTCCCCAGCTACTTTATTCACATTAATGCAAATTACCTTCAATACAGTGGAGAAATGGCTCTCCAATCAACATCTAATCTTAAACCCCAACAAAACTAAGTTGCTTCTCTTTCCCCCACATGCAGGACCCTCCTGCCAGCCTTCAACATAACTGCTAACAATGGCACTATCATCTCCACAGAAGCCCAAACTAAACTACTGGGTGTCATAGTTGATAATAACCTGAAGTTTGATGCGCATATCAATCAAACTATCAAAACCCTTAATAAAAAACTTGTCTCTCTTTACAGAATCAAACCTTTCCTTACCCCACTTGCTAGAACTGCAATTGCCCATTCCCATCTGCTATCAACTCTTCTGTATGCCTCACCTCTATTCTGCAACTTAAGCAAAACAGATCTTAATAAACTATCATCCTGCTATAACCACATTGCCAGATTTGCTACTGGCACAGCCTACTGGACACACCACTGTCACAACCTAAATTGCCTAGGATGGTTTCAACTGCCAAGCCTACTGCAGTTCAACCAGCTAATAGTGGCAAATAAAGTCCTTTACCAACCAGAAAATACACCTGCACTAAAAAATATTATCAGCCCCTACACCAGCACCCAGCCACTGCGATCATCCACTAGACTCCTAGTTCAGATATACAAATCCAACTACTCAGCTGGAGACTCTCTGTTTGCCAACTCTGTTGGAAAAATATGGAACAGACTCCCAGCTGACTTGACCCTAGAACCCTCACTAACTCAATTCAAAAACAAACTCAAGAAATACTTCAAAACTCATTGGTTATGTTCTTGCTCTAACCCAGACTAGTGACCTCTCTCTTTCTTAGGTGCCTTACCTTCAACTACTTCTAACACTCCATTTCAGGAAGGGTCAGTTGTATAACTGCTGCTCAGTGTGTCTTAAACCTGAATGTAATGTTATGTATGTTTAACTTTGAAAATAATGTTATGTTTTGTAAAGTGTTTTATAATAAGTACTGTATGTGCTAAATGTTGGTATTGCTTATGACTGTAATCTGCTTGAAACTAGCATTTACTAAATGCTGTATGTGTATTATTATCTTGGAGCTTTTCTCCCCGTGCCTCCGCTGAAAATGGGCATGTATCCAGTTGGACTATCCCGGTCAACAAATGTAAAATAAATAAATAAATAAAAATAAAGTAACTTCTGAATTGAGAATGGGGGGGGGGGTGACATTCTATACAGTACTGAATAAGCTGAGCTTAGATGGATAGCTGAATTGCAGGGTCTATATTATATCGCACGCTCAGAAGAGCGAATGACAGATAACTGACCCCATGTAAGTGAAAGCTTACAACGTTGAAACTTCAGAACAGCGATTATTTTCCAGTGGAAAACAATCGCTGTTCCGAAAAAAAAACAAAAAAAACCCAACAGTAAAGCATTACTTAATGTGGGGAGCTGTGCCCCCCACACTCTCCCTATTTAAATATACCAATTCCGAGATCACACTACAGTGCCTAAAAGGCAAAGTAGTGAAAGCGTACAAACAAATTCTTTCCCAGGGAAAGAATTCGCTAAACAGCCGCTTCGCTATTTTGCCTTTTCGCGTTTTACTGTTCGACAAAGACACATTCGACAACCAGCGTCTGCGACAGCGTAATAGGGAACCAAATTGCAAGCTAACCATACACCTGGGTTAAATGCTTGTATGTCTTTAAAACCCTTATTGAAGGGGCATATGTTCTTCTATTGATTCTAATTGGGTTCTATTTGTATAAATATGGTTGATTTTAACTTTTTTTTAGATCTGATGAAGAGCTAATACTCGAAAGTGCTTATCTGTGTGTTAAATAAAGATTTAAGAAATAAGGCAAAAAATGTGCAGAGTTGGTGATTTGAGAGATGAGTTGATAAAAGGCAGACTTGTGTGTGGTATTAAAGATGCTGTAGTGAGAGATTTTGCTTCAAGACCGTGATTTAACATTGAACAACGCCTTAAAAATTGGTCAGGTATAAGAGCTCACAGAAAAGCACACGGGTATGCTTACAAATGAGAAAAGCATGCTTGCAGTGCCTTTCAGTGCTAATGTTGATAGCATACAGCACAAGGTTAAAAGATACAGGCCTAAGGGTGTGGTCACTTCAGTAAAACCTAGAGCAGCTACAGTGAAACACAGGGCACACACAGTAAAGCAGAGGGGTGACTCAGCAAAACCAGTCACAAGCCTCAGTCAACTGTTGTAATTGTGGAGGTAGCCATGAGCCCAAGCAAGAGAAATGCTTAGCTTTTGGTCAGCAATACCACACATGTAAAAAGTGGAATAATTTTTAAAGGCTCTGAAAGTCTAAAGGGGCTCATTTTTTTATTAAGAAAGAGCATTCAAAGAGGCAAGTTAATCAACTAGAAAGCTGTGACCCTACTTTTTATGTTGATGGTGTGTCTGTGCTTCGTGAAACAATTAATGCAGTAGATTTGTGGGCAAAGAGCGAAGTATTTTGCACTATTTGGGTTAATGTGAGACATGTAGAGCTCTGAATTGATACTGGCTCAAAGTGCAATATTATGTCAGCAGAAATGTTTGCTAAAGTAAAAGCTGGTGAAAAACTTGATCTGGCAAAGTTTGTGAAGCTTGTTGCTTATGGTGGTGAAGAAATTCAAACCAAAGGCTCTGTAGTGTTTTCATGTTATTCTGCTGGGAAAAGCTATGACTTGCAATTTTACATAGGAGACATATTCAGTCATTATTAAGCCTCAAGGACAGTTTGAAAATGGGACTGCTTTAATTTAATAAAGACGTCCACCATATAAGCTTGTGTAACAAGGATAATTTTGCACAAACTCTTTTTTCTGACTATGTTGATATTTTTAAAGACAAGTTAGGCAAACTCCCAGTTGTATACTCCATGAAGTTACACCACGAAGTAAGCCCGGTCATTAGACCAGCACAGAAATTTCCAGTAGCCTTGCAAGGCAGAGTCAAACCTGAGCTAAACAGAAGGGTGCACCTAGGAGTAATTTGTCCAAGCGAAGAACCAACTGAATGGGTATCCTCCATGGTGGTAGCTCATAAGGAAAGCTCAGATGATATCAGAATATGTATTGAGCCAAGAGATTTGAACAAAGCACTAAAACAACCTCACCGTCCAATACATACAGTTGAAGAAGTTGCTGCCCTTATGCCAAATGCCACTGATTTTTCTGTCTTAGATGCAAAAAGTTCATTTTGGCAAATTTTGCTTGATCGAAAATCTTCTTTACTAATCACTTTCAGTACACCATTTGGAAGGTATAGATTTTTGAGAATGTCATTTTGGATACATTTTGCCAGTAAAGTCTTTCAAGGTGCAATGGAACAAATTGTTTTCTGGCTATCCATGTGCTATTATAGTAGATGATATTCTTGTAGGAGGCAATGGTGAAGTTGAACATGATAGAAACCTCAGAAACGTTCTGGAATTACTTGTGAAATGAGTCTTAAACTGAATCCTCAGAAATGTAAATTCAGGCTGCAAGAAGTTACTTATGTGGGTCATCTGTTTACTAGTTCAGGTTTACATCCAGATCCTTCCAAGCAAATTGCGGTTCTTGAGATGCCAGCTCCAGACAATGTCACAGCCTTACAGCTTTTTCTTGGCATGGTCAAGTATTTGGGTATGTTTATTCCAGATCTAAGTGAACTTTCAGCACCATTGAGAGACCTGGCATGCAAAGATATAACCTGGTCCTGGTCAGCACAATATCAAAGAGCATTCAATGTCCTGAAACAGAAAATTGCCGGTCCACCCACTTTAAAATATTATGATAATCACAAACCAGTAACTCTTTCCTCTGATGCTTCACAGTTTGGTCTTGGTGCAGTCATTCTTCAAGAGAGTAGACCAGTAGCCTATGCATCCAGAACTCTAACCCAAACCAAGGTGCAGTATGCTCAAATAGAGAAAGAGCTTTTGGGAATTGTGTTTGCATGTTCGAAGTTCCATGATTATATTTATGGCCGCCCTATTCAAATTGACACTGACTACCAACCTTTGGTCTCTATTCTGAAAAAACCAGTGCACACAGCTCTTGGGAGAATGCAATGCATGATATTAAAATTGCAAAAATACAATTTCCACTTGATTTACACAAAAGGCAAGCTTCTTTATCTTGCTGATACTTTATCCTGATTGGCTAGAAAAAAATACACTGAACAGCATAAGAATGCGAAACCTGATTTTGAAGTCATGAGCTTAGAACTCATACAGCTTCAGATCCAGTTTTCCAGAAGCTTAACCATGTAATCAGTTGAGGATGGCCGTCAAAGCAATTTTGTTTACCAGTAGATATGCAGCAGTATTTTCCTTACAGAGATGAGATTTTGATGGAAGATGGTATCATCATCATGAAAGGTCCAAAATTGATTGTTCCAAAATCCTTGCAACAAGAGTATATTAAAATCTTGCACTGTGGCCACCCAGGGACTGGTTCTAGCAAAAAAAGAGCAAGAGGACTAGTATTTTTGCCTTCTATGTCAAAAGATATTGAGAAGGAACTCTTGATTTGTTCTGTTTGTAATAGTACTAAACCGCATCAACAAAAAGAACCACTTCAGCTTAATCAGATTCCTTTACTACTGTGGTTGACAGTAGCTACAAATATTTTTAAGTGGAATGGTCAACATTACTTGGTGTTAGCAGACTCCAATTCAGATAGGTTCGAGATTGACCTTCTTCCTAACCAAACTTCCAGTACTGTCATTATGAAGTTGAAGAGACATTTTTGTGTCCATAGTAGTCTGCACAAAGTCATTTCTGACAGTGGTGCATAGTTTACAAATCAGTTCAAAAGATTTGCTGAAACATGGGACTTTGTTTGTTACTAGTAGTCCTGAATACCCACAATCTAATGGCTAGGCTAAACGTGCAGTTCAAAGTGTAAAACAGCTGTTGGAGAAATCCAGATAAGACAATACTGATGTTTTTGTTAATCTGCTTAATCTCAGAAACATTCCTTTGTTCACCTACTCAGAGACTTAGGTGGAGACAAACTAGAACCACATTACCAATTTGTTGATTTCAAGTGCTAAAAACAACAAAGCAGTAAAAGCTCAACAACTAAAGAAGCATTTGTCCCAAAAGTCTTACTATGACAAACCAGCAAGTCTCCGAATCCATTAAAAGAAGGAGAGGTAGTGAGGATGCAGACATCAAAAGGATTTGACCAAACAGGACTTGTGAAACATTTGTATGAGAAACCGGGATTGTACATGATTGAGTTGCAAGTGGTGGAATTCATGCAGAATCAGAAACATTCAATACCGGTGTCCAAGTCTGTGTCACAGCATCTTGCTGTAATGGATACTCTAATTCTCAGAGTGATTTGTCCAATGTTCCTGTTCCACAGAACATTTCATCATCTGTTCCTGTTCATGAAAGTATCCCTGAAAATCCTGAAGTAGAACACTCCCCAGTGACTGTCTCTGTTGCTAAACCCAGTTGTGATTATTACATTACGAGGTCAGATCGTATCTCAAGACCTAGTCCCAGGTACATGGCAACCTGGACATGATTGTTATTGTTTGTATATGTTTGTATAATTTGCATGCTCATCCAGTTGTCATTTTTATTTGTATGACAGAATAGTCAGAGGGAGGATGTAGATCAGAGTGTGTGTTGTACCTTTAAGGACTATTCCAATCTATGGGCACGTGCATATTAGTATTGAGCATGTACAAGCAAGAGTGCCATTTTGTGTGAGAAGACGGAGGTGAAAGCATGTATGTGTGTAGCAGTGAGTCAGTTCATTTAGGTTTCATATTACAGTCATCCAACTTGATGTGTTTGTGTGTAATAAACAACTTAAACGAACACCCAAGCCTCATTGTCTTATATGAATACACAAGACGAGTGACATACCCTACACAACATAAATGTGTATAGTTACTCTTTTTTTCTAACTGGCCACACCCAATATGTTTTCTGAGCACTTTAGATGTGTCAGTTGAACTGGAATTTATTTTATTCTTTAACCCATAAATCTGCATGTTTCTGTCGTAACCAATTTTTTAAATTCTGTATATTTGCAAATGTTTACAAGTGTCATCTGTGTGCAGTACTGTACATTCTCTAGCATTCATCTGCATAGCAACATCAGCCCTAGGCAGAATGTCTAAAACAGTTTGCATATACTTTCTAACCTTTATGTCATGTTTCTTTAACATTGGCATGTGTTTTTCATTAAGCTTAGTTTACGATTACTTATCTTTGTTAAAAGCATGCCACTGCGAGCAGTAGGTCTGAAACATTTCATCTGTCTCTACAGCCTGCAAACTTTTAACATGATTTAAAAATGACTGGAATACAAAATGTCTTTTCACTTCATCAGACAATTTTGACTTGTCCTACATAGTCTTTACTAACAATTTCTACAACACAGTTTTTAAACAAAAACAAGGATATCTGTCTCCACAGTTAAAACATTTAACTTGAGTTTTATACTGGAGCATACTGATCAAAACAATGAATGCATTTGCACATATAAACTTTCTCACTTCTATTTATACCAAACAGTGCTGCATTACATTTAGCATCACTACTGGCTTGTTTGTACCACTGACGTAATAATGTCCAAACTTTATCAGGAGTCTGGTTTAAGACTATTGCCACAGAATGTGTGCATCTAGCACTTACGTCCTTCCTGGTTTCCATGTTATTTCAGAAAGAGGCTTACCATTTTCAGAAATGGCTAATAGGTGATCAGTTGTAATGGGCAAGTAAAAGATTAAGTTTATAATAATTAAAAAATCCTCAAAGGGTATTTGTGAAATATGTCACTTTGAAACACAATGAATGAATCTGATTCTATCAGAAAAGGTACATTCTGCAGTATTTTTATTTAACATCAAAACGGCAGTGATACAGATTACTTTTATTTATTTATATTCTATTTTATTTTACAATTGTTTACCGGGAAAGTCTGACTGGGCCAATGACCCATTTTCAGTGGAGGCCTGGGGAGAAAAGAGCCATACAAAGAATTTACACATTAGGTATTTAACAAGAAAGCTGTTTAAATATTAACTTGAATATGTTATTTTTTTGTTATTGTTTATATGATTTAGCTTGAGCATAAATCCTGAGTCAGTTATGATTTGCACATTATCTGGTGAGATAAATTAATTTTTTCACAGGATACCTATTCCCTCATTAGAATATTAATACAAATCTGAGTAACAATATTTTACTTTTGGCAACTGCATGTCTGAATGACATTTTTTTTTGTCATCCACGAGAGAAGACATTATGGTTTAAGACTAAGAATTATGGCCGCAATTATTTTATTTAAGGACTAATAAAGAGAAAGCTGCATTGTAGAAGTGAGCATTCATTCCACGATTAACATTTAACTACTTTTATTTTTATTTGGTTTATTAAATAATGTAGAAGGTAAAACGTAATATCATAAAAGAGGGCGTTAATCTCGAAATAAAGATCTGTAAAACCAGTTATAAGACTAATATATTATTTGTATAATATAGCTGGCTTTTGATATCCATGGGTTATAAATGCTATGAATATTCTGTAAGGTTATCTTATCCAGTTTTATTGAATGTGGAAGAGTGGGCACATTGCAAAGTACTGTGAGGAGGGTAATTAAGCACTCCCCGTTGAAGAACTCAAAGATGTTGGGAAGCAATAGAGTGTAATCACGTCACTATTACACTAGTGAGGACTGCATTTTGTTATTGTGTCATAACAAAGTTAATGAAACGCACTCTTAAAGTGGGTGAGCAAGAACTCCAATGTCTATTAGATTCCACCAGCATGACCACCGTGATGATAGCGCAATACCTATGTAACTAAAAGACCCACTCCCCATGGTCAACAGAAGTAGTGAGCATTCATGAAAAAAAGGCTGTGCTTCCCATTTACCTAAATAAACCCAATAAACCACTTTTCAGAAAGATCCTCCACCTAGTGGCTGTGGTACCTTACCTTACCCATGATGTGATCACTGGGAAGGATTTTTCTTTCTCTAAAGACATATGGGCAGAAAGTGAGAGGCGGTAACAATAAGGTGTGTGACACTTCTTCCACTACAAGGTTAGAAACAAGACACCCACAGGCTTACAGGATACAAACACACACACACCCAATCCACCCTTGAGGAAAACTTTACTAGGGGTTATACAGCCCACCATTACTGTAGGAGATCTGAGGAAGACTAAAGTCTGGATAAAGGTATCCAGAGAAAGACAGAAAGTTCCAGTAGTGATATGGGTAAATAAGGAGGAGACAAAGTCCCAGACACCCAAGATTTTAGGAAACTGCACAAGAAAAACAAAGAGAAAAAAAGAAGGAGAGAGAGCCCCGACACTTGCAAAAAAGAGGTCAGAGATGGTTAAGAAAAAGACTAAGACATATAAAATGGACAAGGTTTCTAACTTAGACAAAAGCAGGGAAGACTCTTTTGAGTACTGGAGTGAGTTACCATTCCATGGCAAGGAGTAAGGCTCAAATATCTTGGTACCTGCTTTAGTGGGAGAATAAACTGAGCCTTCTATTTTTTGAGGAACACCTCACAAAGGTGGTCTCAGTTTGCTAGATTCCCAGAAGTTGCTTAAACTTTAAGAATGCCCAGTAAGAGAATGAAACCCTAAATCAAACCCAACAAAACATATCCGATGTGGTGGGGGAGGATTCCTTAATGAGGTAACCATCGGATTACCTATACTTTGAAGCTCATAATAATCTGTATTATAGGGTAGCTAAGGAAATGAAAATAACTACATTGCAGTTGCTGGTACATAAACCCTTCAAGAATCACTGTAATGAAGATGACCTACAGTCACATATTATGAGGTCACTTAGGTATGGACAAGAAAAAGGCAAGAGTCCTGGCCTAGTTCTGTTAGCCTGATACAATATAAAAGAAATAACAAATGTTTGTCCAGCTGTTTATAGGTAAATACTAACCTGTCAGGCTATATACTATTACAAGTCTAACCAACAACCAGAGGTTAGAATCAAACACTGTACTTTGCATCTGTTAGTTAAAGACCTTAACCATTATTCCAACACTTCCTCCCATCTGTCTCGGATGTCAAAAGACAATACAAAACCCAGATTTAAAAATCCCCAGTGTCATTGGCAATAATTTATGTATCTTTGGAAGAATAGCCATGAATATCTTGATCCCTTTAATTAGGTCTAGTAAGGGTAACAGTACATACTGGTGATGCTGGTGATCCTTAACTATGCCACATACTTTCTTGAGGCTATTTCCCTCAGAAAATCTAACTCCAAGGCAATTGCTAAGGAGGTAGTGTTGTTGCTTTCTTAAGGAGATATTTGAGTCAGTGAGAAAACCCATTTATATAAAAAAATCACGATAAATCACTGCCAAAGCTTTCAGGTTAAACAACTTATAACTCCTGTCTACTATCCTCAGACCAGTTGCTTGGTGGAAAAGTACAACAGAACCCTGAAGTCCATGCTAAGAAAAAAAGTAGGCTGATGGAAAAATCTTGGACCAGCTATTACCCTATCTGTTCTTTTCTGTGAAAGGCAATATGGCAAGTGTTCATTGGATTCAATCCCTTTGAGCTATTGTATGGCAGAGTATCCTACGGGGTTATTGTATATCATGAATGAAACTTGAGAAGAGAAGAGAACACCTTTTAGAACTGTATGGGGACATTATGAAACTTTGCAAGCATGGGGCCTTACCTTACCAAAAACCCTTTCCCTAAGAGTATCAATATTCAGAAAAACTAGGTCTGTCTGTGATATTAGGGATAGTTTTTTAGTGTTATCAGATTGGAAAAAGAAGCTGTTGCCTTTCAATTTTCAACTGTTTTTTTTTTCTTTTTCAATTATTTGTTTATTTATTTATTCCATTTAAATGGTTTTCGGTGTGTGCAGAAACAGATGGTGTTCTTCATATTGAACACTGCTGCAGTAGCCTTAGCTGCCAAGGATATAACAGCCACAAAGCTTCAGTGCACCTTCCATGCACCCACACTATCAAGTAGATTGACCTGAACTGACTAAAGCCAAGGTCACAGTCAACTTCATTGTCATTCAGATCAATAAATACAATGTATCACTGGATGAAATTTCAAACTAGCAAAAAAGATGGATAAAGTGCTAACAGTCACTGGAAAAATGAAAAATAAAGCACTTCAAGGAGAATAGTAACCACGGCTTCAAAAGTGGATAAGTAGTTTATTTTAACGCACCAACACTACAAACACTGCGTTTTCATCCTGTACAACCAGAACTTCTTCAGAAAATGCAATTAAACCATCAAATGTTCCTTATATACTGATAAAACATCATCAATTAATTAATAAGTAAATTAACTTTTTAACTGTTTCACCCCTAAATAAAACTACATTAAAATCCGTATTATTTTCGAACATAATCAAATACATTCTCCACATTATTAAAATTATTGGATAAATAGTGTACCAGTGTAATTCAAACTTCTCCAACATATAACAAATACAAAATTTAATACAAAAACTAAATGAATACAAAATGTGATAATTATTTGTATATATTCCCCCTACTGCATGATTTTATCACAGCACCATTTGTTGATTAAAACAGCCAAAATAGTTCTAAAAAAAATCCTTTTTTCATTCAAGCATACATCCAAATACATAATTTTATTAAATTCATAAACAAATGGACACACAGACTATGTACCTTATCCTTTAGAACTAAATATGAAATGTGCAATACGTATACATATAAACTAAAACCAATTTTACAATTTGGCTGACCTAAGTTTCAGGACAGGAGCCAGGGAGATGTGATCATTAAGGCCTGGAAACCTATTCGCTTCCAGTCTCAATTGCCAGAATAGCTCTCTAAATTCAATAGTGGTTTCCCAAGGCCCACCCCATGGGTCAAAGTCCACTTTCTCAATAACAAAGAAACAAAAAATGGTTCTTTGCATTCTATACTGTGTTTGTAGAGTGCATTGTTAACATCCTGCTTCCTCACATCATTCAGATGCTCGTAAATTCTTCTTTTAAATTTTCTGTGGGTCTTTCCTATATAAAAACAACCACAGATTTTACATATAGCAGCATATACCACCCCCACAGATTCGCAGTGGCAATGTGCATTGGCCTCAATACATTCTTTCCTACCCATTAAATTCACCCTATTACCAACCAAGACATGTGAACACTGGGCACAGGAACCACACTTATATGTTCTCTTCCTTTGCTTACTTTGTTTATTGATCCCCTTCTCCAGCATGTCTTTTATGTTTTTGCCCTTCCTATAAGTTAACTTTAAGGGATCATTAAATAGTTTATCCAAGTCTGAAAATTTTGCAAACCTTTCCCAATTCTTCAGTATTATGTCCTTAATATAGTTAACATTAGTACTAAAGTTTAACACAAAATTGTTGTTCCATTGTTTTGCTTTTGTCATGTCCATAACTTGAGGGTTAACCACCTCAGGTACCCCCAAGATTGAACTAAATTTACCCCTCCTCTCCCTAAGTACTTCGTTCTCAATTTCCTCTATCAGGGCTAAAGGTTATTGCCTATCCAAAAACATTTTCTTCAATTTGTTACTCTCCTCCAAGTAATCTATGTCACATGAAGTCATCCTACAGCTTCTAATGTATTGCCCTTTCACTATTCCCTTCTTTTGACTGAATAGTTGGGCACTAGTAAAGACTAGGTAGGAATTAGAAAATGTCTTCTTCCTATAAACTTTAGACTTAAACCCTTTTGTCTCTGGCACCTTCTCTATAAGTACATCTAAGTATTGTACTCTCTCATCTGATATAACATAAGTGAATCTCAAAACTTCAGTAGTCATATTTACATATTTAATGAACTCCAAAAGTGTAGATTCTGATCCCTTCCAAAAAATGCATTTATTATCCAGGTATCACCTATAATAGCTCAGAAAAGGAGAATATTTTGAATGAAACACATATCTTTCCTCCCAAGTGGACAATACTAGGTTAGCATACATGGGGGCACAACAGGCCCCCATTGCTACCCCACTGGTTTGCTTGTAGAACTCACCTTCAAAGAACAAAAAGTTATGTTTGAGTGTTAGGTCCATAAGCTCAACCAAAACCTGAATATTTTGAATGTTGGTACTCCTTTTACTGTATAATGCTTCCTCAAACCACTCTAATCCCAATTTGTGTGGTATGACATTAAATAGATCTTGGACATCAAGTGTAACAAATATTATCTCTTCATTGTACAGATGTTCACTAACACTTCTAAGGAAATCCCACGAATCCTTCAAGATAAACCTCCTTCTCTGACCATACTTTCTTAAGTGTTAAGTCCAAATATTTAGCTATCCGATATGTCTTAGATCCTGTAGCTGCTACTATTGGTCTAAGAGGTGGGTCTTCCAGATCCTTATGGATCTTGGGAATGCCAAATATAGATGTAATTTTTGGTTTATCTATAACTAAATATTGGTACACATCTGGTCCAATCAGTTCATCCTTCACCATTTCTTTGAGAATAAAATCTATCTTATAATAAGCCACATTAATTTCATTACGTGACACCCTGGAGTACCTATCTGTATTGTTCAGCATTTCCAACAGTTTCCTTGAATATACAGTACTAGCCATCACTACCAATCCTCCCCCCTTGTCAGGCTTCTTAACCCTGATATTCTTGTTATTTCTCATGGATTGTAACACTTCATTCTCTTCTTTATTTAAATTATATATTTTCTTTGAGTTATTCAAACAGCCCCTAAGTTCCGACTCTACTTGAGTCTCAAAGTTTTTTAACTGGGGATGGAGGGGTGGATTGTAGATACTCTTTTTCTTGATAACGTTTTGATTAAATTCTTTGTTATTTAATAAAAGTTCTAAATTCTTTTTTCTCAAAAATAGTTTTAAATCTATTAATACTTTGGAAATATCACTTGCAGTACTAGGAACAAATTTTAAGCCTTACTAAACAAATCAAAATGTATCAGTTCTATATCCAAACTACTGTAATTAAATATACTAAAGTCATTGTGTGTATGTCTCGGCCCTTGCACTAATATTTGCCCAACATTCTTGTCTTCACTGTAATGTAAAACTCTCTCTAAAACCTTCTCACCTCCTGCCAACCCCCCTTTCAATGGTGATAATTCACCTGTGTCTGCTGTTTTATTCTTTCTGACCTTCTCAGTGGGGGTAATCTAAAGGGTAATCATGGGTTTGTTCACCCTCACCCCTACACTTCCAATGTCAGTGTAATGGTTGTCAGTGTTCCAATCTGTGTTATCTTTACTCTCCCTACCTTGATCCCAGTTTTTGTTATGTACCTTGTTCCACTCTGATCTCATATAATTGGTCTTAGGTTTTGGGTAGGAACGTTTCTCCCTGTACTCAACCAAGTCCCTTTCAAGTTTCTTAACCTTCATATCATAGATGTGCTTACATTTATCCTCTATTTGGTCTTTAACTTTATAATATTTAGCCCCCTCAGCTTCAACAGTAAATAAAAGGTCAGCAACTATGTCATGGTTTAGTTTGTCTATCTTTTTGTACAAAATTTCCATTTCCCTTACATTGTTGTTGATAATGGCTCTTAAAATTTCTAAACCTGCCTTATTAAAAATACTAAGTAACTCTAAATGAAATTCACTATCCTCCAAAACATTGTTTGGGTATCTATAAATATGTAACCCCTTGGGTACTATTTCTCTCTTAATGCATTCACTTAAGTAACAATTGTCCATACTTAAAACTTTATACCTAAGCATGGACTCATACAGTAGACTGACATTAGTGTTATAGCTGTTTACCTTGTCGTTGTTATTAACCCCCCTAAATTAAAACAATCATTCGAAAAGTTACATTTCTTTTGTAACCAAATACCCACTTCATCAAAACCCCCCATTGTCCATTCCCAATGCCATGATTAGTATTAAAAGGCTCATGGAGCCCACTGCTTGTACAGTCATCTTGTGAATTAGTGTTAACACAGACCTTCCTTCCTTTGTTACCACTATTCAGTGCTCCGACCATGTGGTTGCTAGTGTCCCGACGTCCTTGGCTCAAAACGCCAACTTGTTCATTAGTGTGGTTAAAGTTCACCCGCCTCTGTTCACGAGGCGCTTGATGGTTCTGTTTCCAGCCACTATTCAGTGATCCTCATTTCGCCATTTCCAAAAACGCCTCTTGGTTATCAGGCAAGGCGCCTTCCTCATTCGAATCGTCTCCGTACTCTGCAACCGAACTAGTTGGTTGCGATAACAACACAACCAATTGAGTGAGTTGTCCTTCCACCCTGGCTAGCCTCTGATGCATGCCCTGCATTTCTTCCGCTCCTTCGATTAAGGAGCTTTTACTAGACTCCAAGTCCTCCATCAAACCAAAACTCCAAACCAGCAAAAAAGATGGATAAAGTGCTAACAGTCACTGGAAAAACGAAAAATAAAGCACTTCAAGGAGAATAGTAACCACGGTTTTAACGCACCAACACTGCAAACACTGCATTTTCATCCTGTACAACCAGAACGTCTTCAGAATATGCAATTAAACCATCAAATGTTCCTTATATACTGATAAAACATCATCAATTAATTAAGTAAATTAACTTTTTAACTGTTCACCCCCAAATAAAACTACATTAAAATCCGTATTATTTTCGAACATAATCAAATACATTCTCCACATTATTAAAATTATTGGATAAATAGTGTACCAGTGTAATTCAAACTTATCCTACATATAATGAATACAAAATATAATACAAAAATTAAATGAATACAAAATTTGATAATTATTTGTATATATTCCCCCTACTGCATGATTTTATCACAGCACCATCTGTTGATTAAAACAGCCAAAATAGTTCTAAAAAAATCCTTTTTTCATTCAGTCATACATCCAAATACATAATTTTATTAAATTCATAATCAAATGGACACACGAAGTATGTACCTTATCCTTTAGAACTAAATATGAAATGTGCAATACGTATACATATAAACTAAAACCAATTTTACAATACAAAACCCAGATTTAAAAATCCCCCAGTGTCATTGGCAATAATTTATGTAACTTTGGAAGAATAGCCATCAATATATTGATCCCTTTAATTAGGTCTAGTAAGGGTAACAGTACATACTGGTGATGCTGGTGATCCTTAACTATGCCACATACTTTCTTGAGGCTATTTCCCTCAGAAAATCTAACTCCAAGGCAATTGCTAAGGAGCTAGTGTTGTTGCTTTCTTAAGGAGATATTTGAGTCAGCGAAAAACCCCATTTATATAAAAAAATCACGATAAATCACTGCCAAAGCTTTCAGGTTAAACAACTTATAACTCCTGTCTACTATCCTCAGACCAGTTGCTTGGTGGAAAAGTACAACAGAACCCTGAAGTCCATGCTAAGAAAAAAAGTAGGCTGATGGAAAAATCTTGGACCAGCTATTACCCTATCTGTTCTTTTCTGTAAAAGCCAATATGGCAAGTGTTCATTGGATTCAATCCCTTTGAGCTATTGTATGGCAGAGTATCCTACGGGGTTATTGTATATCATGAATGAAACTTGAGAAGAGAACACCTTTTAGAACTGTACGGGGACATTATGAAACTTTGCAAGCATGGGGCCTTACCTTACCAAAAACCCTTTCCCTAAGAGTATCAATATTCAGAAAAACTAGGTCTGTCTGTGATATTAGGGATAGTTTTTTTTAGTGTTATCAGACTGGAAAATAAGCTGTTGCCTTTCAATTTTCAACTGTTTTTTTTTTCTTTTTCAATTATTTGTTTACTTATTTATTTATTTATTCCATTTAAATGGTTTTTGGTGTGTGCAGAAACAGATGATGTTCTTCATATTGAACACTGCTGCAGTAGCCTTAGCTGCCAAGGATATAACAGCCGCAAAGCTTCAGTGCACCTTCCATGCACCCAAGCTATCAAGTAGATTGACCTGAACTGACTAAAGTCAAGGTCACAGTCAACTTCATTGTCATTCAGATCAATAAATACAATGTATCACTGGATGAAATTTCAAACTAGCAAAAAAGATGGATAAAGTGCTAACAGTCACTGGAAAAATGAAAAATAAAGCACTTCAAGGAGAATAGTAACCACGGCTTCAAAAGTGGATAAGTAGTTTATTTTAACGCACCAACACTACAAACACTGCGTTTTCGTCCTGTACAACCAGAACTTCTTCAGAAAATGCAATTAAACCATCAAATGTTCCTTATATACTGATAAAACATCATCAATTAATTAATAAGTAAATTAACTTTTTAACTGTTTAACCCCTAAATAAAACTACATTAAAATCCGTATTATTTTCGAACATAATCAAATACATTCTCCACATTAGTAAAATTATTGGATAAATAGTGTACCAGTGTAATTCAAACTTCTCCAACATATAATGAATACAAAATTTAATACAAAAATTAAATGAATACAAAATGTGATAATTCTTTGTATATTTTCCCCCTACTGCATGATTTTATCACAGCATCTGTTGATTAAAACAGCCAAAATAGTTCTAAAAAAAATCCTGTTTTCATTCAATCATACATCCAAATACATAATTTTATTAAATTCATAATCAAATGGACACACAAAGTATGTACCTTATCCTTTAGAACTAAATATGAAATGTGCAATACGTATACATATAAACTAAAACCAATTTTACAATTTGGCTGACCTAAGTTTCAGGACAGGAGACAGGAGTGTTTGTAGTGTTGGTGCATTAAAATAAACTACTTATCCACTTTTGAAGCCGTGGTTGCTATTCTTCTTGAAGTGCTTTATTTTTCGTTTTTCCAATGGATGAAATTTCATTACTTCAGGCTCGTTTGCATTGAAAACAGTTTTCAGAAGAGGGTGAAGAAAGCATATAACAGAAGCAATACTAGACAGTAATATATACATACATAGATAACTTACCCAACACCATTTTTAAGATAGGAGCCAGCATATCATAATGCATTTATATTACATGATTGAACAGTGAAATGTTCAAACATGTAATAATCAACCTATAAATATCAAAATGCTGTAATGTTTAATGGCAAAAAAAAAAATAAAATAAACACCCAAACAAACCATAAAAACGCTCTAAGCAGGGAGGCTATCCCCCCTGCACACCCCACTACTTAAATATACCAACTCCAAGATTGCACTAAAGTGCAGACAATGGAAAACTTCCATGTCTGCATTGTACGGAAATCTCCATTGAACCGTTCGACATTCTGACCGTTCGATATTTAGGGGTCGATTATTACGTGTTCGAACATTTCACTGTTCGATCACATAATATAGACCATAGCATAATTCACAGTTCCTGTACTTGTCTAAGTAATAATTTAGTTCAGATTGTTTAACTTATATAAATATAATAATTTCATTCTACAACAGTAATGACTATCATATTGCACTTATGATGTTCTCTTGAACTGAGGGAGTGTTAACATTGTTAAGGTTAGCTGTTCAACAGTCTGATTGCTTGTGAAAAGAAACTATTGTTGAATCTTGATTTTCTATACCTGATGCTTCTGTATCATTTCCCTAAAGACAAGTGGTGGAACTGTCTATGTGTGGGATGATTCTTTTCCCTTATCAGCTTTACAATCCACCCATAGCATATGCAAAAGTAAAGGTCCTGTATGGACTGGAGGTTTAATCCTGTGATTTTCCTAGCCTGCCTTACAACCTTCTTCTAATGCCTTGTGATCTGTATATGAGCAGTTTCCATACCAGAGTGTGATGTCGTTAGTCAATATGTTTTCGAGCGTGGTCCTGTAGAAGGTCATGAGGATGTGGGAGGGGAAGTTTGCTCTGCTTAGTTTCTGAAGGCAGTATAGATGTTGTCGGGCTCTGTTTACAAGGTGTCTGTTGCCCAGCTTAGATTATATGAGATGTGCACCCCTAGGAATTTGGTGCTTTTTACCCTTTCCAGTGCTGTACCACTGATGATGATGGGTGCTTGGGACCCTTGCTTCCTCCTGAAGTCAACAAAGATTTCTTTTGTTTTATCAACATTACTAAATTAACAACACTAAAGGATAGGTTTGGGTGTGAAGCACTTGAGAGCTTTAATTTTTCTGAAGAGAATGTTCCTCTGAGGGTTTTGAGGATCAACATGTGGCTTGTTCTTTCCTTAGCTGGGTAGATAAGTTCCCATTGGAGAATAAGCATTCCATTTTTTTTTAATTTTTTACTGATGTATTATTACTTTCCTCTTCAGGAAAGTTATTTTAAAACTAAGAGTGTTGTGCTTTAACGGATTGTCTTGAGACTGTAATGTACTTTTAATTGGAGCACTAAGTGTTTCTGTCAGTTTAGAAGCAGTGTTTTCCAACTAATAAACTATTTTATGTGGAAAAATTGTGTTTATTTTAACATTTGAGGCTGCTATAGTGTTTGAAAGTGCTTTTCACTGTGTTTTTTCTGTAAAAAAAAAAAAAGTTAACTTTTGAGGACTGGTAGTTTTGCTAACATTTTCACTTCTTTTCCCCATGGTAGAGTCACCATTTTTGGCTTGACCATGGAACAAATTGTCACTCCCATGGTCAAGTCTTCTTCCAGCCACAATAAGAAAAAAAGTTAAGCAAACAGAGTTTGCCACCACAACAGGCTAGCAGTTTGCCTCAGCTTCAGGTGGGTGACTCTGCCGTGGCCATTTGTTGTATTTCAGACCACTTCTCTTCAACCCTGGATCCCTCTGGTGTAGCACCTACAGCTGCTATGGACTGAGGGTTAGCCATGTCATATTTGCTGTTGGAATCCCCTCAGTGGGCAAGGGAGAACCACTTTTGTCGGTCCTGAGAGAGGAAGCAGGGAAAGTTCCCCTGTTGTGTCAGAATGCGTTGCCCATCCCTGGAGAATCAGCAGCTGCCATTAGTAACATGGTTGGCTCCATTTTTCCTGTCAGAAATATTTTCAATCCATATATATCTAGTTATTCACTATATATTGATCAGATCAGATAATGGCAGTAGAAGTAGCGAACGTAAACTCGTCCTAAGTCAAAAAAAATAATAAAAAATATATAATTTGAAATATTATACAGAATTACTAAGCATTCAGAAGTAATCCAACTAGGGTAGACAGTCTGTTTCCAGTCAAAAATCCTTTCTTAATTACACAGACAACGATCCAAGTAAAACAAAAATAACAGAGTAATAGTTTCCTCACAAGCTTTCTAACTATATATATATATATATATATATATATATATATATATGTGTTTTTTCATGCAAGGGAGTGGTTTATTGGTTTATTGTGCTGTAAAACAAAGTGTTATTAGTATACATGTTAAATTCACATCCCTTCCCCCATCAGTGTGACATTTGAGCTGGTCCTGCCCTACTTAGTAGCTATCATAATAATATAATCCTTATGTACTTTAAATAAAATTAATAATGATGTGGTACCTCTTATTTAACCTGATTATTTCTGTGATTTTATCCAAGACAATATACTACATGGCTGGAAATATATCAACCTTAGACCATTTGGCAATCTAAAAAAATATATATATAAATATATACACTTTGCCTGCAAAAAATCCACTGTAAAAATCATATTCTGTTTCCATAACCTATTGTTAACAAAGATCGCTTTTGTCCTTCTAGACTTCTTCAGGTCTGTGTACAAGAACTTTAAAAACTATCTACAAAAATATTATTGTATAATTAGTATTATTATTACACATAATTTTGAATGAAGTCTCTTTCGGCTTTTCTCAGTTAGGGGTCGCCACAGTGGATCACAGGTGCGCTTATGATTGGCAGTGGATTTGTAAGGTGTCGAGTTGCCAGCCCATCGCCTGACCTTCAGAGATGGCACACACATACTCACCCACCTACCTAGATGTCTTTTAAAGTTCAGTCGATCACAGGGAGGACATGCAGACTCTACACAGAAGGCACTCCAGCCGAGAATTAAACCGGAGAGCCTCTTGCTGTGAGGTGACACCGCTAACTGCTGCACCACCATGGCCGACTTATTACACATTATTTTGAATAAAGTGGAAAAAAGAATAAGAAAAGGAAAAATGTATGATAATGGAAACAAAATATACACTTAAATTAAAACTGATTTAACATGGTATTATAGCAAAACCAACTGGAAGAATAAAATAAAATTAGTTATGTAAACAATGTGGCAATTTTCTAAGTCCCAGTACACTTTTAATTGAACAGTAGTAGTTTAGTCCAGGCTTTCTAAAAGGGTTCAAATTTAATTGACACATGAGTTCACGTTTGTCCAGCATACCAAGCATGTATCTACTCCTCCTCAAATTTCTTTGGATAGAAGAAGTTTTCTGGTGCTGGCTTGGGGTTTTATTCAGGCTATTGATCCTTGTTGTAGAGTAATTTTCAGTAAAAGAAAGAGGGATGCCTTCTTTCCTGAAGAGATTCGTAATAATAAATTTAAACAGGAAGCTGCAGGGAGAGATTTGGGGGTTTTGTCCTCTGATTCCTGATTCAGACTAAGAGGAGAGTTTTCTTTATAATTCCCCCATGGGGATTCTCTTTCTCTGAGACTGTTGCTAGAATGTCCCAGTGTTTTCAATGGGACAACACTGACGATTCTTAGTCCCTTAAAAATGCTACGAGTTGTTACAGAAGGATATTCCAAAAACTACCCCCATTCCTCCTGTCCTGTCTGCTTTAGAGGATGTGTGTCTTACTGGCTTTAATTTTCCTAATAGTCAGCCAGCTGTCCCATAAAAAAGCAGCTAGGATGTATAAAGTTCCTGAGTATTTTAATTTTTTTACACTGTTCAGAAACCTGACCCAGTATCTATAACCTCTTCTGCTGCTAATCACTTAGTTAATTCCAGTTCTACTCTTTCTAATAAGGATAGGAAAATTACTGATAGGTATGAGAAAAAGTATATACTTCTACAACTTTACATTTCAGAACTTTAAATTGTCAGGTACATATGTTAAAGTTTATTCTTACATATTGTGAAAGTATGAGGCGTGTTTTATATACAGTTTCTTCTTAATAAGAAAAAATCTGCTTTAAATAACTTAAGTTCTTCTACTTCATGAGTCACTACTCATTGTTCGCAGTTAATGTATGACTGGTATTTTTTCTATGGCTGTGGTCACTTGTATGGTTTTAAGGAGGTTTGTTTGCTTGGCTGCATTCTCAGAATCTTCCAGATGATGTTAAAAATGAGGTTTTAAATTCTCCTGTGGATAGAAATTAAGTCTTTGGCCACCCTGTTGCAGAAGTTATCAATAAGTGCGATGCAAGAGGCAAAGTGATCCAGGGAATCTGTGAGATTTTTCAGCCTTCCTTTTCCAAATTGTCCAAGGGATTTTCTTTTTCCGCACCCAATCTCAGTAAAAAATAGAATAAACAGTCTCAACAGAATTCATGTAAACAGACATTTAAGAAGTCTCAAGGAGATTCCAAAAAAGTCTGAAACCTCCCCAAACCAAGTACTCTCCAACAAGTCAGAATGACTTTTCAAGAGATGTTGTGACCACCTCCTACTTTAGCTCTGTTTCTGTTCCAGAAAGTCTGAATCCTCATGTTTCTCTTTAGCAATAGATTGTTTCAGACAAATGGGTTCCGAAAAATCATTCATCAGGGTAACAGATCGCAGTGGTAGGAAATTCCTCCTTTCTAGGGGGTCATTCCTCATCCAGCAGATCAGATTGTTTTGTTTCCCCCTGTTCTTCATCACATGCTGTACCATGGAGTGATAGAACCATTTCCTTTTTCCCAGGTTGGGAAGGGGTTTTATTCAAGGAAGTTCCTAGTACCAAAGAAAGAAAACACAGACCAATTATGGATATTTCTTTCCTAAACCTGTTTATAATAGTGCCTAATTAAAATGATGCCACTTCACAACCTGTTGCCTTTTTTTTAAAGGAGAAACATCTTTATTAAATTATCATGTGTGACATAGGCAAGCTTACATTTACATAAATGAAAATAAACCATATCGACACAATCTCACTTGCAAACATTATACATTACAAACCACACCGACACAACTGGAGCTGCAAACATTATATATCACTTAAAATATATCCAGTCATTGTCAGTCAACGATTACATAGCTCATGCAATTCCTGCCTTCTTTTAAACTGCGATCCTCCTCTGCATGTACTGATCTCACATTTCCCATTTTTTCCTCTGTAATTTGCTCCTACCCTTTCTTAAGATCCCAGTTCCAGTTGTTTTACCTCTGTTACTATCACAACCTGTTGCCTCTTCTTCCTCTTTCAAGTTTTCCAGTAAAAGGTGCTTATCATCACATTCCTTTTTATCCAGACTTCAGGCATTTCGTAACTTATTAGCACCTACATATTGTGGAATGTCACAACTGTTGCAGCCTTCATGCATCCTGCATTCCAGAGCATTTTCTGAAAAATAAACTTAAAAAGCATAAAATAAAAATAAATATTTTTAAACAATAAAAGTTATTAAAACTGTACAAATAACAATCCTATTAGTAAGAACTAGTTTTATAGTGATAATAGTGCATTCATAGGTTTTCCATAAATACTATAATATAACACAAACAAGTGCAAAATTACATTTTTTTGCTAAACTTTCACAAACAAATTGTCATATCTTAGAAATTGTATAGCCTAGACATAGATCATCAGAATATTTTTGTTGACGAGATATAAGCCTTCACATGGCAGGAAGAAATTTGTGAGTGCATGTTTATAAAGATAGCTACAGAAGTATGAAAACATATGTGTAATTGAATAATTAGCAATATAAATTACACTAAATATCTCTCAAGATGTGCTTACAGTGCAAATATGAAAGAGTTTTCTTTAACAACATCTAAGGGGCCACCCGATGCTATAAAGTAGTTGGTAAGTCATTTGTTTTGAAGTATTACATACATATAGCAATATTGATTGTTTTCATAATTACTAACAAACAACTAGCAGTATCACAGGTACAGTGTCATATAAATGGACGTTGACAATGAATCTTCCTGTCTTCTGACATGGCATGTCACATCATGCCCCTCAGTAACAGGTAGAACCCTCAGTTATGAAAATATGAACATAAATATGAAAATTTGAATAAGTGGCAAATATTAATTTCTCTACTGTAGGATATCTGAGATTAACAGTCTCATTGTTGTTTTGTTAATGACTCCTTACACTTTCAAATACTGCCTGTTCTTAGGTGGTAAGACATGCAGGAAATGAAGACAGACCCAAAAGTTCTGGATGCTATAAGAAGCTATCGTGTGAAATGGAAGGATACAAAAAAGCGCTATAGTCTTGAATGAATTAAGGTTTTGTGTGTCTGGATCACATTATCACTTCTCTGTCTTACCTTTAGCTCCAGTTACAGTTCATTGCAGACAATAGGGTATCCACATGTTTCCATATTTAGACAGCTTGCTCATCTTTGCATAGTCTTTTTCAAAATGTCAGGTATGTCTCTCATGGGTGAGAGATCTCTTGCACAATCTGGGATTCCAGATGAACATTCAAAAGTCTTTTTTGACTCCCTAAGACAGGATTGCATTCCTAGGATGTCAACTAGATACCTCTGTTCAAAGAGCTTTTTTTTTCCACAGGAAAGAATAGAATTATTTCTAAGGTTTTCTACTCAGACTTCAGTCCCTGTGAGGGAATACCTTAGGATTTTGAGTGTCATGGCATCTATGTTTTCTCAGGATACCCCTGACAAGACTCCACATGTGAAAGATACAATGGTATCTGAAATCTCTTTGGTCCATCTTTTATCTTTTCAGATTCTGTTACTAGGGTTTGTCAGAAGTGAAGTCACTTCATGGAGACAAAAAGATATACTTATATCAAGGTCTGCCCATCTCACTTCCTGCTCCAAAGCAGTCAGTCACAACAGATGCTTGGGGAGTAGTTTCAGAAGAGATAAAAGTGCAGGGGGTGTGGGACACCAAGGAAGGATGCAAGCACATAAATATCAAGGAGTCGCTTGCCCTGATCAAGGCTTTCAATTCTCTGAACCATCTTTGGTCCCCAGGACCTTTTCAAGTGGTTACAGACAATGCCGCAGTGATGTGGTACATCAGCAGTCAAGGGGGAACCAGGTTGTACCCCTTTGCAGCCTAGCCATTTAAGCTTGGGATGTAGCTTCACAGCACAGTCTCACTCTTCAAGCATCCTACATTCTGTTAGAGCAAAATTATGTGGCAGCATACTTAACAGGACCAGGGCAGACCCTCAGAAATGGAAGCTAGATTTGGTGGGTCTTCCAAGATTTGATTCATCTGTGGGGAGTTCTTCAAGTAGAACTCATTGCCTCCTCTCTGAATAATCAACTGGTAAAATTCTGTTCCAGGGCTCTATACAAGAAGGCCTAGAAGACAGATGCCTTTTCTTTTCTTTTCTTTGGACAGGAATTTACCTCTATTTCTTTCCACATTTTCCACTAAATATCCAGGGTACTTCTGAAGATTCAGAAAAAATCCCCCAGAATCGTTATGGAGACTCCCTTCTGGGCAGGCAACCATGGTTCTCCCTTCTTTTGGAAATGGCCAGGGTTAATTACCACAAGCTTCCTCACAGAATGGACCTACTCACAGAATAACAGGGGTATTTGATACACACCAACCTGAGTCATATTCAGCTGACTGTCTGGATGATACAGTCTGAATGCCTTTTAGGCACCTGTTTTATGAGGATCTGCAGTAGGTACTAATGGAGGCAATAAAGCCTGCTACTAGAACATCATATATTAGCAAATGGAAAATATTTGGTTGTTGGTCCCAACAACACAACCAGCACCCATTCAGGGCTAGTTCTCTGGTTTTACAATATTTGTGTGAGTTATTATGCTATGGCCTCTGTTATTCCTGTATCAGGATTCATTTATCATCCACTTCAGCATATCTGCCCATGGATCCTCCTCTTTCAAGGCAATTGCATGTCAAAATGTTCTTGAAAGGGGTTTTGCATAAGAGGCCTCCACGTAAACTGGTGGCCCCTCCTTGGGTTCTTACTTTTGTGTTAGAGAAACTTTGAACCACCTAAACAGTTGACTGTTGTGTGACCTCTGCAAGAAGGGTATCTGAGTTGCAAGCTGTTATGGGGAGTCAACCCAACGTCATTTTCCACAAGGACAGGGTTTCTTTGAGAATGAATCCTTCCTTTATGTCTAAAGTGGTATCCATCTTATTTAAGTCAAACTATTCAGCTCCCCGTGTTCTTTCCTGTACCTAAAAGTGAGAGAGAAAAGATACCCATACCTTGCATGCCCACAGCCAACTCAGGTACTATCTTGACAGGGCTAAATCTTTCAGCGCATTTGATCAGTTGTTCATTTCTTGTGAAGGTAAGAAGGAACAAAAGATGAAGGGAGAATAGATGTCAAAACAGAGTATTTCCAAATGGTTGTCTAAGGCTATTACCTTTTTTTATACTCACCATGACAAATCTATTCCAGGCAGAGTCAGGGCCCACTCAAAAAGGACCTTGGCTTCTTCTATGTTTTTTTGGAAAGGGTTGGGTTTTAGCAGTATTCTTGAAGCTGCTACTTGGTCCTCTGTGTATGCTTTTACAAAACACTGTAAGCTGGATTTCTTTTCTTGGTCTAGGTCATGCTTTTCTAGGACCATTCTCCACGGGACTCCTGGACCTTTCTCCTTCCACCTCCCAAGTATAGTTAGCTATGGTAATCTACCCATGTAGCTAAGACTACTACAGCAGTGATCAATACGAGGTACATAGTACAGTTGTGTAAGCTGAACTTGCCATAACATCAGATAGTCGAATGATCACTGCTACAATAGCCCTTCCCTCCATCCCCTTTGTTTTTTGGATGCATTTTTTGTCTGTGTGTGTTTGTATGTGTATTTTATATATATATATATATATATATATATATATATATATATATATATATATTATGTTCCTAGGGCTGATACTCCCTCTCTCTTTTTTTCTCTGCATGCAGGAAAGTTAGTACAGCAAAACACATCAGAAACTGCTGAATGTGGCTTGATTAAGATACAAAATCAAACAAATGTAAAATGAAATGCTGCAACCACGGAGAGGATGGTATATAAATAAAATCAGATGTAAACTTTAATAGCAAATATAAAAGTCGCATAAAGTCACATATAAAATGTGGGTCACAAAAAATCACAAATAAAATGTGTCACAAAAAAATCACAAATAAAACATTCTCAAAAAAGCACAAATAAAATATTCTAGAAGATCTGAGGAAGGCATCAAGTCGAAAGCGCTTATCGTAGAGCTCATATACATATATTTTATCACGTTTTATTTATGATTTTTTGTGACTTTTATATTTGCTATTAAAGTTTGCATCTCATTTTAGTTATATACCATCCTCTCCGTGGTTGCAGCATTTGCTTTTACAACTGCAGGAAAGTTCTGAAGGGCTTTGTGCTCAAAATGTTCTTATAGTCAGCTCAATTTCATCTGCCTTAAGAGGCCAAACTGATGTGTATCCAAGAATATAAGGTTATCTATACTGCTGGCTATTAGTTCAGTTGTAGTGGGTTCCAAAACCTTGCACATAGCACTAAGGAGACTGATAGACCTGCAGTTCCCATGGTCAGAAGAAGGACCATCTGTATCCAAAGATACCACCACACTCATTCTCCACACCTCAAGGATGTAAGTATTGGAGAGACAGTGGTGAAAAAGTTTGGAAGGTGACACATATCACTTATTACCACACATCAAGAAGCATTGGCAAGAACCTCCCTAAGTGGTGTATTTGTACCATGACAATGCAGACTTGGCAGGCTCAAACTCCAATAGGTGTCACCCTTGTGGTGAGCTAGAACTACTACCCTTTCCCATGATAGACAAGCTGGCAGTGGCTGCTCACTGCCATCCTCCTTGGCCACCTCCTATAGGTACTGAAGCCACTGTTCAAACCTGGGTTACCTACACCATGGAATCAAATTTTATCACTGCTGCCAAATAATTGGATTAGAGCAGAGGCTTTTTTAAAACTATTTAAAAGCCTATGCCACAGAATTGACTTAGCACAGAGGCTTTTTTAAAACGATTTAAAAGCCATGTTAGCCTGTGATGTCCATCTGAACTTCTCCTACGTCTTGCTCTTAATGAGGTCCATAAGAGACCGACTATGGTAGCAAATTCTGGGATAAATTTCCTGTTGTATCTGGCGAGTCCAAACCTTACTTCTTTGAATGGGGTATGGGTCATTTCTCTACTGCTTCAATCTTTTCTTTTTGTGGTTTAATCAGTTCCTGTCTTATCAGACAACCTAAGTATCTGGAGCACTGACAGTAGGCCAGACCTGCCTCAGAGAGCCTTACACTGCCTAACCTTTTGGAAAGTGAGAGTCCATATCTCTCTGTGAATAACCATGATGATGTTGAGGTAAGCTGCTGCATATGCTTAGTGGGATCTTATGGCCCTATACATTCAATGATTTATAAAGTCACAGATATTCTAAGGCCATCGAGTCTTACAGCCACTCACTCTCTGCAGTATCTTCCCTCATGCCACACCTCTAGTAACTCATAGCCCTTCAAAACCCACACCATCAACTCCCACACATAGCAACACTAAACCCACATATGCGGAGGCCCTTAACATTAACCTGCCCAAGCAACAAGGAGCTCTGAAGCCGAAATGCAAACAAACACCAGTCACAACTAAAGTGACACATAACTCACAACACCAGTGGGCCACCCAACAACATCCCCTAAGGCAAGACAATGTACCCAACACTTTAGTCATAGGTGACTGTATAGTCAGGCACACTGATGTCCCACTCACCAGGCTGAACAAGGAGAAAATTACAGTCAGCTGCCTGTCGGGTGCCAGGATCCACCACATAACGCATGCACTCAAGTTACTCCACAACAAGTACAAATACGACTCTGTCATTGTCCATGCTGGAGTAAATGACTTGAGATGTACCTCCCTGGACTACATGAAAAGAGACATGGAAGAGCTCTTGGATCATGTAACCCAGACAGGTATGACCCTAGCCCTGAGTAGCATCCTGCCTTTGCCCAGAATGATACCACAGTATAAGGACAAAATGATTGACTTCAACAGTTGGCTAAGCTTCTGGTGTCATTCAAAGGGGATCCAGTATTTGTCTGCCTGGGAAAACATGATTGACAAACCACGATGCTTTGCCAGAGGTGGTCTGTACCTGTCACCCCTGGGATTCAGGTTACTGGCTAAAGCTCTTGCCACCCCTATAGTGCCTTTTTAGGCAAGGTTCAAAGGATAAAACCACCACCGTAACAGATACAAGCATGCAAAATCTGAAGGTAATGCTACTCAATGCTAGAAGTCTAAACCTCAAAATGCACTCTCTCAAGGCACTCCTAAAAATGGAGAACATCGATATCTGTGCAGTGACTGAGACCTGGTTCAAGGCTCCAGAGAGCACCCCTGCAATACCAGGCTACAGTTCTTACCACACTTTTCGGCCAGAAAACCAAGACCGAAACATTAAAGGTGGAGGGGTGTCCATATTCACCAAGGATATTCACATCTCCAGGCTAGTTGCCCAACACAATGCATCTGAAATTTTCTAGGTGCAGCTAACACTAGGTAAGACTGCAATCCAAATTGAAGCTTGCCACAGATCCCCCACCATACCCCAAGATTCTCACTACACCTTACTAAACATACTGGAAAATATTAAGATACAACCAAACACCCTAATACTGGGTGATTTCAACTACCCTGCCATTAATTGGGAAAACTACTCAGGTACCTACTCCTTTTCCCAACGGTTCTTGGAATTCATAAATTCCAACGCCCTGGATCAACTAATCCATTGTCCCACCAGAGGCTGAAATATCCTAGACCTGGTCATTACCAACATTGGAGATAGATGCTCCACACCAGTGGTCACCCCCTCATTGGTCAGGTCTGACCATAAGAAAATCACCCTTGACATCCACATCCCACCTCCACCCCCCAGTAAGGAAACCTCCTTAAAAAACTTCCCCAAAGCCAACTTCATGCTACTGAAGTCAGAAGTGACAAACTTCACAACACCCACGCAGACAGGATCTGAAATTTCGAGTGCAGAATCCTACACTAAGGCACTGTATGAGCACATCCACTCGTGCATGAATCGTACCATCCCAAATAGAACCAAGATGCTCTTCTCCAAAAAAAGGAAGCCAACCTGGTGGTCTCTTGCTAAAAACAAACTATACAACAGAAGGAAGAAACCGTTGCAGAAAAGAGGAAAATCCCAGGATGCAAAAAACTCCCTCACCAGCTTCAGTAAGAAGCTGAGATCCCTCATAAAATCCTCAAAAGCTAGTTACGAAAATAAAATTGCCAAAGATTCCAAAGACAACCACAAGGCATTCTATAGTTATGTCAAGAATCTAAATGGCAATGCTCAGATTTGCTCTGAGCTACAACAGAATGGCATTAAATATACTGATCCCAAGGATATTGCCATTATCCTGGCAGATCGATTTAGTGCCAACTTCACTCCCCTCTCACCCCCTAAAGGGCCCATCTCAATACCAAAAGATTGCCAAATTCCGATAATCACAGCCACACAGGTAGAAACAGAACTCTCCAAAGCTAAGAATACAGCATCCATGTGGCCAGATGACATCCCAGGCTGTGTACTACATGAACTAAAAAATGAACTGGCACCCCACCTAAGTGTCATGTTTAATCATAGCCTCACCTCAGGCTTTGTGCCCACTGAGTGGCGCACAGCTACAGTTATCCTGCTCCGCAAGGAAGGATCCGCCTTGGATCCCGGGAACTACCGTCCCATCAGTCTGACAAGCCTGATCTGCAAGGGCATGGAACGCATTATCATGGAACTTATAAACAAAGACATTGGCAACTCCAGACACTGGACCCCACCCAGTTTGGGTTTGTGAACGGCCGATCTTGTCTCCTGAATCTGATTGACTTCTTCAAATTGGTCTCCAGAGCCTATCTGGACCTCACCAAGGCCTTTGACACCATCCCCTACTCTGAAATCATAGATAAACTTACTAAGCTGGGCATAAATCCCTACATCACTCGATGGGTTGCCAACTGGCTTACTGACAGAACCCAGACTGTAAAAGTAGCCGACAACAAATCCAGCTCCAGACAAGTGACAAGTGGAGTACCTCATGGTTTAGTCCTGGGACCACTTTTGTTTGGCATCTACGTCTCTGAAGTACAGGCCAACATTAAGGGACTCTGGCTAACAAAGTTTGCAGATGACTGCAAACTGGGAGCCATTATTGAATCCCCAAATGATGTGGATATTCTACAAAAGGGCCTTACAGAAACAGATGCCTGGTGCCAGAGCCATGGGCTCAAGCTTAATGCCAAGAAATGTATAGTTATCCCCTTTGGAAAAAAAAGCATGTACCCATGAACTACCACATAGGTGGCAGGAAACTAAACATCGAAAATGTGATGAGAGACTTAGGGACACAAGTGGACAGTGGTCTCACTTTTGATAACCACATCGCCACAACAGTCAGGAAATCCTTCTACGTGGCACACCTCATCACTAAGGGCTTTTCATCCAGAAAAAAGGAGGTTATTGTCCCACTGTACTCATCCCTCATTAGACCCATTATAGAGTATAATGCCCCATTTGGTATGTACCTCACAAGACATCTACAACAGCTGGAAAGGCCACAGAAACACCTCACTAAAAGAATCACAGGCCTAAAGCAGATGCCATATGCTGACCGTCTAAAAAAACTCCAGCTATACTCTGTGGCATATCGTCTACTCAGAGGCAATCTCTGCTTAACATACAAGGCCATGCTGTTGGACATGCTCCACTTAAAGAAATCCCAATCCCTCAGAGCCACACGCTCCAGGGATCTAAACCTTATCATCACAATGAGCAGAATGTGCTGGAGGCATAGGTTCCTGACCCAGAGACTCCCTATACTCTGGAATAGACTGCTCATACATGTCAAGCAGAGCACCTCATTGCCCCTCTTCAAAAGGAACCTTGATGATTGGATGGGAGATAGGAAATTCACCCCAGAGATCATGTCAGTCGCCCTGCTAGACAGGGGCCCAGAGAAGTAAATATTGTGGGAAAAAATTTCCAGGGAATTGCTATGGCTAGGCTTGTATAGGCCTTAGGGCCGATAGCCTAGTACCAACCTATGAACCTATAAGGAGGGACCAGTGATCAATTCTAGAGTAACTTTTATCATTAAAGGAAGATTGACATCTCAAGAAAGTTTGTTCCAAAGGTTTGGGAGGCACTGGTTTACAAACCTGTCCCTCAACTACTTCCTGTTTATCTGCAGGTAAACACTTAGGTCTTTGGTTTTAGTACTCGTTGAGATATTGGACTTGTGGGGAAAACAGGATATCCAGGATAACTGTGTTTCCAATAACATGGTAAGCAAGACAGAGCTTTCCCCTCAAAAGTCTATAAGACACAGAATAAAGAGGCAGAACTTCCAACTTGTCGTGGTAGTGAGATACATACCAAAGGGGAAGTTTTACTTGACAACTGACCTAATCAGTGCTGATACACCTCATTCAAACTTGGTGATATTTCTCTGGAAATTAGTTAAATAAAAGGATTTCCTGACAATCATTGCCTTGTGACAGTTAAAAGAGAGGGAGCTATTAACCCATGTACCTTGGTCCCTGACTGCATTTTTGTTTTGTACAGTTGTACTGTCTGTAGAGTATGATTAGGGGAGGGACTGCCTTCTACAAGTGATGAGACTACTCTTTTTAGCATTTAGTTTAAGCCCATTTTTAGTACACAAAAATTAACTAGGGAGAGTTCATTCTGGAGGGACTGTGTGACACAGAGTGACTGAATAACAATCCCCAACTTGAAGTTGTCTGCAGACTTTGATAGCTAGAGGTCATAGTTCACTGCTTGGAGAAATGAGAAGCAAATGCTAAAAAGGATATTGTTCCCTCACCAAGCCAAGATACTGCAGGTCTCTTTGATAATTTCTGATGAGTATCCATTAGTCCCTTATCTTTACATGGATTAGTGTTTGAAATATGACAGGGGTGCCTTGAAAATCAAAGGAAATTACTGTATGCTGCTGTGGAAAAGACCATTTTTTTTGTTTTTTTTTGTTAGGTTTCTTTGGAGGAGTGTGATCATATGGGGGAGCTGTGTGTGTGTGTGTGTGTGTTTGTGTGTATATGCATGAATGAGTGAATGTGTGGGCATTTGGGGAGCATAACTCAACACTCCCCTTGAGCATGGTGGGGGCAACACAAGACATCAGGTATACCATACCTTAAAAGCACTGAAAAAATATTGAACAAATATTTTGCAGCACAAAAGATGAGGGACAAGGGGACCATTAGATAACAGGAACATCATGTTTTAAAGGCACTTAAAGTGCTTCAAACCCTATACCTTTAGCACTCCCATAGAGTGCATTAGTTCTATGCACCACCACTAAGCACCAAGGATCCTCCTCAAATGTTAAAACTTAAGTCTTTAAAAACAAATAACAGTAGTAAAGAGAAAGAGAGGAAAAGTGTCACATGCTACACCCTTAACATAGGCAGCAATAACGTTAACCCACTATGCTACTTAATTAGCTTGCAAAACACTTTTTTTATTTAGTTAATAAGAAATATGAGACTTTCTCACTATTTATAATTATATCTATATCTATCTATCTATCTATATATATATATATATATATATATATATATATATATATATATATATAATATTTATATACATACACACATACATACAGTATCTGTATACGGGTCTATATTATCTAATCGACTTACTAATGATGTTAGCTTGTGGTTCCTATGACAATATTAGTAATGTCAACTTCTGACTCCATTTTCTAAAATGTTTTTCGTCACTTCTTCAAGCAACCCAATACTTTTGTACATTGTTTTTGTCTATTGTTTATGTTTATGTTGCTGTGGAGCTTTTCTCCCCGGGCCTCCGCTGAAAATGGACATATATCCAGTCGGACTTTCCCGGTTAACAAATGTAAAATAAATAAAATAAAAATAAAATAAGAGGCATTACAGTGTATAGGCATGGAGTAGAAAACAAGTCTGAAAGCCAGCTTCATAGATTTTAAAACTAAAACTTCATTTGCTGTGTCAAATTACAATACACAGACATAAATGGTAGTGGTACTGGAACCAGCTAAAGCAGGGCTGTTGGCAGAGAACAGTTAAAAACATGTAACACCCACAGACTACCATAAAGTGTTAACAGAAATTGGTATCTGAAGTCTCTGTGACATCCAGAAGGTCAACAAAGAAGAGAAAAAGTGAAGTAAACAGGAGAACAACTGCGAAGATGCAGATGGAGACTGAAAGCCATCATGGTGGAGCAGAGATAGGAAAACAGATGGTTATGTCAACTGAAAAAGAAAATTCTGCATCACCCTAAAGAGAAAGATTGACTAAATTCCTTCTGAGATTTTCAAGATAAATGGTTTTCTGTTGGAATATATAGAGACAAATAACAGAAGCCTGCAGGAAATAGAAGATGCTTTAGCCAGGCTTTCCATTATGTAACTAGTATGCAGACTACTAAAAAGGAAACGTAAGAAGAAGTAGTGGAACATCAATTAAAATATGGACAAATGACACAAGAAAGTACAGTTGTGTACAGTTACCATAAATGTAGATGTTTGAGTGTATTCTGTTGCAGTGCTGACTTGTGGGATCTCTTGCCATGAAAGCGCTTGGCCGTCCCAAATACCAAAGAAAAAAATATCACTCCTCCAACAGCTTGCAGATGCCCTGACCAACGTCAGGACACTCTGGTATAAAGGTAGCCGACATCATTGATTTCACTTTTGTCTTGCCTCCCCAAAGGTAGGAGCCCCTCAAGATTGGTCCCAAAGTGAAAGGCCTGAGATAGAGAAACTAAGCAGGGAAAGAGGCATGTGGTGGGACTCCTTGGTTTGAGAGGAAGCTTGTTCCAGCTTACCCTGTAGGCTAATAGGGGAAGGAGGGAGTGAAAGAAGACTGCAGCAGTGAGCACACTCATATGTCTATATTTATGGTAAGTGTACACAACTGTACTATCTTATTCATGTTTTGCTATCGCAGTCCTGACTTGTGGGATGATTCCAAAAGCTGAGAAGGAGGGTGGAAGGTAGATTACGGAGATGACAGGATGCTCTGCAGAATGGCAGCAGTGAATCCTGCTCTGGACTTGGAAAAAGCTGCAAAGTGATAATATTTAGTGAAGGCATGCACAGATGACCAGCTAGCAGCTTCCAGAATGTCCTTTGTAAAGACCCCTTTTAGAAAGGCTGCAGATGTATCAGTAGCCCTAGTAGAGTGAGTCCTGATAGCATCAGGTGGCTTCTTACCATGATGGCTGTAACAAAAAAAAATACAGTGAGAGATCCATTTGGAGATAGTCTGTTTGTAAACTGATTTTCCTTCAGAACTGGTGACAAAGGCCACAAACAGTTGGTCTGGTTTTCTCAAAGTCTTAGTTCTGTCAAGATAGTAACAGAACTGCCTATGTACATCCAAGGAAAAAAAGTAATTATTTTCTCCCTGGTTTTGTGGATCAGGAAAGAAGATAGGCAGGTGAATGGCTTGATTTAATGAGGTTCATAGGTAGGTACTAGGCTATCGACCCTAGGGCCTATACAAGCCTAGCCAAAAAGGTACCCTGCCTTTTGCCACCCAAGAAAATAATTTTCCTGTGCCCCTGTCGAGCAGAGCCACAGATGTGATTCCCGGGGTGAATTTCCTATTTCCCATCCAATCATCAAGATTTTTCTTGAAGAGTGCTAAGGAGGAGCTTTGTTTGATATAGATACGTAGTTTGTTCTAGAGTATGGGAAGTCTCTGGGACAGGAATCTATCCCTCCAGCATGTTCTGTTTATTCTGGTGACAAGATTTAGGTCCTTAGAGCATGTAGCTCAATGGGATTGGGATTTCTTTAAGTGGAGCATGCCCAACAGCTCTGGGTTTGACATAGCTTTGTATGTTAGGCAGAGATTGCCTCTGAGTAGACGATATGAGACGGAGTAAGGTTTCAGTTTTTTGAGACGGTCTGCATAGGGCATCTATTTGAGGCCAGTAATACTCTTTATGAGGTATTTTTGTGGCCTTTCCAATTGTTGTAGATCTCTTGTGAGGTACGTACCAAAAGGGGCATTGTACTCTATAATGGGTCTAATGAGTGACGAGTAGAGGGGAACAATGACCTCTTTTTTCCTGGATGAGAAACCTTTTGTGATGAGGTGTGCCACGTAGAAGAATTTCCTGACTACTGTGGTGATGTGATTATCAAAGGAGAGACTACTGTCCACCTGTGCCCCAAGGTTTGTTATCACACCTTTGGTGTTAAGTAGACTACCACCTATGTGGTAGCTCATATGTACAGAGTTTTTTTCCAAAGGGGATGACATTGCACTTTTTGGCATTGAGCTTGAGGCCTTGGCTTTGACACCAGGCATCTGTCTCAGTGAGGCCCTTTTGTAGGATGTCCACATCGTTAGGAGTTTCAGTTATGGCTCCTAGTTTGTAGTCATCTGTGAACTTCGTTAGCCAAAGACCTTCTGTGATAGACTGTACTTCAGAAAAGTAGATAACAAACAGGAGAGGAGCCAGGACTGAACCCTGTGGTACTCCACTTGTCACTGGTCTGAAGTCGGATTTGGAGTCTGCTACTTTTACAGTGTGGGTTCTGTCAGTGAGACAGTTGGCAACCCATCTTATAACAGGGATTTATACCTAGTTTAGTGAGTTTAACTTTAATTCCAGAGTGGGGGATGGTGTCAAATGCCTTGGCAAAATCTAGATAGGCTGTGTGAACCACCTTACCCTCGTCTACACCTTTGGTGACTGCTTCAAAGAAGTCAGTCAGGTTTAGGAGACATGATCAGCCTTTTACAAACCTGGAACTGGGTGGGGTCCTGAGTTTGGAGATTACCAATGTCTTTGTTTATAAGTTCCATGGATGCTCATTAGGCTAATGCGGCAGTAGTTCCCGGGGTCCGTGGTGGCTTCCTCTTTGTGGAGTGGCATAACCATCACTGTGCACCATTCAGTGGACACAAAGCCTGAGGTGAAGCTGTGGTTGAACATGGTGTTTAGGTGGGGTGCCATTTCATTCTGTAGTTCATGTAGAACGCAGCATGTGATGTTGTCAGGTCCCATGGATGCTGTGTTCTTGGCTTTGGAGAGTATGATTTTTACCTATGTAGCCATGATTACAGGAACTTTGCATTCTTCCGGTATAGAGATGGGCCCTTTAGGGGGTGAGGGGGACTAAAGTTAGCACTGAACCTGTCTGCCAGGATGTTGGCAGTATTGGTTGGTTCTGTATATTTAGTGCCATTGTGCTGTAACTCAGAGCAGATCTGAGTGTTGCCATCGAGATTCTTGACATAGCTATAGAATGCTTTGTGGTTGTCTTTAGAATCAGTGGCGATTTTGTTTTCATAACTAGCTTTGGAGGATTTTATGAGGGATCTCAGCTTCTTACTGAGGCTGATCAGGGAGTTCTTCCAGTCTTGGGATTTTACTCTTTTTTGCAACAGTTTCTTTCTTCTATTGTAGAGTTTGTTTATGGCAGCAGGCCACCAGATTGGCTTCCTTTTTTGCAGGATAGCATCTTGGTTCTGTTAGGGATAGCACGATGCATGCACTTGTGTAAGTGCTTATAAAGTGAATTTGTGTAGGATTCAGCAGTCGTACCTCTGTTGTCCATCTGCATGGGTGTCGTGAAGTTTGCCACTTCAGTCTTAAGAAGCGTAAAGTTGGCTTTGGAGAAATATTTTATGGTGGTTTCCCTAATGGGGTTTGGGGGCTGGAAGTGGATGTCTAGTCTGATTAGCTTGTGGTCGGATCTGACCAACAAGGAATTGACCACTGGTGTGGAACACCGGTTGCCCATGTTGGTAATGACCAGGTCTAGGATATTGTTTCCCCTGGTGGGGGTGTGGATAAGTTGATCCAAGGTGTTGGAATTTATGAATTCCAGAAAATGTTGAGCAAAAGAGTTGGTACATGAGTAGTTTTCCCAGTTAATGGTGGGGTAGTTGAAAATCACCCATAATTAGGGTGTTGGGTTGTACCCTAATATTTTCCAGTATATCAAGAAATGAGGAGTGGGAATCCTGGGGCATGGTGGGGGATCTGTAGCAAGTTACAATTTGGATTGCGGTCCTGCCCAGAGTTAGTTGCACTTGGATAATCTCGGATGCATTATGGTGAGCAACTAGCCTGGAGGTGTGGATATCCTTAATGAATATGGACACGTCTCCACCTTTAGTGTTTTGGTCCAGGTTAGGTGGCCGAAAGGTGTGGTATGAATTATAGCCTGGTAATGTAGGGGTACTCTCTGAATTCTTGAACCAGGTCTCTGTCACTGCACAGTTGTCGATGTTCTCCATTTTAAGGAGTGCCTCGAGTGAATGCATTTTGAGGTTTAGACTTCTAGCATTGAGTAGCATTATCCTCAGGTTTTGCTTGCTTGTACCTGTTACAGTGGTGAATTTCTCATTTGAACCTTGCCTAAAAAAGGCACAATAGGGGTGGCAAGAGCCTTAGCCAGTATCCAGAATCCCATGGGCGACAGGTGCAGGCCATCTCTGGCAAAGCATCGTGGTCTGTCGAATATGTCATCACAGGCAGACAGATACTGGATCCTCTTAGAATGACACTAGAAGCTTAGCTAATTGTTGAAGTCAATCATTTTGTCCTTGTACTGTGTTATCATTCTGGGTGATGGCAGGATGTTACTCAGGGCTAGTGTCATTCCTGCCTGGGCTACAAGATCGGAGAGCTCCTCCATGTCTCTTTTCATGTAGCCCAGGGAGGTATGTCTCAGGTCATTCACCCCAACATGGACAGTGACAGAGTCATATTTGTACTTGTTGTGGAGTGACCTGAGTGCGTGCATTATGTGGCAGATCCTGGCACCCGACAGGCAGCTGACAGTAACTTTCTCCTTATTTAGCCTGGTGAGTGGAGCATCAGTGTGACTGACTATAGAGTCACCTATGATTAAAGTGTTTGGTATGTTGTTATGCCTTATGGGCTGTGGTTGTGCGGCACACTGAGTTTGTGGGCTATGTGTCATTTAGGTTGTGTTGTGGGGTGGAGGTTGCATGCATTTCTGCTTTGGAGGTCTCTGTTGCTTAAGCAGATTTTTGAGAGCCTCCGCAAATGTAGGTGTCTGTCACTAACTTGGGCATAAAGGAAGGTTAGTCCTCCAAGACTCTTCTAGCAGAAGTGATTACCAACAAAAGGGCAATTTTCCAAGTTATAATCTTTAAGTTAGCAGAAGCCTCTTTTTTGAAAATAAACAGGGTCAGTTTTTCCAGAACAAAATTTTGCTCCCATAGAAGAGGTGGTTGTCTCCTGGGTGGCCTGATGTGAATCACACCTAAAAAACTGCCAGAGAAGGGGGTGAGAGAAGACATTAGGTAGAACAATGATATGGGCCAAAATGGCAGAGGCATGAATTTTAATGGAGGAATAAGATAAGCCCTTGTCAACCAGATTAGCCAGGTAATCTAGGATGATAGGGATCTTGGTTAAGAGAGGATTGTGGCCCTGTTGTTCACAACAAATAGAAAATCTTCTCCATTTAGCTGATTTCCTAGAACTGGGCCTTCTGGCCTCTTTAAGAATGTATTGAATCTGCTTGCTCTGGGCAGGATCTGTCCTGGATGCTGTGGAATTATCCAAGCTGAGAGTTTGAGTGTCTGCAGGTTGTGATACACAATCTTTCCCTTGTCCTGGGTTAGAAGGTCCACTCTCTGAGGTAACTGCCATGATTTCTCAATGGCTAAGCTGAGTAACAGAGCATACCAGTGTTATCTGTGCCAGTCTGGGGTTATCAGTATTGTCCTTGGTCCCTCTTCCTATATTTTTTGAAGCACTCAGGAGCAGAGATGGGGGGGGGTGGTGCATACATGAGAATGTGAGTCCAAGGAAAAAAGAATTAATCTGTCTTCCAGGCTGATGGTAAGACTCTGTTGGAGCAGAATTCTTTCAGTTGAGTATTTTCCCTGTTGGCAAAGAGGTCTGTATGAGGATCTCTCCATTTCTGGGCTATGCTGAGAAATGTTTCCCGATGCAGATGGCATTCATAGGGGTCCATCAGCTTTTTGCTGAGGTGATCCACTAGAAGGCTTTGCACATCTGGCATATATTACACCTAAAAGTGTAACCCCAGAGAGTGAGCAGTCTCCCAAATTTGCATTGCTAGGTGACAGAGAGGGAAGTAGTGTTTGCCCCTTGCTTGTTTGTATACTACATGACTGTTGTGTTGTCTGTCTTTACAAACAGAACTCCTGGTTTCCATTTTTTTCTGAATGCTACCAGTCCTTTTTGAACTGCAATAAGTTTTTTAAGTTTATGTGTTTGTCTTTGAACTGATTTTCCCACTTTCTCTGGTTCTAGAAGTGATTGAAATGGGCTCCCCAAGCTGTCTCTGAGGCATCTATGGTGAAGGTTTGCTCTTGGGGGATGACACTGAAAGGAAGGCCCTAGTTCTGAGCACAAGCTTGTGGCCACCATGCAAATTCCTCCTTAAGGCAAGGAATCAGCTGTACCTTGGTTGAGAGGGGCTGTGCATGCTGGCACCACACATTTTTAAGGTACCACTGGAGTTTCCTCGTGTGTAGCCTGGCCAGGGGAACCATGAGGATGCAGGATGCCATATTGTCCAGTGCTCTGAGGAACTGTCTTGCTATGAATCATTGTCTTCCTGTGATCTTTACGAAGTACAGTGTCAGTAAAGAGACTTACTCCGGAAGTATGAAGGCCTTTTTTAAGGAAGAATCCAGTAGAACCCTCAGAAAAACAATCCCGGTTGTAATGATTTAAGGTGAAACCCAGGGAGGTCAAGAGATGCTAGGTAAACACCAAATCTAAGTGGAGTTTTGAAAGGCCTGTGGCCTGTATGAAGCAACCATCCAGGTAGGGGTAAATTTTGACTCCTCTGGTTCGCAAAAGTCGATTAGAGTAGTTAAGCACTTTGTGAAGACCCTAGGAGTGTTAGACAAGCCAAAAGGCAGAACACAAAATTGATAATTACTGCCTGCTCTGATGTATAAGAAGTTTCAGTGTGATTCCTCTCTGGGAATGTGCAAGTAGGAGTCTTTTAGATCCAGGGTGACTATGAAGGCCTGTGGAGATATCATGGATAAAATTTTTTGAAGAGTTAACATTTTAAATTTTAGAGCCAGCAGGAATTGATTGAGGGCAGAGAGGTCTAGGATGGGATGCCAAGAACCTTCCTTCCTGGGAACCAGGAATACCCTGGAGTAGAAATCCCTTCCTTTTTGGTATTCTGGAACTGGTTTCACTGAGGACTGGGAGCACAAATTCTGTATTTGGGAAAGGACCTCTGTCCTTTGGTTTGGGGGAATGTCTAGATAGCCAGAATGCTTTAGTGGCCCTTTGAAACTAAATATGTATCCATTTGAAATAATGTTTATGACCTACCTGTCTGAAGTGATGAGAAACCAATTTTCTTTGAAAAGGGATAATTTTTCTCCTAGTCTTGTGAGGGGAGTGGAAGGGAGGGGAGGGAAGGGGGTCAGAGAGACTGGTATGAATGAGTCATTGTTGCTCTCTGCCAAGGGCCTGAGGCCTAGAACTTGCTTGTCTGGAAGTGTCTGAAATCCACTCCCTGGGTCTTTGTTGGTTTTTGCCTTTGAGTCCTTTCCCTTTATGGCTTTTTCTGCCTGGTTTTGGATTCTGAAGGAATGGACCACTGTTTAGAGGGATAGTTTCTACTGAATCTAGGAGGCTGGACCTATAGGAAGTCTTTAACAGTTTGCATAGATTTCGCTTTGTCCTCCATCTTTCTAAGTACAACCTCAGCTTTAGGCCCAAAGAGGAAATCCTTGTCCAGGGGTGCATCCAAAATATTAGACTTGATATGCTCAGGGAGGGATTGTTTCCTTAGTTATGCATGTCTTCTAATAACAAAACCAGTAGCTGCAGCCTAGCTGGAAGCTTCCATAGCATTATAGCCACAGTGTAGAGAATGCCTAGCAACTTGAAAGCTGGAGTTAGTGTCCAGTAATTCTTTGGAAAGATTTTTGTTCTTAATGGTTGTAATTTTTTGGTTCAGTTAATCCAGAATCGTCTGCTGGTATTTAGTCATGTAGACTTAATGGTTAAGACCCTCATAGCTAGGGTGGCAGAGGTATAAACCTTATTCCCAAATCTTTCAAGAGCCCTCCTCTCTTTATCAGTGGGCAGGGTTTTTTTGAAGGGGCTAGCTGTGATTTCTTTGGGTCCTGGGGTCACAACCTGTGGATCAGCAGAAGGGTTCTTGAAGAGAAGTTTATGAGAGTTCAGAACCCTATAAAACCTGTCTGGATTTTGAGGGGCTGGAGGGAGAGAGTCTGGAAGAGGAATCCAGGAAAACATAATCTACAACCTCTAAAACAAGAGGAATTGCAAGAGTTCTGTGCTCCGGCAGGTTAAGAAATTCCCTAATCCTCCTCTTGATCTTTGGATAATCCTGGGCTTCCCACTAAAAATGCTCCCTCATGGCATGAAGAGTTTTCTCAAAGGATATAGGTTCATAGGTTCATAGGTAAGTACTAGGTTATCTACCCGAGGCATCTATAAGCCTAGCCAGAATGTGTTGACTTTTGCCACCCCCTTAGATTTGTTCCCTGTTCCTCTGTCCAGCAGAGCCATTAGTTCCCTGTGCCTCTGTCCAGCAGAGCCACTGCTGTGATCCCTGGGGTAAATTTTCTGTTTCCCGTCCACTCATCAAGGTTTCTCTTGAAGAGTGTTAGTGAGGGGCTCTGCCTAATGTAGATTGGAATCCTGTTCCAAAGCATGGGAAGTCTCTGGGACAGGAATCTATCCCTCCAGCACGTCCTATTTATCGTTGTGGTGAGGTTTAGATCTCTAGAGCGTGTGGCTCTTGGGGATTTGTTTTTTTTTTTTAGGTGGAGCATGTCCATCAATTCTTAGTTGGACATGGCCTTGTATGTCAGGCAGAGATCACCTCTGAGTAAGCGGTATGCAGCCAAGTACAGCTGGAGTTTCTTCAGTCGGGCTACATAGGGCATCTCTTTGACACCAGTAATCCTCTTGGTGAGGTACTTCTGTGGTCTTTCCATCTGTTGCAGGTGTCTTGTAAGGTACATCCCAAATGAGGTGTTGTACCCTATGATGGGTCTGATGAGTGATAAGTAGAGGGGCACAATAACCTTTTTTGTTCTAGATGTGAACCCTTTTATGATTAGGTGGGCCAAATAGAAGGATTTTCTAACTACCTGGGCAATATGGTTATCAAAGGAGAGATTATTATCTACTTGGGTCCCCAGATTCCTTATTACATTTTCTGTATTTTGGGGACTACCACGTATGTGGTAGTTCATGGGTACTTTGTTTTTTCCAAAGGGTATGACTATGCACTTTTTGGCATTTAGCTTGAGGCCATGGTTTTGACACCAGGTATCTGTCTCAGTGAAACCCTTCTGGAAGATATCTGTATCAGCCAGAGAGTCAATTATGGCCCCCCGTTTTCAGTTGTCTGCGAACTTGGTCAGCCATAGTCCTCCTGTGCTTGCCTGTATCTCTGAGAAGTATATACTGAACAGGAGGGTCCCAGGACTGAGCCTTGGGGGGCGCCACTTGTAACCAGTTTAGAGTCGGACCTAGAACCTGCAACTCTCACCATGTGGGTTCTATCTGTGAGCTAATTGGCAATCCATCTAATGACGTAGGGGTTTATGTTCAGGCTGGTGAGCTTGTCTATAATACCAGAATGGGGAATGGTATTGATATGTCTTCAGAGGAAGCAGAAGCCAGGTTTTCCTCAGAATCTAACTCCTCGAAGGAAGTCAAGGAGGGTCCCTCATCAGAAACAGATTCCTGCTGGTCAGAATCTTCAGCTGATTCAAAAGGGTCAGAAAGGATTTTTGAAGTAGTGACTCAATAGGGGGTTGCCTGGATCTAGGGAAATTAAATCTTCAGCTAGTATAACTAAATCCTGCTGATAACTCTGTGTGTGGAAGCTGGTAGATCTAGGCATAGTCAAAGAAGAAGTACCCTTTTTTGGGTGTTCTTGGTTTGGGTCTAGGTATATCCACAAGTCAAATTCCAGTCTCTCTTGAGGAATGTGCAGCTGGCGTGAGTTGACACCACAAGGAAGCATCACCGGTTAAAGTATGTTCATCAGACTCCAAGACCTGCAGAGCAGCCCCGGACTGACCAAAGAACCAAGTCCTAACGCATGTGCAGAAGTTGAGGGACCCAATGGCATATCAGAGTCCAAATGGGTCTTGATAGAGGCCTGCGTCACCACTTCAGTCATGGGAAGGGGCTGAGAAAGCACCTTGCCTTCTTCAGTCATCACAAGCCTGGGAGAACTAGCTCATGGAGAGTGATTGACATCTGAGATCCTAAGTCTGGGTCATTTTTCCTTTTCCCTTTTACAATTAGGGAAGCCAGCCTCAGATCAACTAGTGAACACCATCAGATATTGAGAACCTGATGCTGTGCGAAGGTGCCTAGCTAAAATCTTGACCCTATGTCTAATAGTCCTAGAGTTGAAACAAGCACAGAAACAGCAATTGGGCACATTGTGATCTGGTCTTAAATAGGTGACACAAAATGATTGGAATCATCGGTGTGGAATCTATTTACCACAATGGAGATAATTATTCACTTTCTCTGACATGCATCAAAAATGTAGAAAGGGCTCCCCAATGACTTACTTAACATTCTGAAGACTTCTCTCAGGTATGGACTGACCAATGCACTGACTGTAACTCTGTTTCAGGTTCGGATGCAAGAAGACAGTGAAATCCTGATTCTGGCTTGCTCCTTTTATACCCAAGTGTACTGACATCAGTCAGGGCATCCACTAGCTGTTGGATGAGGGGTGTTTTTTCTCTGGTAGTCGGGCCAGCTAAGGACTTTCATGGCAGGAAACCCCACAAGTCAGGACTGCAACAGTGAAACATGAACAACATCTATCTGAACTCAAGGATAGGTAACCCAGAGACAACTCTAACACGGTTTACTATCATAAATTCGAAAATCAGAATAAATCATGTCTGCAATTTCAAATTTATACATCGGAAATAAACATTTCCGAATTAACCTAAAGTCGAAAACAGCTGTGTATTGCCGAAAATGTCGCTCGCGACATTTACGGCAATACACAGCACTCCCACCCATCCCGTAACTACCTACCTACCTAGCCTAAACACACTGTTATGCAGGGGGGCTGTGCCCCCCTGCACTGAGGGGCTGTGCCCACCCCCCCAACTTAATATTCCAACTCCGAGATCACACTACAGTGAGGAAAGGGATGTATTTCCCTAACCGCACTGTACCGCAATCCCCTCACATGAGCGAACGTTAGAATTGCGAATGCACAGTCCATTCGCAATGGTAACGTTCGCTCACATCACCTGCTGAACTATGAAGTATTCGAACATCTGTTGTTCGAATACTTCATAGCCGTGCAAGTGCACGTCGGCATTGTGATAGTAAACCCTGTAACACTAACAGAGCAAATCAAAGGATTGTAAATACTTTGAGAAAATACCTTAGCACATGGATTGGACTTTTGGTTTCTGATATTAAAATAGAAAGTAATTCTCTTCTGGCACACACACACACACACACACATATATATATATATATATATATATATATATATATATATATAAAATCTATCTGTGTGTATATATATATATATATATATATATATATATATATATATATATATACACACACACACACATATCTCAATTTCTGGCTTTTTTGTTGGAGTTCTCTCTCCTTTTGCTTGTGCAAGTGTGTGTGTACTGTGTGTGTGTGTGTGTGTGTGTGTGTGTGTGTGTGTGTGTGTGTGTGTGTGTGTGTGTGTGTGTGTGTGTTCTGCCATTCTTATCCATGGCTGAGAAATCTGAAGTGAGCTGGTTTTAAGAAATGTTCTTACTGTGGTCACTAGATTCCTTTCAGTGAATCACTCAGTTTGTGTGTTTACTGTTTGGACCCACTCCTTTTAAAGGAGGATTGTTCAATTTGCCATTCTTTCATATACAAGGCCCTGGTTGAAAGGAAAAATAAATTGATTTTTAAGGGGCATGTTGCCATCTTCCTTTGGAGAGGCCATTTCTGACAGTAACCCCAAGTCTTCTGGAAAATCTTGGTTGGCACAATCGAGCCCCACTTCTTCTTCATCCAAGAGTTCTGACAGAGGGAAGAAGAGGCCTTCCTCGGTTAGACACTCCTTGGAGCCAAAGGCCATAATATCCAAGACATCTGAGCAAGCAGCTCGGTCAGATCAATCTGACCTGAGCAGGTCTATCTTAGATTCAGCTTCTCCAGCTCCAAGTCAGTCTGACAAAGATGGGTCAGAACCCTTGAACTCAGTTCTGACCACTAGCCCCTTCAAACCAATTGTGTCTCTGCCAAGGACCAGATATTCTCCATCTATAGACCCAGTCCTATTGAAAGTACCATCCCCTTTTCTTAGTAGACCCAAGTCTCCATCTTCTTCCTCTTCCTACTGTACCAAAAGCCTTACAGAAGAAGACATGGAATGGATGGTCCAGAAGATGTTGTGGGCGCAAGGCATTACTAAGTCCCCATCAGCTCCTACCCATAAGGTCCATGATTCATCAAAGCCATCCACCCCACCATTGGTTCCTCCTCTAACTTCAGGCCAAGCTTCAGAGCTATCGGATCTGACATGCCTGGTGTCTTCCAGCTCGGATCTGAGAATTTCTCTTTCTTCAGATCAGGCCTTTGCTCACAGCTCCTTGGAATTTTCAGAGGTGGAGAGCTTTCTGAGCCATAGCAAGCCTTGCGGTCCACTGGTTCATTGAATCTGATACCTTCTGAGCAATTGATGCACCTCAGGGCTTCTGCACAGGTCAGCTTGGCTCTGTCTTTGACCCCGAGCATGCCATCTTCGGAGCTTGAGAGGTCTCAGATCCATAGGAGTGGCCTGTCGGATCCAGGGTCCTTCTCAACTTAGGAGTGGTCAGCCTTTGGGGTTCAGAGAGGTCTGTAGCTGTCTCTGCAGCTAAGAAGACACCACCATCCTTGGAACTACAGTCTTCCCATCAGCAGCCCTTGTGCACCTATTCTGACCATGACATTTCACAGCGAGTATGTAGGCCCCAGGATACCCATAAGGGTACCCCCACCTCTTCTTATACCTCCCCCAGAGTATCCCATTGAGGAGGTTTCTCGGAAGAGGACTTGCAAGAGGAAACATTTGGACTCCACCAAGGAGTCAGCCATGGAAGGCAGTGACCTTGATGAGGGAGGAGGATCCACATGGTCACCTCCTGAGGATGTTTCCTTCAGGGACATCTTGGAGATCTTGAAATAAGAGGTGGCTGGCAGTCCAGTAATCCTTCTTCTGAGGAGTCAGTGTACCTGGTGACCCTGGATACCGACTGTCTACCTCCTGGATGACTCCACTCATTGATGAGCTCATAGACTTGAGTTCTCTGTGGACGTGGGAGAACCCAGACTCCACTGAACCAACTCCCAGGAGACCTAGCAAAATAATTACCGTACCAGAAGACAAAAAGTTTTGGACTAATGGGGTTGCAGTAGATGCCATGCTTATGGCAGCAGCTAACAAAAAGGAACTCCCAGAAGAACATTCCACTATTCATCTCTCTAAAAAGGATTCTAGGATGATGGATAGATGCAGGAAGTGAGTTTTCTCTTCAGTGACCTTTGCCTTATGGTCGCTGAATTACCTTTCCCATTTTACTAGACTTCAGAGAGATCTGATCAAGGACCTCACAGAAACCTTTGAGGGAGCCATAGCTGAAGGGGTGCAAGAAAAGGTTACTTCCTAGCTGGCAACCCTATATTCTATAGCTAACTCTTCCATGAGGCTCATCTCCATGCAGCTGAGGGAAGAAGCAGATCAGTGGGTTCAGGCAGTAGAATAGCACAGTGGTAGCGTTATTGCCTCACAGCAAGAGGTTCTTCAGTTTGATTCTTGACTGGGGTGTCTTCTATGTGGAGTCTGCATGTCCTCCCTGTGTTCATGTGGGTTTCCACCTGGTGCTTCGGTTTCCTCATACATTACAAAGACGTGTCTGGAGTATTTCTCCCCAGGCTTCCATTGAAGGTTGGCTTCATTCCAAGTCAGACTTTACTGGTTAGCAAATGATAAATAAAAATATCTATGAGGAGGCATGCCTGTATGTGACTTTGTGGAGTCTTTTAAGTCTTTGTTCATCAATGCTTCATTTGACAGCACATCCCTTTTTGGTCCCAAGGTCAAAGATACACTATCCAGGTGTAAAAAGGTGGATAAGACCCTTTCTGCCATGGGCATACATTCGTTCACCCTTCGGAGACCATATCCAAAGACTCAAAGAGGTGGTGGCAAAATGTGGTTCAAAAATCATAAGGGTCCTATCATGACACATGTGGAGAGAGCTCCACCAGAGGCAGAGGGGGGAAAAATCAAGGATCCAGAGACATTTCTTTGGCAAAACCCTTCCAACACTCCTGAAAGGAGGTCTGATTGCCCGGCTCTGGAGGCAATCAGGTCGACTATCCCTGCTGGAGTGCCTGGCTAAACATAACCACTGATGTATGGGTGCAGTGGATAATATTCAGAGGTTATATAATCCCTTTTCTCTGCCCAACTCTCACAAACAAAAAAATCCCAGATGTTCCACCTAGTCAAAGGGATCATGCAGTCATTCAGATGCAAAAACTGCTCTACAAAAGAGTCATTCAAGAGGTTCCCTCAGATAGGATTTAGAACTTACTCATGGTTCTTTTTAGTTCCAAAGAAAATGGGACAGGAGAGCAATAGTGGATTTCTGCAGACTAAACAAGTCAGTTTGACGCCAGCAGTTCCAAATGGTCATGGTACAGTTCATACTTCCCTTTTTGGAACAGGGTGATTGAATGTACTCCATAGACCTTCAGGATGTGTGCTACATATAAAGATGGACAAGCAATCCAGAAGGCACTTACACTTCCATGTGGGAGCCAGTCATTATCAATTCACAGCACTGGCCTTTGGTCTCACTGCCACCCCCAGAGTGTTCACCAAATGCATGCCAGCAGTAGCAACTCACCAGAGACAAAAAGGATTCTGCTTGTTTTCATATTTACATGACTGGCTTATTTCCACCCCAACCAGGCATTTACTTATCCAAACAAGGGACTCTGCTATTGACACATGTACAGAGCTAGGCATGACCATAAATTATGAAAAATCTCAGTTGGAACCTTCTCAAACACTAGAATTTCTAGCAGCGGTCATAGATACGAGTCAGATGATTGCAAAACTGCCATCCTCCAAGGTACAGACAATCAGACGCCAAACTCACAAGCTGCTTCAAAACAAGATGTTAGCTGCCTGTTACATCCTACAGGCTCTGGGATCAATGGCAGCAGCTATCACCTTGGTTCTGCTAGTGAGTGACATGCAAATACCAGAATGTCTATTAACTGCACAGTGGTCAGTTCTCCAACAACCTGTGTCCTGCCAGATTCTCATTACAGACACCTGTAAAAGTGATCTCTCCTGATGGATTCATTCCACTCAACTAACATAGATCCAACCCTTTGTTCCCCCACAGCCACAGGCCATGGTGACCACGGACGCTTCCCAGATAGGGTGGGGAGCATCATCTAGGGAAGATGGTCCACTGCACCTGGTCTGCCAAGTAGGCCAATTTACATATAAACGTCCTGGAGATGCAAGCAGTGCTTCCAGGGTTGCAGGCTTTTCAGAATGCTCTTCCTCTGGGAATGGTAGCAATTCAATCAGACAACATGCCTGTGGTCAGGTACATAGACAAATAGGAAAGAACCAGATTGTACCCCCGTGTTAAGAGGTGGTCCAGGTTTGGCAATGGGCGATCTCTTCAAACTGCTTTCTTGTAGCAAGCACAGGGAAAGTCTAGTGTGATAGCGGACAGGCTGCACAGATCCATTCTCATGCCTCATGAGTGGTCCCTCAACCAGAAAGTGGCAGAAGAAATTTTTTGAAGATGTAGCCAGTTTTGCTGTGATCTCTTTGCATCCACCCTGAACAACAAATGCAGCAGCTACTCTGTCCTAATTCTCCCCCAATGAGGTAGTCACAGAGAGATGCTCTGATAAATGATTGGCTCCCAGTCTACTGTATGCATTTCCCTCAACTCCCTTGATTCTTCATTGCCCCATTTTGGCCTTGACAAATCTGGTTTCCCTTCCTTTTGGCCTCATTTACAAAGAAATCCTTGGACTCTGGATCCCACTTTATCCCTATCTGGATCCCACTCTATACCTACTGTCACATCTGACAGGGATGATTCATCCCAGTCTTTCCAACCTCAAGCTGAAAGCTTGGTTTCTCCAGTTCCATTAATAGCCAGACAAGCTATGCTGTCCTCCCCAGTCCTTTATATTTTACTATCTTCCCATAAGCCTTCCACTCAAAACCTTTATAGGAGCAAATTGAAAAGATTTGTAATCTGGGCTCAACAGCATGATGTAGATCCCTTCACTGCACCAGTCCACTCTCTTCTTGTATTTCTGGCTCACGTTTTTGATAATGGTGCTCCTGCCTTGACAAAATACAGTTAGCAGCAATCTCTGAATTTTGCATTGAGAAAGATAACTTATCAGTGATCTCTCACAAACTCTGCAAAGCCTTTTTGAAGGGGGACCTTTTGCTAAGACCATCTCATAAAACCCCTCACCTCCATGGGACCTAAACATAGTGGCACGTTTTATTGTGCAACCTCCCTTTGAACCTGCAGTGACTTGTGATATTAAATTTTTGTCTTTGAAAACCATATTACTAGCGGCCATTACATCAGCAAGAAGGATATCAGAGATACAGGCCTTATCTTCCCAACCGGCATACTTGATTTTCCATAAAGACAGAGTCACCTTGCATACCAGTCCCTCCTTTTTACCCAAAGTAGATTCTGACACTAATATCAACCAAACCATTAACTTGCCCATTTTCTTTCCAAATTTCAGTAACAAAAGGGAATATGTACTGCATTTGTTGGATGTCCATAATGAAATAAGTTTTTATCTCTATAGAACAAAAGACTTTAGGAAGGCAAATCAATTGATTATTTCCTTTCCTTTGCAGGCACTAGGAAAGGCCTCCCTGTTTCTAAAGTTACTCTAGCAAAATGGCTCTCTGATTGCATCTCCTTCATCTACACCAAAGTAGGCATAGATCTTCCCAAACCTGTACAGGCTCATTTGACCAGGGCCGTTGCTGCTTCTTCAGCGTTCCAGGCTAGAGCATCCATGGATGAGATTTGTGCAGTGGCCACAAAGGCTAATCATAATACCTTTATCACTTATTACAAATTGGATTTGGTCTCCAGGAGGAAGGGTCTCTTTTGGTTCAATGGTTCTGAGGAACATCCTTCCATGAGTCCACCCAAGAAAAAGGTAGTTAGTCACTCTGTCTCATATGTGAGGATGAAATGAAAATTGACAATATCAGATAAAGAAGTTATGTACTCACTATAACATTCCATCTGTATTGTCGATTTTCATTTCTCCTCACATCCCCTCCCTGTAATCCCCTGGCGTTTTCTCCTGGTAGAGCGGGAAGATCAGTATTGGAAGATTGGTGGTATTTCTCCATACTCCAGAAATGCTCTCACTATGGGCATTTTTGTGTGAAATTCTCTTTATATACTCCTTCATAAGATAGCCTTAGCAAACAAAATCTGACGTAACAGGGAAGGGTGCATTATGGGTAAGGGGAGGTGCCCAAGAGCTTTTCAGTTGCCACAAGCTATTTTAATGGCTGAGTCATATCTGAAGGATCGGATCCAAACCCATATGTGAGGAGAAATGAAAATCGGCAATACAGATGGAATGTTATGGTGAGTACATAGCTTCTTTTTTATAGCTTAAGTGAAGAGCTTTAATCTGGACATTTGCCCATGTAAATTTGAGAAAATATCTTAAATCTACATATAATGTAATCAGAGCACTTTTATACCCCACTGCCACCCCAGCAGCCCTAGTTTACAGCAGTTTCACAGTAAACTTGCTTTTGTCACACCTTTCTACGCTTGTTATACTGTAACTTTTTACTCAGACAATTTTTCTTGCAAAGCCATATTTCACAAATGTGATTGATGCTTTTTAGTCTCCCATATATTCACTAATTTCAGTGTTGCTGTCTTCTTCTTGTTCATCTTCATCTTCGAACAATAGACTATGGTTCAAAGGTTCATATCCAGAGTACTTCTGATCTTCTAGTCAACTTCTGTGCTTTTTGTTCTGTCTCACAAGTATTTTGCTTTTGCAACATTGTAAAATGTTTCACTGGCAAAGTCTCTCTCTGAGCTTTATTGTCAGAAAAATGATATGCAGAATCCCCCTATGTTTGTTGGCTCACTTTGTTGGCTAGAATTTCTATATCCTCCTTAGTCTGTTTTGCATCTGAAAATGTCTTTGATCCTCCAGGAAAAATATTGTGAAGACAGCTGAATACTGCAGCTTAAATCTTAAAACTGCCTCTCAACATTCCAATTGCTGGGTTAGATTTACTTCTCTTTTGTCTGGTTTACAGTAAATACTCATTTTCCGTAAAACACTCTGCTGTCTCTAATTCTTAATACTTTTCCCTTCTACCACAGTTTTGTTAGGACCAACTTTTTCTGCTGGCATGATTGCATCTTTACTAATACAAGTATTGGCAGCTTTCTCATTGCCAGGTTTGGAAAATGCACTCAATGTGCCCTTTCATTTAACAAATCCTGCTGTGGAATACAAGTACAGTTGCTTATTTTTGCTTTCATAAAATTAATACAGTGTGTTCCTTACAGCAGTTTCTCTGGTATAGCATAAAATCTTATGTCTTCTCTACCTGCTCTTGTCTTCTAACTGTACCATTTTTTGAAGCAGCTCTGCTTTAGAAATCTCATACTCAGCCAGCCTTTTCTTAATTTCATTCTCCAATTTTTTCATTTTTTCTCAGTTCATCTGAATACATTATTAAAGTTTCTTTTATTTTTCCAGCCTTTTGTTGTTTGAATTGATGTACTCCTTCAATATTTCATTTATTTTAATCACCTCCGAGTACATTTGACGTATTGTTTCTCCTAAATAAATTACTTGAAGCCATCTCTTGTACCAGAACTGAAGCTTGATCTGCTTTTTGTTGAACAGCAAACAGGATTCTTCCCAGGCAGTGTTATCTCTTCACATTTCCGGGTTGATTTTCTTTCAGGTTCTCTAAATTTGTTCTTTGCTGGCATCCAGACAGTGTACTTACTATCCACTTCCTGTATTTTACTCAACTAAAAAATGGTTCTTATTTCTCAGTTACATTTTTCACACCGGGGAAGCTGAAATCTAGCTGTTAATCTTTGTGCAGCCGGCTTGGAAGTCCCTTATGTTGACCATTTTTTTTTTTTTTACATATTGGAAATTAAAGGCTGGATTTCCTAAAAATAAAATTAACACATATAGTCTTTCAAGAAGTAAGTCACACTATCATTAAAACTAAGGAGTTAAACACAACATAAAACACAAACTCTTTGTCTGTGGTCTTCCTGTGGCAAAAAAAAATGTCTCCAGAGCAATTGCTCTGAGCCACCTTTCCCCTTCTGGAAGGTTAAAAACTCTCTCTTAAGTATCACAGAATACTCTGTCTTTTCACACCGGACTTCTTACTTTAGCTACACAACTCCTTTCTTTTATGCATATTTACTGACATGGTTCTAATCAATAGCAATATTTAGTTCCCCTTTAAAGGGATGTCGTTTACATGCGCACTATATATTATCAGTGTCATTACAGTGTCTACATAGAAAATAAATGCACATGCTTTACTATTGAACTCATTCATAAGCCAACTTACACTACACTTTCCCTCTATCTGTACCATTATCCTCACCACTTCTCTCCCTGACCCCTCTTCTACTGAATGCCTCCATGGCTTAACTTTCTACCACTCATTCCAGTAGCTCACAACCATTTTTGAAATATTTTGAAAAACCTAGAGAGTAGCTGAACTTTAAATTATTCTGCCTCTTCGACTCTCCCCCTCTGTCCTTCTTATTCAGGATGCTACTCTAACATTTTTGTGAAAAGATCATGTTCACCTTATGTCACCTCTCTCTTCTTAAATCAAATGAGAAAAAACATCCATTTCATGCCCTGCTTTCTCTTCTGGGATCTAGTGGGAAGAATAACAGCTCCTCTCCTCTGTAGTGTTTTCCTTTCCTCTCCACATAGTACACCATTCTGATGCGGTTCTTATGGACTCATTCCAGCTGCATGATGTCTGTTATACTGTATGGCCTTCAGAACTGTACCTAGTATTCAGGATGTGGCCTGGTTATGGCTCAGTAGATGTAGACCATTATCTCTTTACTTTTGGAATCCTACCCATCTAAGAAAAAGCTGAAGCATTCTGTTCAAAGTGATTACAGCCCTCTTATTCTGCTCCTGCATTTGTGATTAATACCGTTACGTCCTTTTCCTGCTGTTTTAAAATCATTTCCTTACCCCATCTAATGCTACCTCTCAATCTCTGTCTCCCTCTCTGCTTTAGCATCATACCTCTGCTTCCTACTGTATGGTTTCTGTAAATATTTTGATCTGATGCTGTCTCTTTCATTCCGCCTCTTGGTTGGGTTATGGAGCCGACCCTTGGATCCAACTTGGCCACATTTTTACAGACTAGAATCCAAGTCTAGAAGTCCACCCACTTCCCATGATGCACTGTCCTCTGTCTAACTCCCTTTGATCTCATTTGCCGCTAGCAGTGACAGATATGGTTTTCTTTAGTCTCAAGCCTTCGGTACATTTTTGGTAAGTAGGACTACTTTTCTTCAGAAATTTCTTCAGAAGTTTCAGATAAGTGTGTTTTGGTTCTTTTCCTCCCCTCCTGTAGCAGCGCAAAGTTAGGATCTTCTTTCTTTTCTCTTCCTTGCTTGGCAGTTATGCTTTGCCCACTCTTTTTCCTCCCTTTCTCATTCAGCACTGGATGGCTGTTGTTGTTTTTGTTAAAAAATAAAAAGTAGTAGTGGTAGATAGAGTTTTATATGTATATATAGTTGCACTTTAACTTGCTCAGATCTACTATTATGCTTGTTTCTGCATGTAGTGTTTTTGGTTGCTACTATCATGTCAGATAAACCCACCGGTTTCAAAAGGTGCTCCAAATGTGGCTGTAAGTCTCCTCATTTGGATGCACAAACCTTGTGCATTTACTGCTTGGGTCCTGAACACCTGTAGTCAGCCTGAACTATCTGTGACATTTTCAACCCTAGGACTATTGCTGACCACAAGAATAAATTCTTAAGGACCTTTTTCCTGCTTTAAGTTCCTCTCCAGTGGCTCAAACCCCCTCCAAGAGCATGGCAGAGTCGGCTGATCCCAAGAAGCACCCTTACAAGTCCTCGAGGATGTCTTCTGAGCCACCTTCCCAAACTACCTTCAGATCCAGTGGGCTTGGATCTCAGACCCAATTCTGCTCCAGTGGATCTTAAACACTCTTTGAATCCAACAGGAGCTTGACTAATCTTGAGTTCTCTGGAAGCTGCTTCCTCTACCTTGGATCCTAAGCCTATGGATCTGATAGCTAGGGATTCCACACTAGTGCTGGGCATTGAGGCTGCTTCTTCCCTTGGGTTTCAGCAGACCCCCATCAGGTACAGCCATCATTGGCTTCTTCCAGGTCTTCTACGAGCCTCTCAGAGGCTGATGTGGATAGGATGATCAGGAAGATTCTCGAGACCCAGATCCAGTTGGTGATCTTTTTGGCACCGTCCCCTCTTGGTTCTGCGAGTGTTTCCCTTTAAGATTAGTCTCCTTCTCTGATCTATCCCTCCGTAACAGAGTCTCTGGGTCATAGCAACCGAGAGAGCTGGGATTGAGTGTGAGGAGCTACCCTTCCTCCAATCCGACCATTGCCTTGACTTCTTCTGCTCCATTGTCAGATGGCAGCAGATCTCAGATCTGGCATGTCCATGTCAGATGTGGGGGGAGAGGTTCAGCTGGCACTATGTTTGAGCCATCTCTTCCTCTCGGAGCTTCAATGCTGCACAGTTTGGGTCCGAGTCAAACTGGAACCCAGGGTTTGGGGATCCATGCCTTCTCTTCTTCAGTAGCTTCAGGTTCTGTGGAACAGGGGAGGGATTCAATGGACTCCTCTGCATTCTAAGTTGTAGAAGGGGAATTCTCCTGTCATAGGGATCTGGTCTCTTTGAGCTATGATCCTTCCCATTGGCTCCCCTTAAATCAGATACTACAGCCTGTCATACCTTTCCAAAATTAGCCTATCCAGACTAGCTTACTAACTTCCCTTCGAGGGAGTTCTTTCCTCTTCCGAGACCTCCCCTGGACATCCCACAGAGGAGATCCCTTGTAAGAGGACATGCAAAAGAAGGTACATTTATTCCCCATTGGAGTCTGTCACCAAGGACATGGATTTCGCTGAAGGGGAAGGAGCCCAGATCAGCACTGTAGGACATCTCCTTTGGAGACATTTTAGAGGTCCTGAGGCAGAGAGGTGATTGGTCAGCCCAGCCTCCTTCCTCAGAGGAGTCCGTGCTTTTGGAGGTTTTTGAGATGGACCCATCAACATTCTAGGTGGTCTCCCCTGCTGACAAGCTTGTGGATTTGGTGTCTCGCCAGGCCTGGAAGGAGCTGGACTCTATTAAACTGATTCCCAAACACCCAGATAAGTTTTTGTCTCCCCCTCAGGACTAACTGTATTGGATTAAAGGCATTCCACTTGAAGCCATGGTTGTGGCAGCAGCTACCAAAAAGGAGCTAACTGAACAGAGCCCCACTGTTCAGCTGCCAAACAGGGAGTCCAAAGCAATGGATAGGTTTGGTAAATGTGTTTATGCCTTGGCCACTTTTTTCACTGAGAGCATTAAACTACCTGGCACACTTTACTCGGTTTCAGAGGGAACTGGTAAAGGAATTATCAGACTCTCTGGCAGAGATCATGTCGGCGAAGGACTTCAAGAAGGTCTCCCTCTGACTGATAACTCTTTCATTCTTGTCCAATTCTTCCATGAGGTTTATCCCTCACTCCACCGAGGCCTCACATTGCTATTCGGAGACAATCATGGATGAGGCTTTGCGATTTCATAAAAGCTTTTTTAGGTGTCCTTTGTCACTGCCCTGTTTGATGGATCTTCCCTTTTCCGTCCATCAGTCAAAGAGACCCTAGCCCTCAGTGAGCAAGAAGGGAAAACCTTATATGCCGTTGGGGTCAAGTTTTCAACTCCCCAGCACACCTTTTCTAGAAACCAGCACAATGGAAAGAAAACCTGGTTCTGAACATCTCAGGGGTCTTCCCAGGATCAATGTGGAGATCCTTCCTCTAGAGGCAGAAGAGGAAGTTTCAGTGGGAGATGCTGCCCCAGGGCTGAGGGGATCTGCAAAATCAGGGTTTCAGGGAAGCTTTCTTTGATAGACACTATCAGCTCTCCTGAATCACTGCCTGACTGCTCCTCACTGTTGGCAGTTGGGAGTAATTTTTCTCTGCACCCTACCATGTGGACCAATATAATGCAAAACAAATGGGTGCTAAAGATTATATCCAGAGGTTATTTTATTCCCTTTCTTCTTCCTCCACCAGAGAGGTCAACTCCTCAGTGTTTCACCCAGTCAGAGGGAGTTCAGGGTAGCAGAAATTCTAAATCTACTGCAGAAAAGTATCATCCAAGAGGTCCCAACTGAACAAAGACGATTCAGAACATACTCTCGCTTGTTTTAGTGCCAAAAAGAACTGATGACCTGAAATCCATTTTGAATGGTGACAGTCCAGTCCATTCTACCCCTGCTGCGGAATTGGATGTACTCAGTGGACTTAAAAGATGCTTACTATCACATCAAATAGACAGATGCTGCAGAAGTCATCTGCACTTCTGGCTGAGAGACAGAAAATTTCAGTTCAAAGCTCTTCCCTTTGGACTCACCACTGGCCCTCTCGGTGTTTACCAAATGCATGGCAGTAGTTGCAGCTCACTTGAGACTGCCAGGGTTCCTGATGTTTTCATATCTGCACGACTGGCTCTTCACTGCCCCAACCAAACTTCAACTACTCTAGACCAGGAATTACTTCTTCAACCTTGCCAATTATCTGGGTATCACCATAAACCTAACAAAGTCAAAACCATTCCCAGTTCAGAGTTTAGAATTCATCGTAACTGCCTTGGGCACAGTTAACCAGATTGCGTCTCTACCCACTCATCACATTCAGACCTTCAGAGATCATGTTCGAGCTGTCTTAAACTGGTCTTTCCCACCGGCAAGGCTGATACTTCAGGCTCTAGGATCTATAGCAGCTGCCATCCCCTTAGTCCCTCTTGCAAAGTATTTTATGCGAGTACTTCAATGGACCCTGGCTGTTCAGTGGGCTACACTCTACCAGCCTTTATCTGTCCTATCAAATTGACTTCAGTTTGTAAAGGGAATCTTCAATGGTGGTTGTTGTTGGATGACCTAAGGGTAGATAGACAGTCCCTTCCTTCTTCTTTCCCACATCAGCCATGGTGACCACTGACACTTCCCAGTTGGCGTGGGGGTGGGGCATTTCAAGGGAAAGATGGTCCAAGGTACATGGTCCCATGCAGAGACCAAGTTCCATATCAGTGTTGTGGAGATGAGAGTGGTCCTCCTTATGTTGCAAGCCTTTCAAGGCATTCTCTCTCTAGGAACTATTGCAATTCACACTGACAACATGCCAGTGGTGTGGTACATCAACAAACAAGGAAGAACCCATTCTTACCCATTAGGCAGAGAGACCATGAGGGTTTGGGAATGGGCGATGTCTTCAGACCATTTTCTACTTGCATCTCACATACCAGGGAAATCCAAAGTCCCAGCAGACAAGCTCAGAAGGTCCATTCTGACCCCTTATGAGTGGTCCATCAAACAATCAGTAGCGGACTTGATCTTCAGCCACTGGACCAACCTTGCTGCAACCTGTTTGCATCCTACCAGACCAACAAGTGCAGCAACTACTTCCCTCTGATCCCCGCCCCCCGAGGGAGTCCCTGAGGGATGCTCTGGTTCACAATTGTCCCCCTGGTCTCCTCTATGCTCATCCCCCACTACCCTTGGTCCCAAAGTTTCTTCAGAAAGCAAAGCATCTGAAGTCCTCAGTAATCCTCATTGCTCTCTATTGGCTTTGTCAGATTTGGTTTCCTTCCTCTGGTTTCACCTGATATATCTTCCACGGATACTGGAACCCAAACAGGACCTCCTTTTTCACCTGATAGAGGGTTTTCACCCCAATCTGATACCCCTCAAATTGACCGCTTAGTTTCTCCACTTCCAATGATTGTTCGAAGGTCCAGGCTTGCCTCCCACATCCAAGATATTATTCTTGTCTCCCAAAAAATGGCTACCAAGAAAGTCTGTGTGATTAAATTGAACTTATTTGTTTTCTGGGCCTCTAAAGAAAACACTGACTCTTTTTCAGCTATCCTTCTTTTCCTGACATCTCTTTTCGAAGAAGGAGCCAGCTTCTCTACCATCAAACTTCAATTGGCAGCCATCTCTAACTTTCATTCAGGTAATGTGTTCATTTCCCCTACAAATTCCAAATTATGCAAGGCCTTCTGTGATATTACTGTGCTCTTACAAGGCTTAACTCAAAAACTTTTTGAACCAGCCAGTGATTGTGACTTAAAGTTTCTTACATGGACGACAGTCTTTCTCATCACCATCACTTCAGCAAAGAGAATTTCTGAGATTCAGGCCTTGTCGTCTAAGCCTCCTTACATTATTTTCCACAAAGTTAGGGTGTCCCTTCATACTAATCCCTCTTTCATGCCCAAGGGAGCTACAGAATCCAACCTCATCCAGACCATTTATTTATTTATTTATTTGCAGTTTTATTACTGGGGAAGTCCACTGGGCCGAATTGACCCATTTTCAGTGGAGGTCTGGGGAGAAAAGCTCCAAGATGCATTATACAATTTAGATATAACTGATAGTTAACATTAAAGATATTATGTAGAATAGTTACTCATAAATATCAGGCATAGTTAAATTCATTAAGCTTGAAGGTAGGGATCATACAGTTTCATTCGAGGAAAACACATATGTGTTAGGTGTGGAAACAGTTTACATACAAACCTTTTAAGAAAATGTAAATATGCTTTACATAACACATCAACAGTAGAATGCTATTTACAATATTTACAAGGTTTGGCTGTGTGAGGGTAGCTGTAGGAGTTGTTGAGAGCTTAGAGAGAAGCTATAGAAATTGTTGAGAGCTTAGATAGACTCATAGGAAAATAACTGTGAGAGTTGTAGAGCTTGGGAACCATAGAGAGAGCCCCTTTTGATTAGGTTGGGTGAAGGCAGGTGCATTTCCATTTAGTGGACAGGTGTTTGAAAAGTTGGGTTTTGAAGTTTTCTGAGTTTGGTATGGTTCTTTGTGTGGAGGGAAGGGAATTCCATTTTTTGCCTAGTGAGAAAGATAGGAGAAGTTGGCCAGCAGGACGTTTAGGTTTATGGATAGTAATTAAGTTCTGATTTTCAGATCTGAGAGCTCTGTTGGGTGTATATGGGGGATGGATGTTAGTAAGAGCGGGACATTTTGTTGGGTGAAATATGAGTCTATATGCAGTAGTGAGTTGGAGATAGTCTAGGTAGTTTGGAAGTTCAAGCCAATTCAGGGATTGTAGGATTAGGCAGTGATGGGTGGTATTTTTAGATTTAGAGGTAAATTTAGAGATTTTGTTGTAGCAGTTTTCTAGTTTAGAGGTGATACAGGAGGACAGGTTGGTTAGGAGAGGGGCTGCGTATAATAAGGAAGGAAGAAGATAAGTCAATGCCAGAGTTGCCTAGTAGAGTTGGAGAGAAAGCGATTATTCCTGTACAGCATACCGAGCTTTTGGTGGGTTTTCTTAATATTTTGTTGAATATGAATATCAAACTTGAGGTGTTCATCTACAGTAATGCCAATTAGTTTGGCAGAGGGGACCGCTTCTATAAGTGAGTTGGTTTGACTATAGACTTTGAAGTTGTTTTTATCATAGGAGAGGGTCTTTGTGGGAAGGAATAGTAGAATCTTTGATTTATTTGCATTGAGAGAGAGGTGGTTTTTGGCGCATCCAGTTTTCAGTTGTTGAGAAGGTAGTTTGGGTTTTAGTCAGCAATTCAGGTTTGAGGCAGAGCAGACTAAGGTTAAATCGGCTGCGTATTGAATGATTTTCACATCAGGAATTGCAGTGCAAAAGTTATTGATGAAGATGTTAAAAAGCATTGACCCAAGGATGGATCCCTGTGGTACCCCAATTGTGATAGGTAGGAAGGAAGAGGTGGGGTTATTCCATTTGACTGCCAGTGATCTGTCTTATAGATAGCTGGAGAACCAGGATAAAGCATTATGTGAGATATTAAGGTTTGAGAAATGACAGAGAAGGTGCTTGTGGGAAACAGTATCAAAGGCTTTAGACAGATTGAGTAAAACAGTAGAAACTAAGTGTCCTGAATCTCAGGCTTGATTGACAGTTTCTAGGAAAGAGAGTAGAGTGGTTATTGTGCTATGGCCTGGACGGAAGCCATGCTGGATATGAGTGAGAAGATTATTTTGGGTCAGGAAAAGCATAAGTTGGAGGTGGATGCATTTTTCTAGGATTTTGGAGATTGGTGAGAGCAAAGCAATGGGGCAAAAGTTTGAGATGCTGGTATTTTTGCCTCATTTATGAAGAGGAAGAATATAAGCTGAGCGCCAGAGTTTGGGGACGTATGATTCTATTATGGATCGGTTAATGATGCTGATTGGGATAGCAATGCCATCAGCAGCACATTTTAGGAAGGAAGAGGGAATATTGTCGGGAGCGTTAGAGCAAGATTTAAGTTTGGACAAAAGTTTTTTTATAAAGTTAGTGGAGATGGGTTTGAGTTCAAACAGATAAGGTGAGTTAGAAGGGGGAGAGTGTAGAGCAGTCGGGTTATTATTGGGAAATGTCTTGGTGAGGGTAGTAATAGTTTCTATGAAAAATGAGTTAAATTCAGAGCCTAGTTTGAGGTCAGATTTACTTGGGTCACTGGCAAAGTCTCTCTCTGAGCTTTATTGTCAGAAAAATGAGATGCAGAATCCCCCTATGTTTGTTGGCTCACTTTGTTGGCTAGAATTTCTATATCCTCCTTAGTCTGTTTTGCATCTGAAAATGTCTTTGATCCTCCAGGAAAAATATTGTGAAGACAGCTGAATACTGCAGCTTAAATCTTAAAACTGCCTCTCAACATTCCAATTGCTGGGTTAGATTTACTTCTCTTTTGTCTGGTTTACAGTAAATAATCATTTTCCGTAAAACACTCTGCTGTCTCTAATTCTTAATACTTTTCCCTTCTACCACAGTTTTGTTAGGACCAACTTTTTCTGCTGGCATGATTGCATCTTTACTAATACAAGCATTGGCAGCTTTCTCATTGCCAGGTTTGGAAAATGCACTCAATGTGCCCTTTCATTTAACAAATCCTGCTGTGGAATACCAGTGCAGTTGCTTATTTGTGCTTTCATAAAATTAATACAGTGTGTTCCTTACAGCAGTTTCTCTGGTATAGCATAAAATCTTATGTTTTCTCTACCTGCTCTTGTCTTCTAACTGTACCATTTTTTGAAGCAGCTCTGCTTTAGAAATCTCATACTCAGCCAGCCTTTTCTTAATTTCATTCTCCAATTTTTGCATTTTTTCTCAGTTCATCTGAATACATTATTAAAGTTTCTTTTATTTTTCCAGCCTTTTGTTGTTTGAATTGATGTACTCCTTCAATGTTTCATTTAGTTTAATCACCTCCGAGTACATTTGATGTATTGTTTCTTCTAAATAAATTACTTGAAGCCATCTCTTGTACCAGAACTGAAGCTTGATCTGCTTTTTGTTGAACAGCAAACAGGATTCTTCCCAGGCAGTGTTTTCTCTTCACATTTCCGGGTTGATTTTCTTTCAGGTTCTCTAAATTTGTTCTTTGCTGGCATCCAGACAGTGTACTTACTAGCCACTTCCTGTATTTTACTCAACTAAAAAATGGTTCTTATTTCTCAGTTTCATTTTTCACACTGGGGAAGCTGAAATCTAGCAGTTAATCTTTGTGCAGCCGGCTTGGAAGTCCCTTATGGTGACCATTTTTTTTTTACATATTGGAAATTAAAAGGCTGGATTTCCTAAAAATAAAATTAACACATATAGTCTTTCAGGAAGTAAGTCACACTATCATTAAAACTAAGGAGTTAAACACAACATAAAACACAAACTCTTTGTCTGTGGTCTTCCTGTGGCAAAAAAAATGTCTCCAGAGCAATTGCTCTGAGCCACCTGTCCCCTTCTGGAAGGTTAAAAACTCTCTCTTAAGTATCACAGAATACTCTGTCTTTTCACACCGGACTTCTTACTTTAGCTACACAACTCCTTTCTTTTATGCACATTTACTGACATGGTTCTAATCGATAGCAATATATACCATAGTATAAGGGATTATTCTTGGAGCCTGGATTGAGGAGTGAGTTTATTGAATTCCAGAAGTTTTGTGGGTTTTTATTGTTATTGGACTGAAGTTTAATATAGTAGGATTTTCTTTTCTTTGGTGATTAGTCATTTTGCATAGTTGCAGAGTTGTTTATATTGGAGCAAGGTATTGACCAGTTTATTGTTTTGGTAAAGCTTCCATAGTTTGTCTCTGTGGTGCATAATCTGTTTTGTCTCTTTGGGTAGACAATGAGCAGTTTTAATTTTTATCCTTTTGTTTCTTAGTGGGGCTAGTGAGTTTAAAGTATGAAGGAAGACAGAGATGAAGTATTCTATAGTCTTGTCAAGAGGAAGGATGTTTAGAATTTGCCAGTTCATTTGTTTGAAAGTATATGAGAAAGTAGTTGGGATAAAACTAATGAGGTTACGAGTTTGAATGTATTGATGCTGGTGTGAGGTGGAATTAGTTGAGTGATGCATAAAGGCTGGGAGGTGGTCACTAAAAGTATCAGGAATTCTGCCAGAATTGGTTATTTTATTTGGATCTGAGACTAGGATCCAATCTATAGTGGATCCAGGAGGGTTTATTTTGTTAGGCTGAATGATGGAGAGGATTATTTCAGTGAAGTTATAGAGGTTAATGGATAAGGAGGGAGAGGGGCAATTGATTTTATTCCAGTCAATACTCACATTACCAAGGATATAAGTTTCATAGTTAATTTCAGTAGAGGCCCATAAGAGAATATTTTCGAGTGTAGAGATATTGTTACCAGGTGAGATATATAGGACAATGATACAGGTATTTTTATGTTTATTTAGTTTTAGAATTCCAGCAGTTAGTTCAGTGTTCTGGAATTCAGGAATTGGAATTTGCAGGGGAATTAAGGTAAGAAGGTTGGAGTAGATTAGGGCAGTGCCTTCACCTTTTTTAATTAGTCGGTCTTTTCTGAATCAGTGAAATCCTGGGGGCAGAATCTCAGAGTTGGAGATAAAGGGCTTGAGCCAGGTTTCGGACATGGCTAAGATATATGGTTGGTTATGGCTTAACCAAGCTTGAAATTGGTGTACTTTGTTGTTTAGACTTTGTGCATTAATTGTAAAAATCTTTAGGGTGTTGAGATAGGAGGAAGAGGGTAAGGGATGAGTGTTGTTAATAAAGGATGTAGGACCAGGCTTAGGATGGATATCACCAGCTTGGACTAGGTTGTTGAAGGAGATATCCTTTAGCCATATTGGTCTGTCAGGCATGAATTTTGGTAGATTGTAGATTGGAGCAGGTGACAGTGTCTTGACTTTAGAGGAGAAGAGTTTAGGGTGAAATAGGTGCAGAGGGTTGGGCTGAACGAGAGAAGAGGAGAGAGAGTGGAAATGGGAGTAAGAGTGATGGAGAAGGTGGGTTTGTATGGTAGTTGTCTTTGTAGGTGGTATTGGACAAGCACAGGTGGAATAAGAGGTAGCATAGTATAAGGGAAATAGGAACATAAAGAGGAGGCTGGGGGACTGGAGGGTGTGATAACTTGAGGAGAGCATGTTGGAGCAAAGAAAGAGTGGTATGAGTGGTTAGGAAAATAGAGAAGGCTATGAAGAAGAAAGGGTTTAAAAAGTGATGGAGGTATATATATATATATATATATATATATATATATATATATATATATATATATATATATATATATATATATAAAACAGTTTTCTTCCCAAATTTCTCTAATGAAAGAGAATGTTTGTTACATCAACTTAATGTTCATAGGCAGCTACGTTTTTATCTTCACAGAACGAAACGTTTTTGTAAATCAGAACAGTTATTTGTGTCCTTCTCTCATAGCCATTTGGGCCAGGCAGTATCAACAGTTACTGCTGTGAAATGGATAATGTATTGCCCTGATTTATACCAAGAGTGGATTACAGCTACTTCACCCTCCTAAGGCCCACTCACCTAGGTCTATGTCCACCTCATATGCTTTTTCTTCCAGGGCCTGTTTAGATGATATCCGTGCTGCAGTCACTTGGTCAAACGCTCATACCTTTTCTTGCATTACAAATTAGACATTGTTTCCAGGAACAGGGCTTCCTTCAGTTTGGCAGTGCTCCTCCATATCCTTCCTTGAGACCACCCAGGAGTTGTATAGCTAAGGACTCTACCCAACCATGAGGAGGAATGAAAGAGACAACATCAGATTTATTACTTATATACCTACCATAACTTGGTATCTGTGTTGTCTTCTTTCATTCCTCCTCTCTTCCCTCCCTGCCAACCCCCCTACCCAGTGCTCTAGAAGACCTGAAGAGAACTTTTTAGGAACTGAGGTGCCTAGTTTTGAGCCTCTGATTCTTAATGTGTACTCCTTTCCTTTATTTCTCTGCTCTCTATCAGCTTTTTGGGCAGCAAACTCAGTCTGAAGGAGTTAGATAGAGGACAGTAAATTATGGGAAGTGGGAGGAGCTCGAGACTTGGATCCTAGTCTGTAAAAAATGCGTCTGAGTCAGATCAGACCAATCATGAGGAGGATTGAAAGAAGACAACACAGCTACTAACTTATGGTAAGTGCATAACTACTAATTTATGTCATGACCTATTTCTTCCTCTGTAACTTTACTTTTCTGTTATCACTTGTGAATGTTATTTATTTACCCTGGCTTTGTTAAATGGTCATTGTTGATCAATGCACTAGCCCACTAAACAAATTTAAATAAGTAAGTAAAATAAAAATGTTCACAACGCAGCCTTTATTCACCAAAATAGCAGCACTTATTCAGTAAGCGCTTTCGTCTTTTTTATTAACCAAAATAGCAGCACTTATTCAGTAAACGCTTTCGTCTTCTTTATTCACCACAATAGCAGCACTTATTCAGTAAACGCTTTCATCTTCTTTATTCACCAAAATAGCAGCACTTATTCAGTGCGTTGTGAAGATCCAGTGTGGATTATTGGATTGCTGTTTTATTGCTGTTCTGCTGAGTACTCTGTTTTGCTTTTAAAATAAAAATGTTGTTGTGGCTCAAGTGAACTAGTTTGTGTTTGCTCACAGTGAACTTCAGTTTCCACTTTTCTTCCTCACACTTGGTTAGCCTTTCCAAATCCTTCCTTAGACTTTTTTCCCATCATTCACTATTGCGCCTAACCTTGGGTTTGCAAAGAGACTGAACTCTGAAATAAGCACATCAAATGGTATTGGGCCCCATACCTCTCAAGTGTACCTCATTATGAGGACCGTACCTCATTTGGGGTTTTAAAAAGTTCATGTTCCTCAAAGTTCCACACTGAAAGGGTCTGTCACACATTCAGTGTTAGGAATTTTTTAAGTGAAATCCATGGTAAATAGAAATTAATCATGAACCAGAACGAAAAAGACTAATACCACCAAAGGATGAGCAAGCCTGGAACACAGTGTCACAAGAACTCCACCAGGATAATCAAAAACCTTTTATTGAGCGCTTTCGTCAGGTTGTAACTAAAGACGTCATGAGAATACAACAAAACAATACACTCGTTAAGTATACTAAAACCTGTGAGAACACATGACATAGTGAGCCAATAAAACTTCTCATAACATTAATTATGAACAGACTTTATCTAACACATCACATTTGAATTCATGGACAAATTTTAAAGTAAAACAGCATGTTTGAGTTGTATATTATGGCTTCTGTTTGTTGAAATGTTATTATAACATTTCTGTCACTTTTTAGGTAACATTTTTTGCTGTTTTACTTTAAAATTTGTCCAAGATTGACAGACATATGCGAATGTTACTGCTTTTCCTTTAATGTCCTCATTGCATGAGTAAATCCAGCTATCGGGGGTTAGTGTTACAGTTCACAGAATTAAGTTTTTTGTTTTAATCCAATACAAATGTAGAAGTACAGAATGTAACAGTCATTAGCTCTGCACATACCATAGAGAGGAACATTTATACCAACAGATATTCAAAGTTTCAAGCCCAGGGGAGAGCAGCTTACTGTTTCAGGAATCACAACTTCCAAGGAAGGAGAACGTGAGGGAGGGGAAGAAGGAATAATTAAAGTTAGAATTATTTAGTTCAGCTAGACATATTTTTACCCTCCCAGTTACATGCTCTGTATAAAAGACTGTCATTTGTTCCTGCACAAAGAGCTAATGTGATGGATACTAATGTTAATTTAAAAAAGTATGTTAGAAAAACCTTTTTCCACTTTATATGAAACTGATTTTAAAAAATGTTTAGTGAAAAAATGGCATACTTACAATTTACATACTTCGGAGATGCCAACCTTTAAGAATTTGAAATCCAGATTGAGGTTTGTAAAGTTAGACAAAGGTGGGGATTTGGTGATTACTTATAGAAAAAATTAAATGAATTCTATTGAATGTCTGTTGACCAACACTGTATATCCAGGAGACAAAATGGAAAGAGAGTGCAGCAAAGCCACTTGGCTTGGGATCCAGAGTCTACTACTCAAGAGGAGGACAGACTGGAAATGGTGTGGGAATTGTGGTGAGGGAGAGGCTTCAAAAAGCAGTGAGGGATGGGATGTCATCAGAGTGACAGACTCATAGCAATCAGACTCCAGTGTAATGATAGAGCAGTATTCATAGTCACAGCCTATGGCCCATAGAAAGCACATGGTAGGGCATTCAGATAGCAGTTACAAGATATACTTGATAAAGCAAGACAACATGAATCGGTGTTAATAATAGGTTACCAGAATGCACATATTGGGACAGAAAGAACAGGACATGAGGACTGTCTGGATCCTCATGGGTTGGGACATCAGAAAAGGAGAGGCCATTCTGGACTTCTGTCTGACAAGCTCCCAGCAAGAGAGACCATCACAAGATCACATACAAGAGTGGCCAACATTCAAATCACATAAACTTCCTCCTAGTAAGGAATGGTAATTTGGGTAGAATCAGTGATTGCAAAGCCATTCCTAGTGAATCAGTCAGCACACAGCATAAACCACTGGTTGCCAGTCAGTAAGCAGTGTGAAGAGGAGGCTCTAAAGTCAACAGAAAGTAGGCTGAAGACTTGGAGTTTGACTGGAGAGAAAGCACAAGAGTTTATTACCCAGATCTTTAGCACCTCAGAAAGAATTAAAACTAAGTTGAGTTAAAGAAGAATGGCAGCACCTTAAAACCACAACATGTGTGAAGACTATGGAACAAATATGTAGCCAGGCCAGGGACAGATAAAAGGTACATAAGAAAAGTTGACACTGGAATGCAGAAGTCTAAGAAGTCATCAAAAGAAAGAAGGAGTGCAGGAAAAAGTGAGAGATAAAAAAGTCGGACCAGGTTCGGAAGGAATACTAGTTGGCTAACAAAGAAGCTAAGAGATGAGTTGCAGTAGCAAAGAAGATAAAGGCATCAGGGACACTCTACCAACTTCTGGAAAGTGAGTCAGTAGATGGCACAAAGAAACTCTATCAGGTTGCAAGGCAAAGACAGAAAGATAAAGAAGATAGTCAGACACCCTTCATAAGGGAAGCCAGCAGCAATCCGCGTACAAGTCCACAGGACATCAAAGGCAGTTGGAAGGAGTACTTTCAGTAGCTTCTGAATGAGGAAAACCCTACAGAAGCTTTACTGCCACAGACACAGCCTACAGTGAAAGAAGAGGAGGAGTCCACCCTTGAAGAAGTAAGAACAGAAAGCAGCAGGCTCAGATGAGGAGATGAGAGAAGACATGATAAATATGTTGGGTAAGCTATGGGAGAAATGGCTTCTGAGGATACTCATAGCAGTATGGAGAGAAAGGTGTGTCACAGATGACTAGATAATGAGCATTCTAGTACCAGTGTACAAGAAAAAAAGGGGATATTCACAATTGTGAGCAGTATAGAGGTATCAAACTCCTGTCACACTGCATGAAAGTCCTGGAGTAGATGATAAATGAATAGACAGAGTAGTAGAAAAAAAAGATGGGAGATGAGCGATTCATATTCAGTTCAGGAAGCAGCACAACTGTTCTGATGTTTGCAGTGACACAGATAGTTGAGAAGATGCTAGAGATGATGAAAGAGTCCAGCTGGGCATTTCTACACTTGTAAAAAGATTATCTTATAACAAGGTCCCAAGAAAGTTGATTTGGGCAATCCTGTGGTGATTAAAAGTCCCAGAAACTTTGGTAGAATTGATGCAGGCTATGTACAAAGACCTAATGACTCAAATATGAACAGTGTTTGGTCTCAGAGGAGTTCCCATTAGGAATCAGTCCACATCAGGGTTCAGCTCTGAGGCCACTGCTGTTCATACTAGTGATAGGCAACATTAGCAAACAGGTTGGAGTGGACAGATCAACAAAGTTGCTGTGTCATGCAGACTCTGAGCAAGAACTTCAGTAAATGATAGAGGAATGGAATACAAATCTGAAGAAGCCGTGAATTGAGATATAAAGGTATATAGTGGAACAGGTTAACAACTGAACTATATGTGACTACTGTATTTTTCTCATGTGCAGTCTTGTAAAGGGTATCATGAAATTCATAGATGTCATGAGGCCCAAAATCCTGAGGTATTCCCTTGCAGTGACAAAAGTCTATATGGAAAACATTAGAAATAGATCTAAATAAAGATCTATTTTTCCTAGGGAAGAAAAGCTCTTTGAACTGAGGTGCCTAGTTGACATCCCAGGAACACAATCCTGTGTGGAGGAGTCAAGAAAGACTTTTGAATGTTCTCTTGGAATCCCAGCTTGTGCAAGAGATCTCTAAAAGAGAGATTCCTGATATTTTGAAAAAGACTCTGCGAAGATAAGCAAGTCATCTAATTGTGGAAAACTGTGTATACCCTATAGCCTGCAGTGAGCTATAACTGGAGCTAGGCACTTTGTGCTCACTCTTGGTGCAGTGGATAGAGCAAAGGTTAAGGTACAGAACTGATAATGTGATCCAGACATACAAAACGTTAAGAAATAGCTGAAGTCTGCATGAATAGGAATGTGATGCTAAGCACCTTTTAACTCTAGTTTTACCAAGAAACTTGAAAGGGGAAAAGGGGCAACAGGTTGTGGTGACATTATTTTGAATTTGGGTACTATCACAAACAGGTTTAGGAAAATAAGATCCAAAACTGGTCTCCAAGCAGTTTCTTTCTTTGTAACTAGGAGCATCCTTGAATAAAATCTTTTCCCACCTGGGAATGAGGAATTTGATCTTTCAGTCCTTGGGACAGAATGAGATGATGAACAGGTGGAAACAAAAGAGTCAGATCTGCAGGTTGAGGACTAACCCCCTCAGAAGGAGAAATTTTCTCCCATTGCCATCTGTTAACCTCACAAATGATTTTCAGAACTCATTTGTCTGCAGCAATCTGTTGCCAAAGAGAAAAATGGAGATTCAGACTTTCTGAAAGAGAAAATGGGACAGGGTTGGGAGGGGGGGGTGTCACAAGGTCTCTTGAACAGTTATTCAGACTTGTTGGAGTATCCTTGGATTTAGGAGATTTGAGACTTCTTTTTGGAACCTCCCTGCCACTTCTTAAACATCTCTTTACCTGAATTCTGTTAAGAATGTTTATTCTATTTTTTTGCTGAAACTGTATGAGGTGAAAGAAAATTCCTTGGACGATTCTTAAGAGGTGCGCTGAAAAATCTTAGAGATTCCCTAGATCAGCTTGCCCTTTCATCACACTTTTTGACTACCTCTGCAGAAAAAAGGTCAAACACTAAATCTCTATCCAAGGGAGCATCAAAATCTCACTTTTTACATCATTTGGGAGGTTCTGAGAATGCAGCCAAACAAACATCCTTAAAACGATACCAGTGGCCATAGCCCTGGAGGAAGTATCAATAGGGTCATATGTACACTGCAAACAATGAGTAGTGACCAGTGCAATAGAAGAAACAAAGTTATTTAAAGCAGAATTTTCTTTACAAGAAGAAACATTCCTCAAACGTTCATAATATGTCAGAATAAACTAACATATTAGCCTGACAACGTAAAATTTCAAAGATGCAGAAGTATGCAGTTTTTCCCATACCTATGAATAATTTCCCATCCTTATTGGAAGTATTGGTATTGGAATTAACTAAGTGCTTAGCAACAGAGGAGTCAACTAAGGCTACAGCGGCTGGGGCAAGTTTTGGAATAGTGTATAAAAATGTAAAAGACTGAGCAACTTTGCACATCCTGTCTGCCTTTTTTAGGGACAGCTGGCTGACTATGTGGAAAAATGCAGGCAGTAAAACTTGCATCCTCTAAAAGAGACAGGACAGGAGGATTGGGTGTAGGTTCTAAAAAATCCTTCTTTAACAACTTGTAGAATTTTTTGAGGGACTAAGAAACCTCGGTGTCTTCCCCCTGAAAAAAAGTGACATTTTATTTATTTTATTTATTTTACAATTGTTTGCCGGGATAGTCCGATTGTACACATGTCCATTTACAGCGGAGGCCCGGAGAGAAAAGCTCCATCAAGTTATAATAAAGTCAGCATGATACAAAATGTTACATATTGCAAAAGAAGCATACATAGATATAAAATGGAGAGCAGCATGTTACTAATAAATTACACAAACAGTGCAACATACTGAGGTATTATCTTGATACAACAGGTCTAAACGAGAGCATAGAGAAACAACATATTACAGTTATATGTTACACATTACAGAACAAGATACTGAGGTATTATACTGAAACAACAAGTCTTGAAAGAGGGCGTAGAGAAACAACTTATTACAATTATACATTTGCAGTAGATTCCTAATGTCTGCAGCAGATAGTTAGAAATGTAACCAGCTGTTTATTTGTTTATAAAATGAAATGTGGGTTGTTATGTGATGCATAGGCATAACAATTTATTCATTAGGTGCACTTTGAGAGAATTTTTGAATGTGGTGATAGAAGGAGCAGAGGTTAAAGAAGTGGGGAGGTTGTTCCAGTTTCTGGCTATGTTGTGGGAGAACAGGGCCTTTCTTGCGGAGTTATTGGCTTTGGAGATACAAAGGAGTGTTTTTTCTGAAGAGCGTAGGGGGCGATTTGATATGTAGTTTGGTTAGTAGTTGGTTAAGAGATGGGGTTTTGTCAGGGTAGTTCAAAATCTTGTAGGCAAGTGTTAATTGGTGGTAGTTCAATAGCTATGGAAGTTCTAGCCATTTCAGTTGATGTAGTGCCTGACAGTGGTGTGTGTTACAGGTGGAGTTATTAGCAAATCTGGCAATTTTACTATAGCAAGACTGAAGTAGTTCAAGGTCATGTTTTCTTGTCAGGGTAAGGATTGGTGTGGCATACATAAGGGTGGATAGCAGGTGAGTTTGGGCAAGTGTAATTCGTGCCTGATCAAATAGAAATTTTTTTGTGCCTATATAGTGTGCCCATTTTTTGTGGACCTTTTTGATCGTTTGTGAGATGTGGACATTAAACAGTAGTTTCTTGTTGATTTCTACAGCAAGGAGTTTAGTATGTTCAGTTGGGGAGATGTTGGTTCCGTTCTTGGATGTGATTGTGAAAGGATGATGGTTACATTTAGTTTTGTTGGGAGCAAATATGAGTAGTTTGTTCTTGTTGGGATTTAGAATGAGCTGGATCTGGGTGATCCAGTTTTCCACTGAAGTGAAGGATTCCTTAGTGAGTTTTTGAAGGGTAAGGAGGGATGGTGCAGAGCAGATGAGAGTTGAGTCATCTGCATACTGAATGAGTGAAGCATGTTGGGTGGTGGTATGTAGGCTGTTAGTAAATATGGAGAAGAGTAGAGGGCCTAATACTGAACCCTGGGGCACTCCTATTGTGGTTGGGAGTAGGGGAGATAGCGTGTTTTGCCACTGGGCAGATTGCTGTCTGTCTGACAAGTAGCATTTAAACCATGCTATAGTTGAAGGGGCAAAAGATAGGTAGGTCATGGATTCTAGTAGCATGGTGTGTGACACCATGTCAAATGCCTTGGACAGGTCTAGGAAAATTGCTGATACGAATTTGTTATTGTTTTTGTGTAGGTTAACTGCATTTGTGAAGAACAGAAGGGCAGTTGTAGTGATATGGTGCTGTCTGAAACTGTGTTGTGTGGGTGAGAGGAGGTGGTTAGAGTTTAGAAATCGCATAACTTGGGAGTGAATACACCTCTCAAGTATTTTGGATAAGGGGGGTAGGATGGCTATGGGGCGGTAGTTTAAGAATTCGTAGGAGTTTCCTCCTTTATGAAGAGGGGCTACGAATGATACTTTCCATAACTTTGGTGATGTAGGCCTCTTGTATGGAGTGGTTTATAAGGATGGATACTGGATATGATAGAGAATCAGCTGCAATTTTTAGATGGTTGGTAAGTTGTCTGCAGCAAGGGTGGTAGGTTTGAGTTTTTGTAGAAGTTTTTTAATTGTGGTGGTAGGGACAGGTGAGAGGGTTAAAGAGGGGATGTTCTTTAGCGGTTGGGTAGGGGTATTTGAAAGGTGGGTTTGGGAGATTTGAGAGGAAAGTGATAGAATGGATTCTGTGAAGTAATGGTTAAATTGGGAGGCAATGTTTGTGATGTCATCGTTGGTGGTGGGAGTTGGAGTCAATGTTTTGCCTGGGTTAAGTAAGGAGTTGATAGCATGTCAGAACTTTTGTGGGTTGTTAGTGCGTTTGTTTTGACTATTGAGGAAGTCATTTTATCAAGTTTGGTTTGTCTTTTTGCCTGATTCCTTAGTTTCTGGTAGTTTTGTTTGGATAGGTTTGTGTTATCTCTTTTTCCAGGCTTTCCATGATCTATCTCTGGCTTTAATTAGGGCTCTTGTGTCCCTGCTTAGCCATGGGGCATAGTTTGCCTTGACTCTAACCCTTCTAAGTGGTGCAATAGAGTTGAGGATGTTAGTGAAGGTGCTATTGAAGTAGTCTACAGCTTGGTCTAGTTGTAATGTTAGTAGTGGGTTCCAATTACAGTGTTTTAGGATATAGTTAAGATCTTGTGTATTTAGTTTCCTGTCGTCTCTGACTTGTCTATA